>NC_091829.1:39138158-39438158 GCF_038994185.2 Dermacentor albipictus | reverse complement strand
TCTCCCGCGTTGGATTGTCTGACACACATGTACCTCCTGCGGCATCGAAGAAAATGTTGAACACCTCCCGTGCTCTTATTCTCGCTTTGACGTCCGTCGCGCCCTCTCCGAGCAGCGTTGTGCCGAGTAGACTCAAGACTGTTTTCAGAAGCGAAAATTTGAAGCGAATTTCGTTGTTACACTCCTTGAAGTCGACAAGTCTCCGTGACCGTTTGCAGACTTGGTGTGCTCCTTCGAGTGCGCGTGCGACTGGTGCTCCCTCTCTCTTTCCAACTCTTATCCCCTCTACCTCAGTGTAGGGTGTAGGGTAGCAAACCGGATGTTTGTCTGGTTAACCTCTGTCTTTTCTCTCTCTCTGAAGCCGAGAAGACACGCTGGTTGTGAGCGTTCTGCCTCCTGCGTCATTTCCGGGAAGTGCTAATGGCGGCGCTTGATTTCAGTTTCGGCGTCAAAAACTTCTACTTTTGGAAACTCCTCGTAATCCATGCACTGGTATTCAAAAAGCAAAACTTTGCACGGAGCTTGCTCTGCAGCCAGACTGACTAAAGCTAGGCTTTATCACATGGCTCAAAAGTTCGTTTTAAGTGGACCGTAGAAATGTGATAGGTAGCTTGCCCGTTGGACGTTTAGTCTCTTTGAACACTTTTGTGCAGGTCAGTTGCCTCTATCCACCTATCGAACTTTCATATATCACTAAAGGCGTCTGTGTTGCTGTATGTGAGTGGGTACAGCACAGATATGCAGCACTAATCACAAAGAGCAGATGTAGACGCGATTTGGGGTTTTAGAGGGAGACAAAAAACATACAGTCCCCCTGTGTATACTAGAATTACGGCGATGCTAGCGTACGAGTCTCATCTCATGGTGTAGGTAGTTCGGTTTGGAATCGATGCATCAGATTTCGTTCATATTGTCACAGCGGCAGCTTAATGAATGCACCGGTGTTTCGTGGGCACACATGTTCTTTTTTTTTTCTTTTGCGTGTGTGGGTGTCACGTTTTAGTGATATTATTAAATGAGATGTTGGCATAATGAGGTGGCACCTGTTACTTCTTTTTCCATGAGAAATACGAAGATGCACCTCAAGTCACATATTGCAAAAGAGAGAGGAAAGAGTTGGCGTTAAATTTTTCGAAGGCTGAGCACTGCAGCACTGATTCACCGGCTGCAGTGTAGTGCATAACTGCTTCTAAGTTTTGCAAACTCCACAGGTATGCAAGATATGGCTTCGGAAATATAGAAATTTCATGATTAAGGTATTGTTGAGCAAACACTTAAGAAAAGAATAAAAAAAAGAGGGAGCTAAGAATCTGTGTGAGCCGCAGAAGACGTTCGTTCTTTGCCTCGTCTACGTGCTTTGCGCCCGATACCTTTTGAACGTCCAAAAGTTCGCGCTTCTAAGTAACAATTTCAAATAAAGAAAGACACTACGGAGTCAATGCCCCGAGTCATGTCCTTTGTATCTGTTCGTGTGAGCTCTTTCTTTCTGTTTGTTAACCCAAATGAAAAACAAAAACAAAAGAAAAACGTACCAAAGCTGCAGTAATAAGGCAATGCCATATCAACAAAGGATCCCTTTCTTCCCCATCTACCAGTCTAATTATCCGCTCTTTGAATCATCCCATCTTGGTCATCGCTTAGCAAACACAGCGAACCATTAGTCTTTATAGTCTTTTGCCCCGACCACCACTTCTCTTTTGCCCCCCGCCTCCGAACGCGCCATTCATTCGCGGAGCGCATACGACACAATGAGCTTTACTCAACTTGACTTGCCGCCCTTTGCGACGCAGCCTCAATCAAAACCCCATTGTGTTTGTCTATGGCCGGATCTCCTTGTAATGGGCAGTGTCCCCATCGTTCTGCTTGCATTCCCTTCCACTTATCCGGCGGCTTGGGACGGGTGACGAAAACTTCTCTCCACCCCCACTTTCTGTTTTGGATTTTCCCTCTTTTTTTTTCTCAAATTTTTAAACCCGCATTGTCGGTTTTATTTCGAGCGTGTCATTAGTGACCCGTGCGGTGCACGCTGAAGCTATGCGTGGTGCCGTAAATGCGGGGAATGTTGTCGTCGTCTTAGTCTCATAGGACGAGACCGTGCTTCGAGGACAGCCGCCGACGACAGATGTTCGTTTTCTCTAAAGGATTCGTTCCTCGGCACGATCCTTTTACAAGAGCTCCCCATTGTTTTCCGAGGGGAGTATAACAATGGGGCGTTCTTGCGTTACCGGCTTTTAAAAGCGCTGGGTTCAAAGCCACCGGAGGAGCCCTCATCATCGTTTCAGCTCCGGGTCGGCGCTTTAGAAGCGAGCCGACCTGATAGCTCTTTGCGAGCGGGATTTCGTTTTTTCTTTTGTTTCTTTGCTTGGTGCTAAATGATGCTCACATGAGGGCAGCTGATTAGTAAAGCTTGGTCGATTGCTGCGTCTTAGTGCATGACGCATTCCGAAGTATTCTAGAATAAATGTGGGGGCACTGTGTCGGCTGCAGCAAAAAAAGACCTTGTGAATTAGGTAGCAGTATGTTCACATTGAGGAAGAGGAAGGAGTGGGGAGTATTCTATGTTCTTTTGGCTTCATAAGTAGAAGATTGTGCTAATGCGGATAATTTTACTGCTTGTCTCGTCATAAGCTAGTGTATACACCCGTACGTATGTACATTGCTATAGACTTATACGCATAGATTTCGCAGTAAGTTGAGTAGTTTGTTGCATTTGATGCACACACTATGACATCACAGTCGACGCTCAAGCCGTAAGTGTGAACAAAAACACTGACACCATGTGAAACGACACTGTCAGATCGCGCAAGAAGAATGATGCCGATAAAACAGTACAGCAACATTCCAAAATGGAAATGGTTATCGAGACACTTTTGAGAAGTTCGTAGTGCCAATGTATAATGGAATAACGTAAAGGTTTGTCTTTTTCAACGGTCCGCGACGAGGGCACTTCGCAAGTGTGGAACTGGTCAACTTCTTTTAGCGTCACGTTGTCCTCTGGAGAACGTTAATACATTGCATTTGACTTGCGGCTTAGACATTGACGTGGTACCAGACCTAAACGGCAGGGGATACTAAAAGTTAGGCAACGTAAGATCTACGGTTAACTAACAACTGTATGCGAGCGAGACAGGTTTGGCTAGGACATTCTTTGGCACCGGTGCTTTCACGATAACGGGGTTAACAGACCGGAGTTGAACGGCGACTCTGAGCGGTGCTTGGCAGAGCTCCGCGCCCTAGATCTTTATTCTTGCCTTCTCGATCGCATCGGAAAGGCCAAAGAGTTAACTAGGTCAATCTAGTTTGTTCAGCGCGGGAGGCCGTGCATGGTGAAAGGCCACATATCGGCGAGGGGGGGGGGGACTAAAAGTTACACTGGAGGACACTGTTAACGAAATTAAATTAGTCACGGTTCCACAATAACAAATTGTGGAGACTGTGACGCAGAGAGCAGGCTCAGTATGGCCGAGAAGCCAAATGAATGTGAAAGATTAGCGGCGGCGCCACCTTCGAGTTGCAGCGCGAATTCCCTGTGACGTCATATATTCCGGCACCGTATGACCTTAACTGCACTCCGTTTTACACGTATGGCAGGCAGCGCTGTGGAAGCATCGCAAGTAGTGCGGTCACAGAAGTATCACTCCGCGCGTTTCGCAGTGCAGTTGTGTTTTCGTTTGCGACGTCTAATAGGGAATACCTGCTTCATGTATTACAACGGCAACTCGTGGTTACGTGGAGTACCACATTCTTTGGGCACCTTTATGTTCCCAACATAGCAAGGAAGGTATATTCCACAATGGATCACGTCCATGTGATCAATCAAGTAATCGAGATATGTGAGCAGTACTATCAACCTCTCTATATGTCTTTCATAGAATATGAAACGGTATTTGATTCAGTAGAGATAGCAGCAGTCATATAGGCATTGCGTAATCGAGTAATACAGGAGGCATATGTAAATGTCTTGGAAAATATCTACAAAGGCTCCACAGCTACTTTGGTTCTTCACAAGAAAAGTACATGGTTACCTATCAAGAAAGGGGTCAGGCTAGGAGACGTAATATCTACAATTATATATTCACGACATGCTTAAAAGAAGTATTCAAGCTATTAAACTGGGGGAAGGCCTAAAAGTGACGATTAACGGCGAATATCTCGGCAACCTTCGGTTAGCAGATGACATAGTCTTGTTCAGCAACCCTGGGGATGAATCGCAACATGTGATTGACGACCTTTACTAAGGAAGTGTAACAGTGGTGTTGAAAACAGTGGGGGGCAAGCTAACAGGAATTTAGGATCGTCAGTCAGCCGCTAGATCATGTACAGGAGTACGTTCATCTAGGCAAATTATCCACAGGGGACCCTCATCATGAGAAGAAAATTGACAGAAGAATACAAATGAGTTGGTGTGCATACGGCAGGCATTGCCACATCCTGACTGGGAGCTTACCAATGTCATTGAAAAGAAGAGAGTACAATCATCGCGTTCTACCGGGGCTACCATAATGCAAAGAAGGACCGCGCGAAGATCGACGGAAGGAAAAATGTGCAAGTCATAGCATCAAGAGACAGGAAGTAAGCAGTGTTAATCAGAGAGCAAATGAGGATAACCGGTGTTCTAGTCGACAATAAGAGAAGTAAATAGAGCTGGGCAGGTCGTGTAATACGTAGGGTAGATAACTGCTGGACCATTACATTTACAGAATGGGTTCCAAGGGACGCGAAACGCAGTCGAGGACGACAGAACACTAGGTGGCATGATGAAATTAGTAAATTTTCTGGCGCAAGTTCCAATCAGCTAGCGAGTGCAAGGCAGCGGTAATTAGAGATAGCAAAAAGAGGACTTCGTCCTGCCCCCCAGTGGACATAAAGATAGGCTGATGATGATGGTGCTCCCAGTGGGCGGTTCTATGTTTTGGTCGCGAACGCAGGTGGTGCGCAGAGGCTACTGTGTACCATTGCGCTCACTCAGTGCTAAACTGGTTCAAATGATCTGCGACGCCTTCCACGCAGTTATCACGCGACAGTTTGCGCCATAACAGTTTGGGTCTTAACGCTTGATTGGATTGCATGACGCATACCTAGATTTTTCCGTGGCATTTGGCTCACTATCTTTTGGCCGCGAATGCGAGGAGAGAGAGAGAGAGAGGGGGGGGGGGTATTTATTATGATAGAAAAGCTGAGAGGTTGGCCTGAATCAATGTTCTGACTTGCTGCTCGGCGCTGGGGGAAGGGGAACGGGTGTAGACAGAAAGAATAGAGAAGACGATGATTATGAGGATGAAGATGGTGGTGAAAATCTTGCACGCTCCAAGGCTCTTCAAAGCCTGTTGTCCAGTTTGCTCTCATGAAAAAATTGTTGAGAGCCTTCAGGCTATCATGCTGATGACGAGGATCAGGCGGAAGTCCCCATAGAATCTCTTTCAGTTAATGGTCCAACGACACATTTTGACAAGATGTATGTCAGTGATTTTCTCTGTAGATCAAATCGCGGTAAGATGGACAAGAGGTATTCTGTCGTCTCAGGAATCCCGCATATTCCTCACAATTCGGACTGTCCGCCCGCTCTCTAATGAAGAATAAAGCCCTAACATGACAAGAAAGAAGCACGAAGCCAGAAGACAAGACAATAAAGAATCCAGGAACAATATACAAGCAAAACAACAATCAGAGAATATTCAAATAAATGCCCCTGAATTCCTTGTCCGTTCCCTTGGTCGTGGCCAGCGGGATATTAGCTCTGCCCCCTTCACATCTCTCTCTTTTCTTCCTTCTTTCTCTTCTTTTCTTTCATTCTTACCTTTTTTGCTTACTATCCCGTTATACTCAGTGGCGCGGGAGGGACTTTCTTTTTTACTATTCATTTATCTTTTCATTTTTTAAATTTATCTTATTTTTCTACATTTCTTTTATTTTTGCCCCACTTTAACGTATGTCCGCCCGGCCGATGAGATGAAGGTAGCGCCGGGTGAAGGCCACACCTAGTCGTAATCTGTGCAGCGATATTGCATCACACCTTTTCATGTTCGGTGGTATCCGTATTTTCATCTCTGGGTCAAGTTTGTGCAGGCGGTGATGACGATAACCTGGCAAAGCCCAATATACTGCAGTATTATCGCGCAGAAGTCTGTACGCCAGGGCATTAGTGTCTGGTCGCGAAAATGAGATGGACCCGCGTGGCATTAATGTGGGCCATCTTTGCCTCCGCGTCGGCGAGCTCATTTCCATGTAAGCCACAGTGTCCCGAAATCCGCTGAAACCTTATGCAATGGCCAGCTCTTAGGGCGACATCGTGGGATTCGATCACCTCTTGAGCAAGGACATAGTAAGGTCCTCGTCTAAGGGCAGAATCGATAACCTGAAGTGCCGGCTTGGAATCGCAAAATATAGTCCAAGTCTGATGTGGCTCCATCGATATATAACGAATTGCCTCCCGAATGGCAACAATCTCTGCGGCCGTTGAGGTAGTTTGGTGGTCGAGATGCAAGCGCTTTCTGACCTTCATATTCGGTATTACGAAAGCCGTGATTGAAGTGGTTCTTGAGACCGACCCGCCAGTAAATATATGTATTGAAGAGGAGTGAGAGGAGGTTTCTGTAGCTTCTGTTGCGTTGCCTGCGATGTATGAAATGGAGCACATGTGGTTGCTTCACAATGAATATATATATATATATATATATATATATATATATATATATATATATATATATATATATAATGTGTGTGTGTGTGTGTGTGTGTGTGTGTGTGTGTGTGTGTGTGTGTGTGTGTGTGTGTGTGTGTGTGTGTGTGTGTGTGTGTGTGTGTGAAATTTAAGTTGAAAGTGAGCAGTATTAAGCGGAATATCGCACGGTTGCATTGCACAGAAGAAAGGAGAGAGAAAGAGAAGGGTGAGAGGGATCTGAATGCACGAAGTTACGGCGAAGTTCGCGACGGGACGCCGTCGGTACCGCGTTCTTCGGCGCAGAATTGAAGCAGCGTAATACCTTAACTTTGTGTAATAGGCTGTTCACTTTTTATTTTTTCGCGGCGCAACCACGCAAAACAGTTTCGATATGTGGGTATGCGCCCACGCATATCTTCTCCTGTGACATAATATATGTCGCTGAGATGTCTAAGCAAGGAATAAAACAAGGAAGAAAGCGAGCAAGAAATAAAGAAAAGGCAGAGAAAAACAAAGCGTAGGGAAGGAAGCAAGGGATAAATCAATTACGAAGAAAAGACGAAACAGAATGTAAAAGAAACGAAGAACAATGTCGGGTGATACCTGAGGAAGAAAGATAAAAGATAGAAGTTAATAAGCGGATCAATTAAATTGGTTAAAGAAAGAAAGACATACTTTAACACTGATATGGATTAGTTCATTTGACTCATGGAGAAAAGTTCACCGTTAAAGAATGAGTACGCCTAACGGGGAAGTGAACGCGTCGACTAGGAGGATGCATCACGCAGAGGGCGAAACACTGAACGAAAACACTTATCGAATGCCAGATAGCGAAGAGCGCAGTACCAAGGTGCCAAACCTACTACTGTACAAGTAAGACGTTCACGGATGAGAAGGCGAAAGGAGAGTGGGGGAAGATAGGGGGGGGAGGCGCTAGGGAGGCGCGGAGAAGGCGGCGTCGAGTGTCGTGAAATTGCCCGTGACCGAGGGCGTGAAGCGGGAAGCGCGCGTGCGTCCCGACGATTACTCGGGCGGTCGCACATAGGGGGAGCCACGTGTGCTCTCCATTCGCCGGGCGCTCTCCCTCTAGCGGCGGAAGCACAAACGGCTTCCCCGGTGTCGTCTTCTAGCTGAGGGTGCCGACGGAACAGTAGCGTTGTTTTCTCAGAGTTGTTCTCTCCGCCGAGTATGAACGCCGCTATGTATGTACGTAACGGTACGCAGAATGATCGTTGCGTGTCCAAGCGACGGTATGCGCGCCCTCTGGCGGCGGCGCGACTTTCAAGAGACGCTCGCCTCCCGCTTGCTTGTGTGAACGCGCGGAACTCGCATGTGTGTGAAGGTCAGACTCTCGCCCGGCTTCCTTTACGTCATGCTATCTGCTATAAAGAAACGCCTTTGTTTGTTCAGTTGTTCCGAGTGAATATTTGGGTCGTTCCTAGAAGTGGCCAAGAAGACTGCGTTATAGGATACTTGTGCTTCCATGGGTGTTTGTTTCGGGCGTACAGAAGAACCTCTGTTCGGCGGCAGTGTCGTCCTAGAATGTCGTGTATTTCTGGAAAAAGGAAATAGTGCGTGAAGAGAGGTACGTTTCATCGTACCGGAACACCAACTTTTATCCTGGGGGCGGGCCGTCTACGATGGAATGGAAGCTGGCGGATGGAGGTTGCCTGCAAGGTCAATATGTCAAAAATGTAGAGAAGAGCTGACTTATCCCATGGAGGCAATGGAAACGGAAGGCATGCTTTTTTACTACGCAGCCGGAGTAAGAATATGCGTATAAGGGAGAGAGAGAAATAAATAGAGAGAAGCTTGCATCTCGACGGGCGTTACCACGACGCCTCAGTAGTGACCGATCGCATGGCTACAGTAATTCCATGGTGCAGTATGATCAACAAGGATCGAACATAGGATGTCTTTGCAGCCAACATTCCAACAAAAGGACTTGTTTTCGGTCTTGCCCCCACCGCCGTCAAGTTGTATTTTTCTTTTAGGACAAAGGGGGGTTGTATTATATGAAGACAAATTCCCTTGTCGGAAGGTTGGCTTCAGGGACATGTCTGGCCGCTTTTATGCGAAGCATATTACGAGAGCTCAACCCAGCTCCTCAGGCGCGGCGGTGTCGCCTTCAATGACCTTTGACCCCATGCCATACCACGTGATACCGTGACGTCACGACAGAGGAGAAACGGGGCTCCAACTCGCGCCGTCACTCGCGGCGTCGCGGCGGTATATAAGCAGCTGCGCTTGTTTCTAGGTGGCTTTGGCTCAACTCTTGCAAGATGGGCTGGGTGGGAATCGAACCAGGGTCTCCGGAGTGCGAGACGGAGACGCTACCACTGAGCCACGAGTACAACGCTTCAAAGCGGTACAAAAGCGCCTCTAGTGAATGCGGTGCACATTTCTCAGGCGCACATTTCGTTGCCGCGCCGAACGCTGCGTTGCTCGACGCTCACCGCGTCCAATGCGGGGCGCGTAGTCGCTGCGCCGTAGCCCATTGTCTTACACCCCTTGGCGGGTCGACGGGAACGCTGTCGCGTTCCACTCTTGAAGGCGAAGCAGAGTAACGCATGAGTTGTTTCTTCGTCTAGCCGAACCAAATATAGCCATGCAACAGCAGTTCACCAGGCTAAACAGTGGTTCAACAACTAAAATAAAGGCTAGTATGCTTCGCATCCTGGGCTTAACCGTAGCTAAGCCACAGCCATTTTTTTCTTATTTCAAGCCTTCATCTTCCTTTAGACCTCTGTCTTAGTTGGATTAAATACTACGGGCAAGAGAAATAAAGAAAACCTATGGGACTCGATATCTTGTAACAACCACGTGAATCCTGTAAACAATGAAGCCAAGGGAAAAGGAGGGAGGGGGAAATGAAGTGTGTTATTTACGCATGTGTATAAATAAAATCGAAAGTTTTAGGAATTGTGCACCCAAGCGTCCTTCCGTGCCCAAAACCCCACGTCCTCCGAACGTTCTTTTCTATTCCTTTTGAGTTCTTTTGTTAGCCCTGTGGTTTGCGTCCCTTAACTTAAGAAGGGTGGTTTGCTGGGCGAGTGAGTGAGAAAACTTTATTTCGAATCAGAATGATTTGCTGGGCGAGATACCTGAAGCTATTTTGAGCTCGCAGAACCTAAATCTCCCGATAACAAAATATGGGAAGTCAGCAAATATATATATATATATATATATATATATATATATATATATATATATATATATATATATATATATATATATATATATATATATATATATATATATATATATATATATATATATATATATATTGACGCCGGGGAGAACTGAACTCCAACCACTGCCTGACGTGTGGGTGCTGTACCAAGTCAGCCACAGCAGCGGCTGTCCCAAGTCCCGCGAAACATGCACGAGGGCAGTCGGCGAAGTTATAGCCGATATGTAATCAAATTATTTTAACGGCATCGGCGGATACTCCAACATTGCACCACTGGTTATCGTATTCATCACCAGGGCATTGGGTTCTGATTAAGGCGTGCTATCCCGAATGCTCTTGGATTCCGTCATATTGTCAACTCTGATTGCCTCAGACGGTAGCTATATGCCTTCTCTGCTTGGCTCAAAACGTGAAAGATAGCGTAGTTTGACGATATGGTGGAATCGAAAAAGTCTAAAATAGGACGAAGTTCTTTTGAAGCCACCTTTGTAGCTACCAACATTGTCGGTTTACTGCAATTGGGGTGACATCTACAGGATTGAGGCTTTTATAGACCTTTCAACGAGAACGCCCTCACCATGATGCTCTCTGGGCTGGGGCTTTCTACTCCCGTGGCACAGTCCATAGAGGAGGTTCTCCCTCTCTATGGTGGAGACATTTAGAGTGTAAAATATGCAGATTTCACACATCGTGGGAATCGACGTTATACGAAACATGTCGCGGGTAGCTGCTGAACGCCGTTTAGTGTTCTTCAAGGCATCCAAGTTACCAAAGGGATGAACATGTTCGCGTGTGTGCGTGCGTGCGTGCTTTCACACACAAACACACACGCGTGCTCTCACCATGCACACACGCGCACACACACCACACACGTACGCGCGCACACATTCACGAACGACCTCGCTTGTCCTCTTTTGCAGCCGCACATGCCGCGGTGTCGCCGCCAAACGCAGGGTGCCATCGAGACAGAAGCGCCGTTTTCTCAGCGCTGCCTCTGCCGTCTCAAGTGAGAGCGGTGTGTGTGCATAACGACGCAGACAAACATTGCCGTTACGCGACTTTGGCAGCGGCATGCATAGTGGCGAAACCGTATGGCGACGACGCGCGTTCTACAAAAGACGCTCGTCCTTTTTCTACCCGCGCTGTGAATGCACGAATCCCCCACGCGCGACACACAAATGCTTTCGCCTCTTTCCTACGGCATCGTCCCTCACACCGTACTCGCCGCCAAACAAGCGCGGTGTTTGTTTAGGCGAATGTCCGCCTTCTTGTCGGCAGGGGCTAAAACGACCTGCGCTTCGTGTCTTGGCGCGTATGTTTGACGTACATTGCCGAACTTGTACTTGAGGAGGGATTCGTAAAACAACGTCGTCTGCTGAATAGAAAATGAAGTACGAAAGCAATGTCTGCTGTTCCTTGGAAAAGGAAACAGTGCGAAAAGAGGTGTGTTTGCGTGAGCGTGTGTGTGCGTGTGTGGGTGCGTGTGTCCATGCGTACGTGTGTGTGTGTCCGTGTGTGTGTATAATGCACCAGACCGCTAGCATTTTTCTTGTGAGCGTGTGTGTGTGTGTGTGTGTGTGTGTGTGTGTGTGTGTGTGTGTGTGTGTGTGCGTGTGTGTGTGTGTGTGTGTGTGTGTGTGTGTGTAACGCACCAGACCACTAGCATTTTTCTTTTGTGTTTGTGTGTGGCAGAAGTAGTGGGCGAGGAGAATGTCGTAAAGCGGATGGATGCCATATGTTCAGAAGAACAATGACGGAACATGCAGCATAACTCATCTGCCTTCGACAGGAACAAAATATATATGCTTCGCTGCCGGTTTTCTCTGAAGATTTGCATCGGCAGGCCATACTTGAAAATGCTTGCGCTTCTCATACACGACCACGCCAGGAATTTTAAAAAGGCCGAACTTCTCTCTTTAGAGTCGTCTATACTGAACCATAGGTGGCTGTTAATGTCGGTGTGACCGTAGAGTTACGAGAAAGGCAGCAATTTTTCGATAATTGCTGAAAAGAAAAGTGCGTCTTGGGAACAGTGGTCGGCTCGGTGCAGTTGCACGTTCATGTCGACTACCTTTCGTTACGCGAGGGACATCGTTGGGACAGGCTTTCATAGTGCGTTGTATACTTCAGTACGCTGCTGCTGATCAGCCCTTCCGTTTTTTACGTGCGCGACGTACCTGCGTTACGATTGGGAAAATAACTGCAGCTACCCTTTGTCAGCTACCGGCCACGGTGTTGAAGTCATTGCTCTCGATATCAATGTCTTATAAGCCAACCCGCTAGACAAGGATGAACAGCATGCATGATCCTGTTACGCAACGTTTCCGAAGTATGCAACTCATCCAGAAGTGCCTGAACGCAGAACATCCAAAATTTCATGCTGTGGCATATTTCAAATGCTTAGTTTTTGGAACTCACTTCGGTTGGGAATGTTCAGTGTCTCCATGTTTGAGTCAGGAATGGCCATTGTTCTCAATGTACATCTGTTGATGTGCACAAAGAAAAAAAATCAATCGAAAATCAATTCTTCACACCGTCCTTTGCAACGATTCCGAGTGTCACGTGGATGTCGCGGGTGGACCGTTATTACGTGCTCTGTTAAGTGTCCTGTATTCAGCACTGACGAAGGCCCGCCTGCGTGACAAAGCGTACCTGCGTGAGATTATGGAAGGACATCGAACAAGGTCGTTGCATTGCCTCGGCTCCATGAACGCGTCGTACGGGCCGTCGTGCCACCGCCGGCGGTCACCGTCGTCATTCCGTAGTCTTTAACGTCGCCGCTATCGTCGCCGTCATGCCCTCATTGTCCCTCCTGTCGTCCTTTTGTGTATAAAAACGACCTTTCCTGTGATTACTATAACTGGCGGTCATGTCACAGCGTACAGCTCTGAACAAAAGACGCGACACCGCGTACAGTCGGCAACATAAGTTGGCGAGACACAGTATTTCCGAAGAATCTGAATTGCCACGATGCCTGGGCGCATAGCTTCAAATTTAAAGTTTCAGTCCCTAGTAGGTTTCGCGACCCACACATCATCATCATCATCATCATCATCAGCCTGGTTACGCCCACTGCAGGGCAAAGGCCTCTCCCATATTTCTCCAACAACCCCGGTCATGTACTAATTGTGGCCACGCCGTCCCTGCAAACTTCTTAATCTCATCCGCCCACCTAACTTTCTGCCGCCCCCTGCTACGCTTCCCTTCCCTTGGAATCCATTCCGTAACCCTTAATGACCATCGGCTATCTTCCCTCCTCATTACATGTCCTGCCCATGCCCATTTCTTTTTCTTGACTTCAACTAAGATGTCATTAACTCGCGTTTGTTCCCTGACCCAATCTGCTCTTTTCTTATCCCTTAACGTTACACCTATCATTCTTCTTTCCATAGCTCGTTGCGTCGTCCTCAATTTGAGTAGAACTCTTTTCGTAAGCCTCCAGGTTTCTGCCCCGTAGGTGAGTACTGGTAAGACACAGCTGTTATATACTTTTATCTTAAGGGATAATGGCAACCTGCTGTTCATGATCTGGGAATGCCTGCCAAACGCACCCCAGCCCATTCTTATTCTCCTAATTATTTCCGTCTCATGATCCGGATCCGCCGTCACTACCTGCCCCAAGTAGGTGTATTCCCTTACGACTTCCAGTGCCTCGCTGCCTATTGTAAATTGCTGTTGTCTTCCGAGACTGTTAAACATTACTTTAGTTTTCTGCAGATTAATTTTTAGACCCACTCTTCTGCTTCGCCTCTCCAGGTCAGTGAGCATGCATTGCAATTGGTCCCCTGAGTTTCTAAGCAAGGCAATATCATCAGCGAATCGCAAGTTACTAAGGTACTCTCCATTAACTTTTATCCCCAATTCTTCCCAATCCAGGTCTCTGAATACCTCTTGTAAACATGCTGTGAATAGCATTGGAGAGATCGTATCTCCCTGCCTGACGCCTTTCTTTATTGGGATTTTGTTGCTTGCTTTATGGAGGACTATGGTGGCTGTGGAGCCGCTATAGATATCTTTCAGTATTTTTACATACGGCTCGTCTACACCCTGATTCCGTAATGCCTCCATGACTGCTGAGGTTTCGACAGAATCAAACGCTTTCTCGTAATCAATGAAAGCTATATATAAGGGTTGGTTATATTCCGCACATTTCTCTATTACCTGATTGATAATGTGAATATGATCTATTGTTGAGTAGCGTTTACGGAATCCTGCCTGGTCCTTTGCTTGACAGAAGTCTAAGGTGTTCCTGATTCTATTTGCGATTACCTTAGTAAATAGTTTGTAGGCAACGGACAGTAAGCTGATCGGTCTATAATTTTTCAAGTCTTTGGCGTCTCCTTTCTTATGAATTAGGATTATGTTAGCGTTTTTCCAAGATTCCGCTACGCTCGAGGTCATGAGGCATTGTGTATACAGGGTGGCCAGTTTCTCTAGAACAATCTGTCCACCATCCTTCAACAAATCTGCTGTTACCTGATCCTCCCCAGCTGCCTTCCCCCTTTGCATATCTCCCAAGGCTTTCTTTACTTCTTCCGGCGTTACCTTTGGGACTTCGAATTCCTCTATACTATTTTCCCTTCCATTATCGTCGTGGGTGCCACTGGTACTGTATAAATCTCTATAGAACTTCTCAGCCACTTGAATTATCTCATCCATATTAGTAATGATATTGCCAGCTTTGTCTCTTAACGCATACATCTGATTCTTGCCGATTCCTAGTTTCTTCTTCACTGTTTTTAGGCTTCCTCCGTTCCTGAGAGCATGTTCAATTCTATCCATATTATACTTCCTTATGTCAGCTGTCTTACGCTTGCTGATTAACTTCGAAAGTTCTGCCAGTTCTATTCTAGCTGTGGTGTTAGAGGCTTTCATACATTGGCGTTTCTTGATCAGATCTTTCGTCTCCTGCGATAGTTTGCTGGTACCCTGCCTAATGGAGTTACCACCGACTTCTATTGCACACTCCTTAATGATGCCCACAAGATTGTCGTTCGTTGTTTCAACACTAAGGTCCTCTTCCTGAGTTAAAGCTGAATACCTGTTCTGTAGCTTGATCTGGAATTCTTCTATTTTCCCTCTTACCGCCAACTCATTAATCGGCTTCTTATGTACTAGTTTCTTCCGTTCCCTCCTAAGGTCTAGGCTAATTCGAGTTCTTACCATCCTGTGGTCACTGCAGCGCACTTTGCCGAGCACGTCCACATCTTGTATGATGCCAGGGTTACCGCAGAGTATGAAGTCTATTTCATTTCTAGTCTCACCGTTCGGGCTTCTCCACGTCCACTTTCGGCTATCCCGCTTGCGGAAGAAGGTATTCATTATCCTCATATTATTCTGTTCCGCAAACTCTACTAATAACTCTCCCCTGCTATTCCTAGCGCCTATTCCATAATCCCCCACTGCCTTGTCTTCAGCCTGCTTCTTGCCTACCTTGGCATTAAAGTCGCCCATTAGTATAGTGTATTTAGTTTTCACTCTACCCAACGCCGATTCCACGTCTTCATGGAAGCTTTCGACTTCCTGGTCATCATGACTGGATGTAGGGGCGTAGACTTGTACAATCTTCATGTTGTACCTCTTATTAAGTTTCACAACAAGACTTGCCACCCTCTCGTTAATGCTATAGAATTCCTGTATGTTACCAGCTATATTCTTATTAATCAGGAATCCGACTCCTAGTTCTCTTCTCTCCGCTAAGCCCCTGTAGCACAGGACGTGCCCGCTTTTTAGCACTGTATATGCTTCTTTTGGCCTCCTAACTTCACTGAGCCCTATTATATCCCATTTAGTGCCCTCTAATTCCTCCAATAGCACTGCTAGACTCACCTCACTAGATAACGTTCTAGCGTTAAACGTTGCCGGGTTCATATTCCATTGGCGGCCTGTCCGGAGCCAGTGATTCTTAGCACCCTCTGCAGCGTCGCAGGTCTGACCGCCGCCGTGGTCAGTTGCTTCGCAGCTGCTGGGGACTGAGGGCCGGGGTTTGATTGTGTTGTTCATATAGGAGGTTGTGGCCAAGTACTGCACCAGGGTGGCCAATCCTGCTCTGGTGAGGGAGTGCGTTACCGGTTCTGGTCACCGGGATCAGGCCACACTCCAGGCCTGTTTGTGCAATTTTATCAACACGCGGATTTTTTTTTTTAATCCGGTGGAAAATTGCAGGCACCGGGATTCGAACCACGGACCTCTTGCACGCGAGGCAGGTGTTCTACCTCTACGCCACCGCTGCAACTTTTTCACATTAATCCACACATTAATCCACACATTAATCCGATACAAGAAAAACGAGCGCCGTGCGAATTAACAAACGCAGAGATGTCGTGGAACCCGTGTCCCGTAAGCTTCTGTGGCCGACTGTGCTATAGACGAACTGCACGGGAGAGAATGGCAGCCGCGTGTCGTCGTTCTGTTGCGTCGTGCTCCTTGTCCCAGGCTGCATATACTGCAACGGCTGAACCATGATTTGTGCTGCTTAAGTGACGGCAGCCCAACGTTCGTGTGGTGCACGACATTATTAGCAGCCGCTTGGAGTTGGTTGTCACGGCGCTTCGGTGCACACATTGCAGCGTCTACAAACAGTGTTCATTTTCTCCCTTTTTTTTTTCGTCTTTTCTGTTCCGCGTTTCGCTTACCCACCAGTGTAGGGTAGCAAACTGTACGCTCGTCTGGTTGACTAAACGGCCAGAGTTGAGCGTCGACCTCTGATACAATGATGCATCCAGGGATCCGGGGATTGCAGAAGTGGAGGCTGCGCCGGCTCCATTTTGACCAAAATGTTCCGTCCCGTGTAAGGACACCTTACACGAGACCGCACCTCGTCAAAGAGCCGTACCTCGTCAAAATTGTGAAAGAAGTGCGTACCTTACACGACTCTATACGGCACTTTGGTACAACTGGGCTTTGTATTCTATTCCCTTTCAACGGAAATTAGTGAAAAGTGCTTACCACTTCTCCTGTATTTTCGGTGAACTGCGATGCACTGAGGAACCGAATAACACACACTTGCAAACATCGTCAGGACGATTTTTATTATTATTGTTATGTCGGTGTTGTGTTAAGTTGTTACTTTGACTGGACGCCAGATTCGGGGTCGTTTTATTGTTTGTCGGCATTGCTCGACGCGATTGACAGCGAAGCGAAATATGCCACCGAGATTCAAACCACCGGGATAGCGGCCAGCGAATGGCTAGAGCGTAGAGTCCTGTCAAGTTTAACTCGCAGCATCGATTCATCATTCCAATGTCCATCCACCCTCGCAGTATTGCAATGTCAGGTGAATACGTTTTCTACGGTTGCGCGTTTCATCGAACCTCTCTGTATGGTTGGTTTGTTCGGCTATCTCAGGCACGACGCACTTTCTCTTCCTTTGCACAGAACCCCAAAAATACGGACGTGGAGCCCTTGACTCAGATTGGAAATCACCGGTATTTCCGCTATGTTGCCAGGGCGGCAACCTATAGCCATGCGATGGAAAACACAGTGATGTCTATCACAAGGAAAATTCGCATAGAGGCACTAGCCAATAAAATTCAGTCATTAGGTGACGTCATGGCGGACGCGACCTTACTTCAATATCGGCGTCGTGAGGTCACTGGCTGCAGGTGCAGCGCGGCTTAGCGAGAGCTACTTGAACTGAATCTCAAGGTTGGTTATCGAGTGTTGGTCCCGGTCATTATGATTCTTGCTTTTTCACTGTTTCGGTGAAAAAATTACGAGCGTCACTGAAGTACACGTAGTAAGTGCAATTATCCACTGGCGTTACCGACCACTCTCCGTCCCTGAAGAAGTCACGCTACCGACAAAATGGCCCCTAGATGTCGGCAAAATATAAAATGCTCGTGAAATAACGCTGGTAGTGAATCAAGGCCTTCATCTGGACCGGATAAATGATTCGGATGTGAAACAGCCATAATTTCTTTCTATCCCAGATGAGTCTTGTTAGCATGCACAGGCGCATATATATCTCCGCAGCAACCGACCTGCTAAGTTCTTCTACACAAGGTCGCTGAAGCAGCGGACACGGTGAGGGTGATTGGTTCTTTCAAGTCTTCTTACATTTATCGCCATTCGGCATATTGATTGCCCGTAAGGACTGCAACAGGCCAATGACAAAGTGTCGGTCTGCCGTATGACGAATGGCCGCGGAGTGCACTTCTGGGAAACCTTGGCACAGACAGGTCTTACCTGTCGAAACTATAGCACGAACACGAGTCCGTTCCGCCTTCGTTAATCAAAAACCTTAGCACCAACAAGAGTGTGGACAACCCTTACTGGTTGAAACCGTGGCACTGACCGGAGCTCGAGCAACTCCTGCGTCGTTCATATCCTCACGGATATTATTTTGTTTCTGTGCCTTCCTGGCAATCAGTGACACACACAAAAAAAAACGATCAATGATCGATCTTGATGGGACGAGGGCTACGTCAATCCCTGAACTTGGACTTGATGGACGCCGGCAGCGGGATGATGTGCGATATGACGTTGACGAGGCAGAAGGAGCCCACGAAGGCGAAGCAGAGCCCAAAGTTGAGCCAGTACTGGACGTCCACTTCGGCTTGGCCGCGGCCCATGCGGTACTTGTGGCCCAGGTAGTGCGAGCCGTTGACGAAGAAGCAGCGGCCACTGTCCACGTTGGGACCGCAGGCGCTGCCGTTGAGCGACGGCAGGTTCTCCAGGCCCGGATGCATCTCAAACTCGTTCTGCTGCACGAACGCTGCGGCGTACCGCTGCGACGGAAAGAAGAATTCGTTTTATGTGCAGGCCTGCGTTCTTTTAGATAAGTTCGTCTCTATAACAACGTGCTGAGAGCTTAGCTCAATCTTTAACGGTGTCATGGGTGTCCCGTTTCTGCGGTCGTCCCTTATCCGCAGTGCGCTGTTATTCACCTGCACTTATGCCTGAACAACTAGGCCAAGATTTTCGTTTTAGTCTTGAAAGGGGACTCTAGCTCCAGGGCCACGTTTTTAGAAGGAGGCACGTACGTGAAACCCTCAAATGTTTTGTTAGCGGATTAAAGAACAAACCTTTAAAGAAATCGTTAAATTTAAAAGAACCTAAATTGTAGTGATTGACTACAGCAAATAGGTTGAGTTACGTCACCATGATCGTGCTAAACCAAGAAGCCTGTCAGTGCCCTCCTGTAGAAGTATGTTTTCATCGTTCGCCTAAAGAGGTCATTTCCGCTCTTCGATGTACGTGTTCACATAAGGGACCGAAAACCAACTAGAAAACGCCGTTTCACAAATTTGTCACCGTTATTTCCTTCACAGTGACTTCCTTTTCCAATTACGTGTTGTCGCACCACATCGATCATCGCCGCGAAGTTCGAATTCCAACAGCCACACTAAGGCTTTCAGTCAGACAGACAGACAGACAACGAACTTTATGTAATCCTGAGGAGCTACTGTCAGGACCTCCTAACGGGAGGCCATTGCAGCCGCTGGCCGCGCCCACGTAAAGGACAGAACGCCGTGACGCTCCGCTCTTTCCTGGGCCCTCTGGATAGCCTGGGCTTGCTTTCGGAGTACCGTGCTTCTGATGGACTCCTCCCATTCGGCTTCGCTGGAGATGAAGTTGTTAGGCAACGCGGGACATCGCCAGAGCATGTGAGCCATTGAGCAAAAGGTTAGTTTCCTTTTTTTTTTTTTGAACTCATCACAGCAATGAAACCGCCTTGACACCATTGAGTCATTGACATTAGTAATGGAACCACATTGACATTGTTGGTAACATCTTCCGCAAGGCATCATCTAACGTTTTATAATTAGGAATTATTAACGTGGTGTATTGTTCACTTGATTTCTCGGATTTGCAAACTAATCCGGAAAGTATCAGCTAACATTGCATAATTAGGAAATGTTAATGTAGTATATTGTTTATTTATATGTCTTAATTATTTGCTCCGCTTCTCGTTTGACGACTGCCCCGTGCAATACCCTTGGACCTTTTTTTTTATAGAAAGGCAGGGATGTTAACCAGTCAAGGGTCTGGTTGGCTACCCTACGCTGGGGGAAGGGTAAGAGAGAGAAGGGAGAGAGAAGGTGTAGATACGTGTACGGACAGTACTTGAGTTAAAGCCGCTCTCGCAAACCAGACGTTCTGAGAAAGCACAAAAGTGCCTTCAGTGCCTTGAGGGCAACATAAATAAAGAGATATGTCAACACCGTCCTCATAAAGTACGCGGTTTCATCGTTCGCTAAACGATAAGCACGTCCTCGCTTCACGGTATACGCGTTCGAACAGGGCCGCTATTTTGTAGCGATGCCTCATGCCTTATTCTATGCTATTCTTATCATCCACCACACACGGCCGCCTGATCGCGTTGATAATGTGGGCAGACCGTCGCTCTGACCAGTGGCCAAGCGCGAAAAGCCCGAAAAAGCATAGAATCGGAAAAGCCATCGCTACAAAATACCGGTCCAGAGCGAACGTACGGCGGTTCTCGAGCTCACCTGCAACGTGGCGTAGGTGAGGTAGTACGTCCAGTCGGGCAGCACGACCAGGCTCCGCACCGTGCCGGAGGCCAGCACCGCGCACAGCGACAGCACGCAGGCGGACCAGCGGAACGAGGCGAACGAGCTGCGCACCACCATCATCAGGGCGACGGTCTGCTGCTCGGCGAGCGCGTACAGGCACCACATCACGCCGCAGAAGGTGGCCCAGCGCTGCCAGTCGGCGCGCAGACCGGTGCCGCTGCAATTGCAGTCAAGCCTCATGTGCTTTCACAATTTACGCGAACAAACGGAGGCTGTTGAAAACAAAAAAAAAAAAGCCGCAATGAATGCCTCGAGCAACTGTCGACCTCCTTAGACGTGACCTCCACAACATCACGGAGCAAGAAAGCGTAACAAATCGTAATCAGAAGCAAGTTGATCAAAGCAACCGTACAACTGACAGTCACAGAGTTACGAAAATCATTATACGAAGGTTCGTCAGAACGAGAATCATCCTATATGTAAACCAGGATTGAAGTATAAAACGTCAAGGAAAAAAAGATGGCGCCGACAAGGTCGAATAGTAACGGTTATGCTGACTGTTGCATTAATGCGATGCAGCGGACCCGATACCTAAACATCTGCCTGGTTTCTGCTCCGATTTCGCAAGTATTTAGGTTGCATTTTGCAACACTTTAGATTTTGTGCCACGTTGTGAGTATTACTTGCCTACGTTATTCGGAATAAAAACGGAGTGAGCGTCGTCTCGGTACTCAAGAAATGTTGATTTTGCTGCAACGCAACGGTGGCGCCATCTGTCGCCGTTTACGGTGGAACGCGCATTTAACCTAGCGGCGACAGATACAGGCTAGGCTTTGTTGCGCCGTAAGACGCATACTCTCTTGAGCGGCGTCCCCGAGAACTACGTGCTCTTCTGGTTCACTGTGGACAAAACACAATTTACCCGAGCGGCTCATTTTAAAACAGCACCCACTGCAAAACCCTGCCTTTTCGCAACTTTTGAGCAGAAATCAGAAAACAATTTACTTGGAAGGCTCATGTACACCTAACGCTTCTACTTATAAAACACTACAATCAGTACCTGCTCTTCTTTTTTTTTTCCTGTTGAGCAAAAGCCAGGCACGACCAACGGGCAATATTTCGAATGGAATAGCGATACTTCAGCGACAGCTCATTTCTGCACTCACGCGTAGATGATGGTGGCGCCGGCGAAGACGCTGATCAGGCTGAGCGGGATACTGAACAGCGTGTGGGTGAAGACGAACAACGGGCCTCGGTATTTGCCTTCCCTGCTCTCCTGGTAGTACCGTGTCCGATGCGGGGCGTCTGAAACAGGGCGTGTGGATATGTGTCAGCATACATGACTGCCGTTAGTGCTAATTATTTTAGCATTCTCCCCGTAAGAAAAATGTTCTAACTATACTTAAAAATACTTGATTATGAGACTAGAACGTAAGGAAATAGTTAAGCGACATTTACAACTGGATGGTGACGTTTGTGTGTTTTTTACAAAATCTCAAACGTGCATCAGGAGCATGACAATGATTTTATATCCGCATATCTTTAGGACCGTAACTCTGGCCTGATATATATTGAAAGATGAGAATAAAGCATACTTCTATTGGCTTTAGCACACAAAAGAATGAAAGGTCAGCCACACGCCGTCTCGGAGTGAATAAGAAATATTAAACAGTGGTGTAAAAGGCAGAAAGGGGTTGTCGGACCACTTCCGACAGGTCATACAGAGGGGGACATGCAATTAAAACAACCGAAAGAAGGTGCGGCGTGGCTTCCTGGCCCGAACCGCTGTACCACCGTTGAAGGGAGGAGGGGTAAGTGCAGGGACACGTGAGCCAGTGGTGGTGCGAAATTACCCGTGACCGTGGCGCTAAGTGCGGAGAGAGCGCACGCTCGCGCGCGCGTTGTACGGTCTAGGAGGAGGGCGAGAAAGCGGTTTTCCTTAGCTTGTTGCCGTCCTCAATCTTCGGCGGAAAGCACAAGAAGCGCGGCTTGTCTCCCTTTCTTGCTGCCGCCGACGGCGCAGTAGCGCTTGTCTTTCAGGCGTTGTCGCCTAGCTTATAGCAGTATACTCTGTGCAAAATGACCGCGCATGGAACCGTAACACAACCCCTGCGATGCCGGTAGCAGCAGCAAAGCGGCGGCGTCGGGAACTTCAAAACAACGCCCTCTACTTGCGTATAGCGCGGACGAAACTCGTGAACACACGTCGTCTGCTAGCGAACGAGAGAAACAGAAGTCGTCCCTATCGTTCGGCTTCTTTTAAGTGATTATTCGCTGTCCAAACAAACGCCCTGTTTGTATAGGCCTCTTCCGCGCAAGAACGACAGTGGCTAAAGACCCGTGTTGGAGTCGTGCCTCCGCATTTATGTGTGCGTCGCGTGTGTGATGGAAACGAGCCGTTTTACTCCAGAAAAAAAAAAGGGGGGGGGGGGCTGTATTGCCATACGGAAACGTCGCCTGCGTCCGTTACCGGATGCCGTCTGCTCGGCGAACGAAAGGGCGGAGCAGACGAATAAAGCACAAAAGCGAACTTCTGCTTTGGACACGAATGATCCCACACGCGCGTGCTGCACTGCGCTTAACCCTGGCACAAATAAAAAAAAATGGCGGCCCCCTTTCTTATTCGCGTGAAAACACGTGTCCCAGTTTTTCCATGACCGACATTGTGGGGAAGTTTGAGAGATGAGGGTTTGTTATCTGGTTCTTGTTTAAAAACCCACGCGACCAGAACTTTCTTCGTTTATTTAAGCACGTCCCTATAGTATAATCATTCTTTTCTATCTTGCCGCCTATTTCCTTGGACTGATTCGTCTGCTGCTATTTGCCATTTTTCGTTTGTCCTAATGAGAACGACTTGTTCAAACGTATAGTGTGACAGGCAGAAGTAGCAAGAAGAAGCGTGTCACTTGGTCGAGATACATCAAACATTTAAATCCATTTCTCGCTGTACAAAATCATCTATTTAACTTCCACGTTACGCATTTCAGGCGTTCAAGAAAAAAGATAAGAAAAAAAACATGACCGGCTTGAGAATCAGTGATGAATGCAAACGCGTGGTTTTCCATCTGGTTTCATTTCGCTAAACGCATTGCGTGACCTACTTAGAATACGCTTGAAATGGCGTTGGAAAAAGCGTCGCCGACGGATGTCATTCTGTTGCCTGTTTTATTTTTATTTATGTATTTATTATTATGTTTAGCCTTTGTGACAACCACGACTGAATCAGACACGCCGTATTCAGTCCTCATTGCTTGTTTGGTAGCGTTTATAAGGCATGCTGAATTATTCCATACCGTGCTTATACGTCTGAATCCAGCTATATCATATTCACGGTTTATAGTGCGAAGGGACGCAGACGCAGACTAGGTAAGAATATGTCAGCGTACCAACTTGCCCAACTGTTCATCCTTATACCGGCTATATCTGACTGTCAAAACTTGCAGCTTTTTAGCGCATCACACGTGCATCGCTAGCTAAGGGGTGGCACAAAGATGCACGCCGGCAGAAGGCCCTATACAGGCTTTGGGTAAAGGTGTCATTGGTTGAGGTTAAGCTATTAACGATAAAGCAATTCCAGCTGGCTATTTATTCTCAAATTATACCGTACATGCTCCTGCACTAGCCACATGATATTCCTTAGTGTGCTGGCTTCTCCAGCCGGACGCTTGTATAAAATAAATTCGAATTTGTCATGGGCGCAGACGCACTTGTTTTGGCCTCAGACGCCTTTTTATCGCTTTCCCAGCCGCACTATGCTGTTCGACTGTTTCGAGTGGCAAAAACGGGAAGAAATAGTTCTCGCACGACAAACATTGTAATGACGGGGAAAATGCAATTTCAACAAGGAAGGGACGAACCAGCCTGAAATCTTCGGGCACAATTCCTGACTGAAAAGTCAGTTCTTCAATGCAGTTTTGCATGTGGGGTATGATGGAAGCCTGCGCAAAATTTTTTAAACATCTACAACATATAGTTTTAGCTTGTATGGAAACTTTCGAAAACAGGGTCACCGGACACGTAAGCGTGAGAGGCAGGGTTGGTGGCACCACCTCGTGGTGCAGAACTCTACCAGACAGACGCAGAATTTTTATATTGCAGTAAACAATTGCATTCTGCGTCGCTGCTAGCGTAAAGGTTCGGCAATGGCGTAATCGTGAACACGTTGCACTTCTACATGTATGTTTTTCGACAAGAACACTCGCGTGAGACGAAAGAAATTGTGGTTAGAGGAAACGTCACAAAATATCATTAGCAGCGCTTTTTTCTGCCGCACACCTCTACTGCAACCACATAAATCGCAAACGGTAAGATTTAAAATTGAATTACATTATGGGGCTCTTACGTGCCAAAACCACGATCTGATTATGAGACACGCCGTAGTGGGAAACTCTGGAAATTTTCACCACCTGGGGTTTTTTCCCGTGCACCTAAATGTGAGTACCACGACTGTTTTCGCATTTCGCCCCTATCAAAATGCGGCCGCCGTGGCCGGGATTCGATCCCGCGACCTCTTGCTTAGCAGCCCAACACCATATATAGCCACTAAGCAACCTCAGCGGGTGCAAACGGCAATAAGATATGTTTGCGGTCAAACTACAACTGTTTGTGTTCTATAACTTATGCATAAACTTGTGTAACGTTTAGCGTGATAGAAGAAAAAGGCAGAGAGGGAGTTGCGCTGCTGAGCTAGGGGTCCCTGGTTCGATTCAGGTAGCGGCTGCTGCATTTCAACAGAGCGAGATGCAAAAAAGAAAAAAAAAACACTCCTGTACTATAACTTCGCGCTAACAAACCCCACGGGTGGTCAGAATTAATCAGGAGTTCCCAACTTACGACGGCACTGGTAATTGTATGGTTGTTTTTGGCACGTGTTACCCCAAACTTAAGTAATTGCATATTAGTTACGGTACATGCAATCGCTTGTTGCGCCACCCCGATGTAGTAGCATAATAGGTGATCAAGCGAGCTGGAGACCCGCCGTGGTTGCTCAGTGGCTATGGTGTTGGGCTGCTGAGCACGAGGTCGCGGGATCGAATCCCGGCCACGGCGGCCGCATTTCGATGGAGGCGAAATGCGAGAACACCCGTGTACTTAAATTTAGGTGCACGTTAAAGAACCCCCGGTGGTCAAAATTTCCGGAGTCCCCCACTACGGCGTGCCTCATAATCAGAAAGTGGTTTTGGCACGTTAAACCCCATAATTTAATTTAATTTTAAGCTAGCTGGAGCCAGTCACAGAGCGGTACACTGCTTCCACGTGACTACTTTCTGAGTCGTGACGTCATGACGTGTCCACCTTCCGAGAAATTATACACACTGGTTCGTCGAAAAGCAATAATGGAAAATGTGAAGAGCACTCCCAGGCCTGCTGGTATCTTTCCGAAGGTTTTCGGGGGTCTAGGGCTTTCGTTGAACGGAAGAAAAGATAAAGAAAACGAAAATATATAAATATCATATCCGTATGTTCCTCTTAAGTATAGGTCTTATACGTTTATCTGCAGTGGACTGGCTTCCCAGCTGCCGATCGCCGTTTTTCCCATAAGTTTCCAGTTAGGGTTTATTTCGAGAAGATTGCCTGCATACCTTATAAGCATGTCTTTTCTTTTCAGTTATCCTCACTCTAAAATCTCTTCGACCGACAATCCTCAGCAGTCTCTGAAGTCACCGCCGCCCGAGATTGATTTCTCTGTAGCCCCGTCGGCTTTCGAAAGTGGGCCGCCGACTGCTGTCGATACAACGTTGTGCCAACGGAAATCGATTCTACCTTAAAGCTCTATGAACTGATTGCTTGCACAGCCTCACTTGTGTTTTCTTTTTCTTTTTTTTAAATCTGGGCGAGTACTGTCTTTATTTTTTTGCGCCCTTGTCGGCCATATTTGCTCTCTGTCTCTCCGTCATACAGAGGCTTACGCGGCGTTGTAAGCCTTCATGTCGACAGACGTTGATCGTCTAAGCGCCGACTGTTCTTGAAAGCGCGCATGATTGAAATTTTGACTGCTCAGAGAAAAACGAAGAAAGAAAGAAAAGCGCGAGTTCTTGCGTAGCATGATATCCCGCTGGCTTCTTCCTTTAGTTCGCGTCGATTTGCACGGAACTCGAGTATATGGCAAATTTAAGCAGTGAAAAAATAGCCTAAGGCTGTTCGGTAAGAGAATTCCGAGATTGGGTCAAAATCGAGAAATCGAGTTTGATTGAATTATTGAGAATTTGAGTTAGAAAAACAATGGTTCAGGCCGAAGCAAGGCTTCGTCTTTCTAAAGTGTCTAAACTGCAAATACCATCGCCCGCTTTCTGGCCATGGTGTTTGTGTATATATACAGGGTTTCCCAGTTAACTTGGACCAAAGATCTTAAAGATACCCAAGAGCTCTCGAGAAATCGTACCGACAGCATAGTAGCCGTAGTCGTATGTACTTACGGCCAGTATTTTCTTTTCATCACGAAGCATTACTTAATTAATTACTTTAATTAGTGAACTTCTGAATTATTGCTTGAATATTGCTTGAAGTTGTAGAGCACATCAGATAACCTCCGAATCAAGCATTTCTTCACTGCTCAGCTTTGCCTCGTTGGCTTTTCCGAGAAGAAACAAAAGTGCGCGAAACATCCAAAATACGAAATAGGTACAGTCGCGATCAATTTGAAGGTGATCGCGCGAGCATCAACCGGCGGGCCTTCCAAGCAACATAGCGGCCGATTTCAGAACTGCGAAGATAAAAATTGCGCTGCCTTCTTCCCCTATTATGCTCTTCCAGGCGGCAACCATCACCCCCAAGATCAGCTCGCCACATTTTTGTGTTTGTTTTCCATTCATGGCAATGATCTGTGTGCGTCGCTTCCTAATGCATATCTTGGCTAACAATGACGCTTCTGCGCAAAAGCCCATAACGCAATCGAAATAAATTCGCAGGTTATGCCGTGAATGGTGACGGGAGTGACAGCTTTTCAGGTAACCCCAAAAGAAACAGAGGGGAGCTATCTGATGTTTCCCTCTCGACCGACGGTGATGACGTAACGTGGCGCTGCTCCTAGTTTTGGTCGTCGCTCGAGCGATCACCTTCAAATTGATCGCAACTGTACGCGCTCGCGCGCCGCTACTAAAGCGCTCCCAAGCTAATAGCCACGGACACACGGCTACAGTGTACACTGTAACATGGCTTTACTAGCGGCGGCAGCTCGATACAGGGATTCACGCTATGTGATGGTCGCGGCATCAAGAGAACACGATGCTGACGCATTCACAAGCGTAGCGGAGCCTTGGACGATGCGGCGACAAGAGAATGCAGCCGCATATCTTTCAACGGTTGCTTGTAGGCGCTTGAGTAGCGGCGTGCGGGTGCGCATATATTTCCTATATCGCGTCTTTCGCGGGCTTTTGTTTTTTCTTGGAAACGAACAACCAGGACCACTTAAGCACGAAATAAATGCTTGGTTCGGAGGGTATTTAAGGTGCCATATAACATTGTATTTAATACGTTTGCGATTCAAGCAATAATTAAAATGTTCACTAATTAAAAACAATTAACTAATTAATGCTTCGTGATGAAAAATATCCGGCTGTAAGTACATACGACTGCCGTTACTATGCAGTCGGTGCGATTTCTCTAGAGCCATTGGCTTTCTTAAAAATCTTGGTTCAAGTTAACTGGGACACCCTGTATATATCCCATTACGCTACTCTTCCAGAGACCGCCAGCTGTTCGATGTACCTTTAAGTACCATTGACGTTATAACATTTATGGGACAGCTACCATTTGCACCCGCTTTTTGTAGCCATCGTGCGCACATTAGCACGTGTGCACATTTTTATTCGCGTTCACTAAGAAGCAGCTGATATGTGGAGATTAACGGGACAGCGTAATACACGAGAGGCCTTTGCCCTGCAGTGGGCGTAACCAGGATGATGATGATGATGATGATGATGATGATGATGATGATGATGTAATACACGAGACTCGGACAAGAGTATGCTCTGTGCGCATGCGCGTGCTGTCGCTACTTTCACAACTGCGCACCTCGAATTGGTGCCGACCGGCCTGTCGGTCGATCGATGTGCCCGTGAGGGTGTTATCTCCGCGCAGAGCTGCACCTAATAATTCACATTGTCTCCAATACTTCTTCTAAAATTGGCTCGCAAGCCAATTACACAAAGATACATCCCAAACGTGAAGTTGGGGCTCTTGCCGAAACGTATGGAAGCGGTTTAATCGTTATCTTGCCTTCAGCTTTGTGAAAAGTGACGCTGTGATGGTCTGTAGACCGTTCTGTCGTCACGAAGTACCAATGAAGTGCGTTTAGATTTCCGCAAGATGACACGAAATTGCAGGATGTAGCATTAACAAGCCAAGCGCTACTACCCGGTGCTACATCTTCGAGTTTCGGCAACGAAATTAATTAAATTATTGGGTTTTACTCGTCAAAACAACGATCTAACTATGAGACACGTCGTAGTGGGAGACTAGTGAATAATTTTGATCAGCCGGGGTTCTTTACGCGTGCGCCAAAATTATCATCAATTATTATCATTATCAAATTAACATCAGCAATCTTGCGTTTCGCCTCCATCAATAGCTCGACCACCGCGGCCTGTATTGAACCCGCATTCTGGAGTTTAGCAGCACAGCGCAGCCGCCAGTAAGCCGCCGCTGCGGTTTTTGATAGCTTTCTGTACATTTCAATGTTTCGTTCTATTTAAATATGCATAACTGCGTCTGTTGTACCCCGGTCACTGCGGTTTTCCTCCGTGCGTTGTACGCGACGGAGCAAGGATTGCCACGTATAGCACATTTTCCGTGGCTCTCTTCGCAGCGTTCCTCTTTTTCTTCGCAAATAAAGAGTATTCATTGATTCACATAAACGGTGATCGAGCAATTAATGAACAAAAAAATTGGAGGACGCTTAAGCTTCGCCTTGAAGAGTGGAACGCGACAGCGTTCCCGCCGACCCGCCAAGGGCTGTAAGACAATGGGCTTCGGCGCAGCGACTACGCGCCCCGCATCGGACGCGTAGAGCGTCGAGCAACGCCGCATTCGGCGCGGCAACGAAATGTGCGCATGAGCAAGCGACGCACGCCTGAGCCTTAGAAACAGCTCGTTTCTAAGGCAACACCGCATTCACTAGAGGCGCTTTTGTACCGCTTTGAAGCATCGAACTCATGGCTGAGTGGTAGCGTCTCCGTCTCACACTCCGGAGACCCTGGTTCGATTTCCACCCAGCCCATCTTGCAAGTTGTTTTTTATTCATGAAGTGCCTTCTGGGATTTATCGCTCACGGCCAACGCCGCTGACGCCGACACCAACGCCGACGACACCGGCTTTTCTGCGACACAAGCTCTTTAACGCTGTCGCGTTAATACGCGCAAATCCGCAAGACCGCACTCACAGGTGAGGGCCGTGATGGCGGCCGATCCGAACGTGGCCGCCACGAAGCAGGAGAGGAACAGCCCGTTGCGGGTGAGGAAGCTCTGCTGGTAGCCGGACAGCGGGAAGTAGAACAGCAGCAGCACGGCGAACAGCACCGGCATCAGGGCGAGCCGCAGCGCCAGCTGGCCGAACGCGCGCCCGTTGCAGTTGAACGTCGAGGCCCACAGCCGCCTGCGATCGTGATGACACGAGACGCGCGTGCTCGCATCAGTACGTGACAATATAACGTGGCGCGTCGCACGAACGGCACACAACAAGCCAGCAAGCAAGCAAGCAAACAAACAAACAAACAAGCTAAAGCGCGAAACATGCGGTACGATTTGGCGTCTGATCCAATGCACGATTTGTCATATCACCAGGCTCGTCCAACAACTTTCCGACAGGTTCCGTGAGACGTTCGATGAAGTATTCCAATGAATTCTAACCGCCAAAGCAGCCATGTCTTTCGAGACGCGGCACGTGCCGTTTATTTTCGTATACGACCGCGTCGCGCGGATGTGCGCGAAAGAGGTGCGTAAAGCAAGTTGTGCCAACAGTCACAACCAACAAATTTTGGAAAGGGTTTCGAGAAGTTCCAACAGCCTAAGTAGCCATCTTTTTCGGGTGCGTCGCCCGACAGAATCGGGTGGTCGTAAATCGGTTGTACGGTTTGTTGGTACGACTGTCTGCGCCAGCCAACAAACCCCACAACAAGGTCCCATCAAGATTCCATCATGCAGGTTGCAACATGCACCGGCAGGTTCCTAAAGTTTGAGCTGTCTATCTTGCTGCCAGTCGGCTGGGATGGTCTTGACGCTCCTGTGTTTACCAAGTATGGTGCTTAACAGCTTATGCGATGCGCCGTACGAGCTATATAGGCGGGGCACGCAGCAATTCCGTGAAGCTTCCAGCAAGTTTCCTACACGTTCTTACAGTCCGGTCAGCTATGCTTCCTGCGCATCGTCCGACGTGTGTTTGCCCGAAAAGCGCGGAACGGCATTCGATACGTGTGACGACTGGCCTCTTACAAACAAGATCTCCAACAAGCCTCCAGAATGTTGCAAACAGGGCAGCCTTCGTTATAATGACTCGCTCGAAAGTTGCGAGCTTGTTGATACGCATGTGTTTACCACTTTGTATGGGGAAACACGTGTGTATGTGCGTAAAGGCTATCATAACAAATCAAGCAAAATTTGACATTGTAGCAATACGCGTGCCAAAGTCATTGCGACAAAAACAAGCATATCTATCTTTATTTTTTAGCTGACCATACTGCACGAATAACGTACAGGTGACGCAGTAGACGGTAACGCTATGCCCATCGAACGATGATTTGGGAAGATTCGGTAAGATGGTTGCTCTGTCTGTTGGAACCATATTGAAGTTTGTTGGAAACCAGTTAGCACGCTTGCACCGGATTCCGATGCTGTGTTGCTGTGTATAACTGGTTGTATGAAGTATCCGACGTCGTATTTCAGTGAATTGCTACTTTGGCCTGCCCTACGCTGAGTCATGTCAAAGCCTGTTGGGATTCTGCTGGTTGTGCAGCTGTATACACAAGATTAAACCTCGCTGTCAATGTACAAAGGACAAATTTTTTTTCTGCGTAATATGGAAGGGTGTTACGTATGCATGCCCCAGTGTTGGTTTTGCCGATTTGACTTCTGGAGCGCCTCCAATCTCCCGCGCCTTCCTGGACAAACGCTGTCAGTTTTCAAACCTTAAAGTTCTTAATGTGTCCTGCGTACGCCTGTCGGTATCAAGTAGCTTACATATCCGCCGCTCAAACAAACGGAAGCATTCTTTTTCTTCCACCCTCAAAGTGTTGTTTAGAAACTTCCTCAAGCTCTTCCGTAAACACGCTGAGTGCTCCGGTACGCAGGGATAAAAGGAGCGTCCTTCACAGGGCTCTCCCGTAGCGAATCGGTAAGCGCTTTAAGCGCTAAGAAAGTTTCCAACTCCCAAATCGATCGTTCCTTTTCGCATACGCCATTGGATGCAGTGTCAGGGGACTGGAACTTGCAGGCTTCTCGTGTGGAAGGCTTTCCCAACTCCCCAAGGGAAACGCCTGTGTCTTTCCTAGAATTCCGATAAGTCGCCCTGGCACGTGCAATGCCAGTGTAGATGGAGTTCTGCATAGTTTTCAGACTGTTTCTACTTCCTTCAGATGGCGAGGATGTTAGCGCTCCGCAGCTTGGATGGTTTAATTGCCCGGTTGTTTTTTTAAGCGAAGTTTCTTGTCCCTTCCCCAAGGTTCAGCATTCGTTGTTTTCTCGCCAGATATATTTGTGGAAATGTATAGACAACTTGGTGCTACCTGGTATGTGCTGACTGCTGTCTTGCTGAGTAGATAACTTCAGTCACTGGATCCATGCCTCAAAATACACAACTCGCTGCTGGCTGCTGCCTAGCCTAGTAGACAACCTGGATTTCTGAATGTGCGCCACTGGGTATGGTCCAGAATAGACAAACTTCGCTACTCATTAGTTACGTGCTCTTTCTAGGCCGATGCCCAGAACTGGTGTGCCACTGTGCACTAAGGGTATGAAGCCCTGAATGTGTTTGTATGCATTTGAATGCATTTGTAATTATCCATATGTGGGTCGTACGTACTTCCCTGTGCATACACCGCTCACCAACTTCCTTCCCTCGACGATCATCATGCATTGCCTCCGTCTTCGTGAGGTTGTGCTAGTGTTATCCGCTACCCTGCTGCTACCTCGCTAACTCAAACAAACTTCGCGTTGTCAAAATAGTAAGTGGACGCCAACTTCGAGCATAAAGGAGCAAAAAAGAAATGACGTTTCGGCTTCTACACGGGAGCCTTAAATTATTCGCAGGCCTCCCACATTGTGAACAGGGCTCCCTTGTGGGAGCCGAAACGTCTTGTTTTCCGTACCTTCGCGTTTGTTGTCGGCGTCCGCCTATTCTTATGACCATGATTAGTCCCGACCAGGCGAGTTTTCATCAAAGCGCTTCAATTTAAACCTCGCCTCATTAACCTCCGTATTCTTAAACAATCATCAGCTCAAAGTTTTTTCTTCCATTATACGGGGTTGAACACAGCCCCGCTCATCGACTGATCGATATGCCACCCTTTCAACATAGTGACGTGCATGATCGGCAAGCGCAGTGACAAAGTCTGTCGAGGCCTGGCCCGGCCAACCAGCAGAGAAGGAATCGATAGGCACGGATCCGTTACAGGCGTGGTTAACTGTACAAGGTAGATATAGAGGTTTTTTGGAACCGATAAAATATTACGGCGAAATAGACAAAACGCTGAACTGATGGGTATCTATAGATTGCTTGATTGACTAATACAGGCTGGATCACTGTTTGTCGCCACCCCGTTTCGAAGGGAATGCGAACAAATCATCCGTGATTCGAGGTGAATTGTTCAGTGCAGGAACCTTCTGCAATACAGCAGTGAGATTGGATTATTCCACGTGATCCAGAAAGTGATCCACCGTTAAGTTTATTTTTGTGACCCTTAGCGTTTATGAAACATTTCGGAGTGAATGGGCGAAAGTAACGTACGAAGGGTCAGCGCTGGACCCGCTTAAAGATTAATTTTTTTTTTTTGTTCCTGCGACAGGAGACTTGAGTAAGAGCAAATGGATGCTAGTCCTGTCAAAAGGCCCCTGCTACAGTTGGTATGTACGGGCATCAAGACAGCAGAGGACCAAACCAAGATGAGAAACGCATAACACGATCGTGCAGCATCGCTGCCAGTGTAGCCTTTACCTATACAGGACTGTACGTCTTTCTTAAAGACGTAAAGATAAATATTTTCCGCTTACCGATGCTCTGCTCTTACTGAAATTCCGAACAAAGAGCGCATTCTATGGTTCGGATCATTCAGCGTGAAAGGGTGAGCTTATTGAAACTCGTCCAAGAGATCGAAGCAGGTTATGTAGGCACAGTCTTAGCTCTTGGCTTCGACAACACGAGAGCACGGCTGTCGGGCCGAAGCGATGGCATTGCCTACAGCGCTGCATGCATATTCTCCACTACAATTATAACAACTGCCACAGTTATTGTCCTGGTTGGGAAAAAACTGCAAAGTTGTTTTCGTCTATGGGGAAGTAAGCTGCTGCCACGTTCTTCGATGATGCTGATTATGTTAATGATGATGATGATGATTTATTGCCATCCCCTTTGAAACGGGGCGGTAACAGCCGTCTACCTTGCTTGAGCTAGCCAGGTATGTTATACATGCTTTTCATTCTAGCATTTTGATATACACCTCCTTAGTCCTTTTTTCTTTTCCTCAGATTTTCTCTATCTACCTTGAACCGCTACCCATGCCTGTAACGGATCCGGTCCTATCAATTTGTTCCCTGCTTTTGTTTCCACCAATACTCTAAATGTATCTTGCGTATCTCGGCTGCTGACCGTTTGGCGCTTCCAACCGTCTAATTTAAATCCAAGCTCTTAGCAGGATTTAACTTGTGTGATTCGGCACACAAGCTTATGCTTTAAACTTGTGCCGCAGCTATTCCGTGAGCGTTGCCGTGTGTTGCCAGAGGGGCGGATCAATGTTATACCCTCAGTTCGCGCCTACGTACTGACGTCCTCCGATTGACGTACATTTGGACTGACCACAAAGGATGAAAACATTCTAGCTCGGATGGTGCTCCCATCATTAAAGGTAAAAAAGCGCACTGGTTGTCCCCGAGATGCAAGAATGTGCTCGCTTTTACACTGACGTACGTAAAGGGAGAAGTGCCAAACCTGATGAGACTGAAAAAGTGGTATTTCAAAACTCCACTGTCGTTAATGTTGCGGTACAAAGTTGATTACACGAAGAAAAAGTAAAAAAAAAACATTTTTTTTTATATCGCGCCGAAATCGCAGAGCCATTATGTCAGCGTGACGTCATGTCTTGTAAAGCATTTTATCGTATTTCGGTCACTGACGGGCTCAGCATAAGTTCTTGAAAGTTAGCTAAGTTCAGTCCTTGACTCCTTTGGAAAACGGTGCAGTCAATTTCTGCCGATGAACAATCACCTATGGAAGTCGGTGACAGCCCAAGAATCCAGTACGAGCTCGACCCACAAAAATACATGGAAGCACCCACTCTTGATGTCTGAAAGAGAGCCGAGCTAAGTGAAGGCTCCTCACAGCTTAATCACTTGGCTTCGCTAATGTAAATGCTAGCTGGATTGGAAATTAAAGTCTCGTTGTTTCAAGTGTGTGGCTGAGCACTTGATATCCGGATCACCCATAATATCTGAGAGGAGATCCGAGTTTCATCCTGAAACCAGTAACACAAAGACAGATCTCTGCGTAAAAAAAAAAAAGGAGCCGTTTCAAAAAAAAAAAAAGAACGCAAAACCACTTGACATCACGGAAATAAATGAACCTAATTGGCTGGTGCATCTATGCAAACTGAGTTAGAGTTTGGCAACCTACATGCAACGTTTTATTCTTACGTTGTTACCTACTATAGCTCCACCCAAAATTTACGAAGTCACGGGGCGCCGGCGCGGATACTTCAATGCGGCGCTGCCACCCGCGTTTCGTTTTTGGGCTTTTTGTGGCTTATCACAAAAGGAACCCCTCTCACGATGAGTGCGGTTTTTTTTTTTGGCGTTGTAGAAAACGCACCTCAATAACAGGTGACGTCTAAATCATGGCGGCCGCGACGTCTTTTCCGGCTCCGCAATCGCTTCCGTCGCATAAGTCCTGCAACACCGTAGCCTTCGACATTCGTGATGGTTACTCAAGCAGGAAATCGTCTCTGGGTTGTGGATTTGAACACCTCGTGCACTCATGTACTCATTGTTTGCTTTAGCGTCTCTTTAAGTGGCCGCGACGTCCTTTCCGGCTGCGCGATCACTTCCGTCGCATAAGACCCGCAATAGCGTAGCCTTCCACATTCGCGGTGGTTACTCCAGAAGGAATCGTCTCATGGGCTGTGGATTTGAACACCACACGTACGGCACTACTCATTGTTTGCTTAAGCATCGCTTTGTATGTGTATGTCTGTATGTATGTATGTGTATGTCTTGTATGTGTATGTGTGTTTGTATGTGTATGTGTATGTCTCTTTGTGTGTGAATGTGTACTTGTATGCGCCAGCGCTCACCCGTAGATGGCCCAGAAGGTCTGCCAGCAGGACGGCTGGCCGTAGGCGGTCAGCGGCAGCTTGTACTGCGCCGCGTCGCTCGCGTGGTTACCGCCCAGCTCGGAGGGGGGGCCCGCCTTGCGGTAGCGGGCGCCGTCGTTGCGGAACTTCTCCACCAGCGTCTGGATCTGGCTGCTGGACTCGATGAAGCGCTCGCGCGAACGCCGGTCCACCGTGGCCAGGCAGACTGCGGGGGGAATTGCGAACTTGTCGTTGTTGTTGAACAAACAGGCGTTATTAATATACAGGTCACACTAGTAGACGAATCTATCTATCTATCTATCTATCTATCTATCTATCTATCTATCTATCTATCTATCTATCTATCTATCTATCTATCTATCAGTGAGTGAGTGAGTGAGTGAGTGAGTGAGTGAGTGAGTGAGTGAGTGAGTGAGTGAGTGAGTGAGTGAGTGAGTGAGTGAGTGATTGATTGATTGAGTGAGTGAGTGAGTGAGTGAGTGAGTGAGTGAGTGAGTGAGTGAGTGAGTGAGTGAGTGAGTGAGTGAGTGAGTGAGTGAGTGAGTGAGTGAGTGAGTGAGTGAGTGAGTGAGTGAGTGAGTGAGTGAGTGAGTGAGTGAGTGAGTGTTTCTGCACCGCTGCAGCTTTGTTCTTCTCAATGTATTTCACTTTTTATCGCACAGCGTAGCGCAGGAGTAACCGACACCGCTATGAAGCGCGAACGTCTCTCGCATGCATTGGATAAGGAGATACTTTATTAAATCCTACAAAGAATACACCGGAGAACGGCTGGTTAGCCCATGAACATAAAGAATAAACACGAGCTGTTAATAACTGCTTGGTTCCATGACTTTTTCCCCCCAATTCATCCCACACACTGCCGTTTAGAGACCGGTGGCATTTCTGCCATCGACATTTCCAACTGATTCAGAATCAATGGAGAAATCGCCGAGTCTCAAGTACAGTGAGGAGGAAGCAGAAGATTTCTTCTAATGTTGCCTGTTAATTGTGCTCGCTGTCTACAATTCTGCGTTGTTCTTGAAGAGGCAACCAGACAGAAAAGAAAGAAAGCTTTCGGGCTGTGTTAGAATTTTTTTCCTACGTCATACAACAAAGCCATCGTGAGGAAATCGTATTCTCGTGAGCAGTGACAATGTGTAGAAACGGCAGGGTATAGAGGGAAATCCGTCCACTCGGAAAATCCTCGGAGCGCAAGAACGACATTTTTTTTTTTTCGATGGAATCGGCAAGTCCTGGCTGAATCTATACAGCCATCTTCTACGTGCCGAAAAGCAATCAGCTCCTTCGCATGCCCGAATATCTCGAACCAAAAGCAAAAAAAAAAAAAAAACTCTCTTCTCGTGTGTCGTAGACTGAACACATTCGGGTAACAAAAAAAGAAGAAGAAATGACGGGCTGTATTAAGAACAGTGTGTTCTCGTACTCTAATGTTATGGAAGCTTTCTTTTTTTTTTCTTTTTAGTGATCAGCTGTGTGCCTAATAAAGCCGGAACGCGAAACAGTGAGGGGGAAAAAAGAATTCAACAAGAGCAATCTCCAACAACCGTGAGTGTAACACAGTGTGACAGGAACTACTGGGAAATGAAAGAAAGAAAAGACAAATATAATGAAAAAAGCTTTCGGCCGTCGCCTTCGGAGCTGGTGAAAACAAGCCAGCCGGCCATTGACAGTTTCAACGATTTATTGCCCATTCAACGGCGCATGGTGCTGGCCGTTGGACCCATGATTTTTCTTGCATGTTTTCTTTTTTTTCTTCATTTCTTTTCATATTCATTCACTGCTATTTCTGGTGGGCCCTTCCCCCATATTGTAATTCTGTCCTTACCCCGACACGTTCTAAAACGAAAACCGCTGTACCGTTATTTGAGCGACGAGAGGTGAGCGCAGGCTACTTTTCTTTTCTTCTTATTTTCCCGCGAAGAAACACCACCATTTTAGGAGAGTAGCACCCTGGTGGGCCGTTCATTCGCTCTCTGTGTCGAATTCTGTTTCGATTCTTGGTTTCGTTTGCAATATTTCGGAAACGAAAAGAAAAAAGAAGAAACCAGACCGGATGCAAGGAATAAGCGTCGTCGGGGGAATCGTGCTGCGTGAGAGTTTTCGGAAACTGTGCCACGTATTTTGCAAAATCGATAGCGCACGAAAAGGCGCTAGGGAGGCGATTCAAGGAGACGTCTGTGAGGAGAAACGTTCTCAATGCCTGCTCATGTGAGGTGCGGATTTGTGCGTCACTGAAACAGATGCAGTTGGCGTCAGGAGGCGTGCGCAAGTTGGCGCATGAAAGCACACAAACGTATGCAGTGCCCTCTGCACAATTGTGGAGTTGCTCAATGGACCCATAAACCCGGATAGCCGGCATCGCTGCCAAACCAAACACGGATACGCCAGCTACGGTTGTCGCGTTCATAATTCCTGGTTCGAAACAAACTGTTGGCAACGGAAGCGCAGGCCTGTCTAAACGACGTCATGCCTTGTCACACACGAAGTCTTGGAAGGTCTTGATACGCCGAGAGAAACCCGTTCTGTGCGAATCAATGTGCTGGAAATATCACACGGCGCCACCTGTCGTGTGGCTACTCTATTCCGCTCTGATACATTGGCCTCAAAAGTAGCTCATGCTGGTGTAGTAGTGGCGATCATTGTCGATTTATCTAAGTAGCACCCGGATCCTGTATAATGATGTTTCGAATATTAATGACTTAAAAACTTAATTTTTGAAGTTTCAGTTCTGAGCGACTCTCACGTCGAAATGTCGCTGTCGGAGTCCAGCGGGGTCTCCAGTCCAGTCCAGTTTGCAGTCCAGTTGTAGCCCTGAGTCCATTGGATCCCTAAGTGGCCATAATGTAGCACGTGTTCTTTTGCAGTGAAAGCGCTCCAGCTGTCTCACATGTAGATCACGAAGAAGTGCCGTGAGGAAGATGATCCTTTTGTGGCTAAAGCTTTCTTCCTTCCTTTCTTATTTTATTCATTTCATTCAATTCCCCATTTTCTAATTACCCTCGGCCTTCCCTTGGTGTACGGTAGTAGTGCGCGACCTTGTCAATGGTACTAACATTCATCGATGATGCAACGTTAATTGGGAGCCCGATCGACCATGTGTGTTGCCCAGGCTAGTTGAATGCAAGGAACTCCAAATAGCCCCGAGCTAATTTTCTTTCCACAAGGTCACTCACTGTTGCGATAGTAGTTGTCGTTACCGATGCCACACGGCAAATACAAGCCGAGAGAGAGGTACAGTCGCCCACGCGCTGAGCCAGAACTCGGTGAGCAGGATCTACAAAGCGTGATCATATAAGTATCAGAGAGATTCGTTGGCACTGTAACGTTGGTTTATGCAGGTATGTGCATACATGCACCTGAGTATGTGCGAGTTATGTTTCTTCGCCCACCCATTCATTGCACACAACGATACACAGTGACTGGGGATCCACTGAAGCGCTACCTTGTCACTTTTTTTTATGTATCTCTTGGACGAAACGCTATCACCAATAGTAAGATTTATATAGCGTTTAAACTGACTCGTGAAGCCTGTTGCCTGAAGCCTCTGGTGTTTCATGTTTGAATCCAAAATGAGTATAACCCAAAATTGTACTCGTGCTTGCAAGCTACACTCACAGTCTTTGCACAGGTTTGTGTCATCTCGTCTGACGTCTCTTTTGTGTCGTACGCGCAATTAAACGCGACGATGATCTAAGGAAACACCAAAAGAAGACGCAAATGTGTGGGCCAAAATCTCAGAGGCAACATCCTTGCTTCGCCGTGTTCACGTCAGATGGCGCCATAATGCAGCGCTGCGGGGGGAAAAACGGAGAACGCATCTGCAGCTTGCTAACGCAAGTTCGTCGACGTGGACGTGAAGCGGCGAGTGTTAAGCAAGAGCACGTACTACGTCAGCAGTACTGTGTCCAAGAGAGGCGTGAACGTTCTTTCGCGAGTGCTTTCCGAGCTAGTTTTGTGCGAAGAGTCTCCATTTTGCTGCTTTTGTACTTCAGTCGCTCCAGTCCTTGAACGACTTCCAAGTGTTTTCGTCCTACGAACTCAGATCCGCAGCTTTTACTGCTTGACAAAGCTCAGTCGACACGTGTCCAGCCCCAAAAAATGACGTCAAGCTTGCTCTACAGAACAAAAGCAAAGACGTGCGCAATGCTTGCTTGACAGTAGTCTGTGGACAATTGCACCAAGAACAAAACTAAAAAAGAAAACGCGGCACCCTGACGCGTCCAGTGAAGTTCAGGCACTCTTGCACACAGCGCGCGTTACGCCAACTCCTCGACTTCACCATGTGCAGCCCGTCACAAGGAAACTCTTACATAGACTTTTGTCTTTTTTTTCCCACTTTATTCTACTCTAAGCCAAGCACTCTCTTCAATCAAGAGCGACGTTAGTCTCGAGAAAACACGAAGCCGAATTAGAAAAAAAATACAGAAAATCGAAGAGACGCTTGCGCCGCCTTGAAAGTGCGCGGAGGGCCGCTTGACCTGCCCGGTTCACCGTCCAACCTGGTGAATAAAGCTGGCGTTTTTCTTGATTTCGTAGCTCTAACCGTCGCCTCCCTGAGTGCCCTCGACGCCGGGACTTCGGCGCGGCCAGGCTTTACAATGAAACGTTGTCTCATCCGAAAACGGTGCACCGCTGTGGAAGCTACAGCCGGCGTGGGCCAATCGAAGGGCGACTTCTTGAAACTTTAAGATCCAGAAATCTTTCTGATTTATCGTTTTCTTGAGAATACGTTTGCTTGCTATTACGGTTGGTCAGCCCGTTCGGGCTCCACCCATCTGGAGGCGCCGCAGCTTTTTGCGAGATGAAAATTTTCCGTAATCACCCCCTCTTTAGAAGTGATCTAAGTCTGTCGGCACGTGGACGTTCTGCAGACATCTTGTAGAAACTTTTGCCTCCTCACAGATTTATTTCTTGCACCTACAGGCTCAGTACTGCACTCGCCAAGCCTCTACTGCAAGTGTTAGCCTAAGCGAAGTCTATAAACACGTGTATTCCCCCTTTATAAATTCCTCGTCAACAATTTCTGGCAATCTCTCTAGATTCTGTTTAGCAAAGGGTTATAGGCTGGACGCCATACTCGGCCTGTCTGCATGGACAAGGATCGCTTCGGAATAGCTTACATATAAAGCGTGTAAACATCTAAGAGATGTCGCTCGCTCGCTTTGGTAACAGGCCATTGCGGGAGCGAACCATTTCAGAATGCCGACCTCGTAAGCCAATCGCAGCAGATGGTGACAAAGGCGCTGGTACAATTTTTATGGGCAGCCGAGCTGCACAAATGGCTTTAACATGGATTCCAGGGAAAGCACGGGGAAGGCGGGAGACGAAAATTCAAGACGATGAGCAAAACGAGAACAAGGTGAAAGCAGGAGCCAACGTTTCGACAAGTGAACTTGGTTGCTACGGTTGCTACGCTGCTGCCTTGAAGAACACAAGTCCGCTTGTCGAAACGTTGGCTCCTGCTTTCACGTAGTTCTCGTTTTGCGCATCGTCTTTAACGTGGATTGTGGTTCATTGGGTTGCGCGTGATCTCCTGCTGTGATGATGTAGGGTGATCGTGATCGGCTGTGGGCGTGTGTCCGTGCTCTCTCTCTCTCTCCTTCTCTGTCTACTTTCTTCTGACATGTCTAACTTCCCCTCTCCCTTTTCCCAGTGTAGGGTAGCAAACCGGATTTTCCAGTTTCTCCCTGCATTTGTCCTATCTTTGGTCTCTTTCCCTCTACGAGATGTCTTTGAGTTGGTGCTCTCTGTACTTTGGAGGGATGTAGTTTTGTAGGGACTGATTCCTCAACGTCTATGTTACCGCGACACTGCACGGTTTTTTGATCGGGCGGGGCGCAGGCCAGTGGTATTGACCCTCGGCCCTCCTGCTTTGAACGAAAACACTCGGAATCGGATTGCTGCGCAGTGACGTGCTTTTAGCAGCGGCAGCAGCGGCCTCTGGCGATGGCTTGACGTCTCGCTTAGCTACGCGCTTCGTCCGAGCTTCTAAAGTGGAGCTCAATTTTTTTTTTCCGAAGGTGAAACTGCGCTAGAAGCCGGCCAGTCCGAGAGGTTTAGTAAATGTCATTCCGCAGTCCTTTCTTATCTCTCTGTCTTTCTGTGACAGCACTCTAGTCTCACTCTCTTCCATTGTTATCGCTTTTGTTGTTTTTTTGTTTTGTTTTTTAGACATGAGATTCGAACGACTGACTCCACGTGAAGCACATTATGTATTCTTCTCTCGTTGGCTGGCGAAGTTTCAGAAGAAAACGCAAGAAGTTATATGCTTTGTAATCTAATACAGCTGATCTGCTGGGCGAATTGTAGTCGGTCGATGGAAAGCGTTCAGAAGCCCGTGTCGTATGAGCTAGCGTTTTAAGATTCCATCGTTCTGTTCCCGTCGAGTCAGCTCTTGGTTATTTGCATTGAACGAATTAAGTCCGGTTGATAAGGAATGCAGAGAGAGGAGAATAATGAGATAGCTGAGCGTCCTTGAAGTAATTCTTTTGAGTGTTTTTAGGTCGAAGCTTTACTGAGTTGGTAATTACGTCTTAACGCCTCGTTCCAGCCACTGCGTTTATATCGCACCGAATAGCAGTTAATACTGCTTACTGTGCCCTAGCTGTCTGGTCGCTGCAGCAGATCGATCACGTCAGGATCGTCCCATCGCACGGTATTCGGAATGTTCAATGTACTGTGTGTCATCTTTCTTTTTTTCTGGGGGGGGGGGGGGGGGGTGTTGGTTTGTTCAAGTATTTGGGAAAGTTCACTTGCACGACAAATGAGGTTATCCACACGAATAATTTCACTTAAATCGTTACACGAACATATATCTACTAACTAAACTTTTAGTTATTCATGTTAGGACATATCATAAAATTTTGAATTTGAGAACGAACAGTATCAAATTCAATGTTGAAAAGGCAGCTCAGAGCTTGTGCTACTCGCCGAAGTTCAGCTCAGTCGATACGATTTCACCGATTAAGCGGCTACAATTCGGCAACTGTAGGCGTCTGACCCAACGGTGTCGGTCCATTCGGCATCCGTCCTTAGGTGAATATTTGAGTAGCTGATTAAGTGACCTTGTCAGTCAGCTTGCCTGGACACTGCGATATATCACGGAGGTAATCTTCGCCTTTTGCGGATTACTACCTGTGCTAAATTCTATCGTCATGCTGATGTTTCTTTTTCGCTCCTTAATGCTTTGATTCCTTTGTGCTTGTTTTATAAAGCGACAAAAAGAAATAGAAAACAAAGAAAACAGACTGCGCATCTCCCTCTCTCACCTTTCCCCCTGAAGCGCCGCATATTATCGCAGGTTTTTTGTGTCTGAGCAAGTTTCAGTACTCACGGTAGTACATGAGCGGGTTCTCCAGTTCTGGACAGGGAAAGCCGATGTTTCGAAAGTACTCCAGCATGGTCCGAGTGTAACCTGCATAGACAATTAAAAGCGCGAAGGGATGAATGCCACGATCGTCGTATAACCATTTTGAGGCTTGATGATTATGATCGTTGTCATTAATGACGTGCTGCACGTCTAGGCTCTACATCTGCCCTTTCTATAGTCGTTGCAAGCCTCGGTTTGTACCTCCGTTTTCGAATGCGATATACAGTCAAGCACAAAATTTCACCGACCGCGGGATATCATAAAACGTTCAATTTCCCAGCAGCCTGTAACAGTAGTGAGAAAAACCGAACATCACAATGTTGTTCGCATATCCCAGTGTATACAGGCTGTAAATGCAAACACTATAGGCTGCGTTGTCGGGCTGTGCAGATATACGGCTTTTTCTCGGATCTTGCGTTGCGTAAAATATTGTGGTTGGCTGTACGATTTGACGTTCAAGCTTATGCAATTATGCAAATATTTATACATTGACAACAATAAATTTTACTAATTAGTTAGTCAACGATAGCGGAAAGAACTCACCACTGTGCTGCACACAAGACAACTGTTAACAAAACACTGTTAGTCCCACCGCCATATCTCTCAGGCGTTTTATTTATTTATTTTTTCAGCAGCTTGGTCCGCCTTAGCTGGGGCACACGGTGTATGTTTTCACCGCCAGTCTTCCTGTCGTCTGTGTCCAGAAAACTTGGATGCAGTCTGCCTTGCCTATAGCGCCGCATAGCGTGCCCTGCTCGTAGTCTCCGCTTTAGCACCGCATCTCCTGGAATCGGAGTAAGACTGCTGTATACTGTTTTCGTTAGCGCGCTGCGCTGATTGAGTGCCTTCAAGCAGAGCACCGTCGCAGCCGCACTGTAGTCCCACAAGTGCACTAAGGCGCGCTCTCGTGAGGCTACATTGTGCTTGTTTCACTGTCACGTGCGCGCTCATTGATAGAGAGTGCGGATGTCGGCAGCGAAATCTCTCCTTCGGAAATGTTCATTCTGCGCATTGAACTGCGGACCGGGTCGTTATGCTATGAGCCATATTTGTAGCGCCAGCACTTATATAATATACTCGCTGTGGTGTTTCTTGACCTTTTCAGTGTCGCTTTGATTCTTTTTCTGCTCCAGCGTCTGATTCTTTTTTTTTTCCTTTGATATTATAAAACGAACACAGTGGTTTACTTTTGTTTATACAGACGGGCAAAAACGACACGAATAATGGGGAATGCTCTCTTGGTGTGGTACTCACATTCCTATCTCTGACGTCAGTGACACGGCGGCACAGAAACACGAGAACGTACCGGTACGTCAGTCACACCGAAACGGTGCAGGAGTAAAAGCAGAATATGAACGTTATGTACGCTTCGTAACTATTGCAGCGGAGTTCTGACGCTTTGTGTGTGACGCGTTCGGGGCGTGTTCGTCGGAGAGAACGGTGCAGAGAGCTCGCGAAGAAGTGCGGAAAGCTTGCGACTTCGTTCCATTCTACATTGGAACACGCTCCCTCCCCTCCTCACCCTCTTAACCTTAGAGCGTGGCGCTCGCACAACTTCTGTCAGCGCGCTTTGGTGAGCCGAGCGAATGCCTCCCGCCGCGTCGGCTCAGTGAACGCTAGAGGCCGCGCGCGTCGACGTTAGTGAGATAACACGACGGAAGGAGGCGCGTAACTTTTGCACGCCTTCGCCACGTCTTTAAAACGCGTCCTAATTTGCATGGAGTCAGCAAGGACGAGACGCGTCGGATTTCGAGCCGACAGGGCCCCGAATAAGCACGGCGATATTTTAAAACATTTACTTTTGCGTGAGCCTGTGCTCAGTGCGTCATTGCCTACTTGCATCCGCCGTGCAAGTGGGGAGTCTCTTGCTTCATCTTTGTTCGTGACAGCTGAGCAAGTAACGTCCCACGTTTTGACAGCGTCTACTATTAGCAACCTCCCATGCGTAAATGTGTCAAGTCTTGTCGCGTCTCTTCCTGGTTGGCGACTTCGGTGACATGTGGGAATGCGAATGGAACACGTGCACGTTACGGTGTCGAAGACACAAATACAACGGAATCTTATTTTGGCTAAATTGGTTACAAACGCTTCAATTTATATGTCTGTACTTCATGTCTCAGTATAACTAAAGATATCTTTCAGAGCTGCAAGGCTGGTAATTGATTTATTTTCTTAATCACACGCTGTCATTAAATGGCACCGACGTAGAGTACGCGTGCGTCTGGTGGTTAGCGTATACAGGGTGTTTCTTCTTGCTGTTTTAGCTGCACAACCCTTAAAAAATTGCAGAGTCTAAAAACACGTTGTGTAACGCCACGTTTTCAACAGCACCTATTGCGCACACTGCGGGCCAAGCGCCGATAGACGTGCTTAGCAGTCCGATCAGTCTCTCACCGGTGTAGACCATCTCGCCGAGGCAGAGGTAGGCCACGCGGTCCAGGAACGGGAAGATGTCCGACCGGGGCTTGGACATGGTGAACAGTACGAGCCGGTTGTACTTCTTGGCGTGGTTGGCCAGGATGGAGACGACGAAGTACGTGTTCAGGGGGTCCAGGTCGGCCGTCGGCTCGTCCAACACCACGAGCACTGCGCCGTGGTCGAGAATGGCGTTAAGCGATAATAGACTTCAGTTTGAAAAATCCAGAAACCGCGTTGGTCAAACGCACTAAACTCGCACAAAGAATGTGCTGTCCAGTATGCTCTACCATAATTAGGACTTGCGTTTGGGGCTAGCTTGAATAGCATGCTTTGGAAAAAAAAATCAGTGCAATGTTTGCAAAATGAACTTTCCTACTAAGGAGGAAGGAAAGAGATAAGGAGAAGGCAGGGAGGTTAACCAGAATAACGTCCGGTTGGCTACCCTACATCGGGGGAATGGGAACGGGGAAAACAAAGGTCATAGGGAGAGAGAGGAGGGAAGGAAAGAAGGAAATTGCGGCGAGTTCGCTGACGCGTGTGGTCTTGCAGAAATTGCATTAAAAGTCACAGATGGTCGCACAAACCCGTCGTCCTTAAGAAACACAAAAGCGCCTTCACCGCTTAACTTTCCTGCTAAAATTTAAAAAGAAGGGGGGGGGGGGGTGCAACGTTGTCGCTGCGATTGTTGCCCTAGGATAGATATGATGGTTATTACACGCAGGAAAGGCCCGTGCCCGGTGCGAGGTGGCGCTGGCTACGCCAATGTCTTCGATGGTTCCGGCATAATTTTTGTTTTCAGCTTCATTTTTTCTTCCGGGTAGCATCAGACCGGAACGGCCTTCCCGGCAAGTTGCGTCTATCAGTTGCCGACTTATATTTAGAAAAAAGAGAAAAGCTCACAGGACTTGCATTACAAAAAGAACAGCGACATGTAAGCTAACCCTTCATCTAATAGCCACTAACACAGAAGTCTTTCAGGAACTAAAACTGAACTTAGAATACTGACCGGGGTCCCTGACCAGCTCGATGGCGATGCTCAGTCGGCGGTACTCGTTGATGGACAGGCTGCTCACCTCCTTGTTTGCCACCTGGTTCAGCGCCAGGTCCGCCATCACCTGCTTCACCTGGATTGCGCCGTGCGCATGCGCGTGTTACGGGACAGCTCGTCAGACCAAAACAAAAGATGTCGCCTTGAAGGTGGACTAATGACCTTTTTGCAACAGACGATCACATAGCGTTCTAAGCTCCCGAGAAAGTGTGGAGGCACTTCGTTAATGTTTTCTCAAAAACACCACCGTCGTACCCTTTGGGTCCAAGTTAGCTGGAACGCCAATGTAATGCGCTGCCGCACTGAATTTTATACAGTTCACATCTAACGCTGTCTTAACGTCATCAAACGTTGCAATTCTACCTCCTTAGTGTGTGCTTGCTTACGCGCCTGTTGTTGTTGTTGTTGTTGTTGTTGTTGTTGTTGTTGTTGTTGTTGTTGTTGTTGTTGTTGTTGTTGTTGTTGTTGTTGTTGTTGTTGTTGTTTCTAACCTTTGAGGTGACAATGCACTTAAACTTCCTTCTTTCTTCTTTACTGATGTATCAGAGACCATCTAAAGGCACTTATAGCTAACTTTCGCCCAACCAATTTTCACCATCTCATTGGCGTCAGGAAAGTCTTGTGACTTCACGAATGCTGAACGAATTTGTGTCTACTCTTTTGCTTCTACATAAATAAAGTGACATTTGAACAAAATATACCCAACCGCCCTGGCAGTAGCATTTTCGGGCTTCCTTCCACGAGGTTACCTCAACCCTGCGGATTTCCGCACAAGTCGTTCGTCTAATCCGCCTCGAACGACGATGTGTTTTGTTGTGTTGTCTCTCCAGCACGCGTCTCCCCGGAGTGGAAAAAAAAGCGAAAAAAAAAACGGCGACGGGCATTGCCGCGCAGACGCACCCGGCCCCTCTTGACGGAGCCGGACACCTTGGAGGCGACCGTGAGCTTGGCCGCGAAGTGCAGCGTCTGGCGAACGGTGACGCCCGGCACGAGCGAGCACCGGCGGGCCACGTAGCCGCACTGCTCCTGGAACAGGCGCAGGGTGAGCGGCACGTCGTTCAGCAGGATCTGGCCCCGGGTCGGGCCCATGGCGCGCCGGGCCACGACCTCCAGCAGGGCCTTCTTGCCGCTCCCTGGAATGGAGAGAGAGGGAGAGGGGTGAGCGCGCATCTATCTCGATCTGTTCCTTATTGTGCGCTCAAAGGCGGCAGCAGAAAAAAAAAGGCCGCCGGTATCTTGCCGCTCCGTGGAATGGAGAGAGAGAGAGGGTGAGCGCGTATCTGTCTCGATCTGTTCGTTATTGTGCGGTGAAAGGTGGCAGGAGCAAAAAAAAAAACCGCCGCTATCTTGCCGCTATCTGGAACGGAGAGAGAGAGAGAGAGCGTATCTGTCTCGATCTGTTCGTTATTGTGCGGTGAAAGGTGGCAGGAGCAAAAAAAAAAAAACCGCCGCTATCTTGCCGCTATCTGGAACGGAGAGAGAGAGAGAGAGAGCGTATCTGTCTCGATCTGTTCGTTATTGTGCGGTGAAAGGTGGCAGGAGCAAAAAAAAAAAACCGCCGCTATCTTGCCGCTATCTGGAACGGAGAGAGAGAGAGAGAGAGCGTATCTGTCTCGATCTGTTCGTTATTGTGCGGTGAAAGGTGGCAGGAGCAAAAAAAAAAAACCGCCGCTATCTTGCCGCTATCTGGAACGGAGAGAGAGAGAGAGAGAGCGTATCTGTCTCGATCTGTTCGTTATTGTGCGGTGAAAGGTGGCAGGAGCAAAAAAAAAAAACCGCCGCTATCTTGCCGCTATCTGGAACGGAGAGAGAGAGAGAGAGAGCGTATCTGTCTCGATCTGTTCGTTATTGTGCGGTGAAAGGTGGCAGGAGCAAAAAAAAAAACCGCCGCTATCTTGCCGCTATCTGGAACGGAGAGAGAGAGAGAGAGAGCGTATCTGTCTCGATCTGTTCGTTATTGTGCGGTGAAAGGTGGCAGGAGCAAAAAAAAAAAACCGCCGCTATCTTGCCGCTATCTGGAACGGAGAGAGAGAGAGAGAGAGCGTATCTGTCTCGATCTGTTCGTTATTGTGCGGTGAAAGGTGGCAGGAGCAAAAAAAAAAACGCCGCTATCTTGCCGCTATCTGGAACGGAGAGAGAGAGAGAGAGAGCGTATCTGTCTCGATCTGTTCGTTATTGTGCGGTGAAAGGTGGCAGGAGCAAAAAAAAAAAAAACCGCCGCTATCTTGCCGCTATCTGGAACGGAGAGAGAGAGAGAGAGAGAGAGCGTATCTGTCTCGATCTGTTCGTTATTGTGCGGTGAAAGGTGGCAGGAGCAAAAAAAAAAAACGCCGCTATCTTGCCGCTATCTGGAACGGAGAGAGAGAGAGAGAGAGCGTATCTGTCTCGATCTGTTCGTTATTGTGCGGTGAAAGGTGGCAGGAGCAAAAAAAAAAAAACCGCCGCTATCTTGCCGCTATCTGGAACGGAGAGAGAGAGAGAGAGCGTATCTGTCTCGATCTGTTCGTTATTGTGCGGTGAAAGGTGGCAGGAGCAAAAAAAAAAAAAAACGCCGCTATCTTGCCGCTATCTGGAACGGAGAGAGAGAGAGAGCGTATCTGTCTCGATCTGTTCGTTATTGTGCGGTGAAAGGTGGCAGGAGCAAAAAAAAAAGGGGGGGGGGGGGCGGGGGCGCCGTTACGGAGCTTGACCGGCTCTCCCCGCCTGTATACAGAAGGGTTGCAAAGCAATGCCATCCATTACTCGCGAATGTAAACCGAACGTGAGGTGCACAAACGAGTATTAAAATAACAAAATAGCATCATTACCAATTATAAACGTGGCACGACATAGTAGCTATTAGGTGTAATCAAATAGTAATGCAGAAGCGCCGAAAAAGTGCTCAAGAAAAACGAGCCTGCACGTAACAATGCAAAACACAAATTCGCACATAAAAATATAAAAGAATTCTCAAATCATATGCACAAAAATAGCAAAAATATACATTAAGCTTATAAGAACTTTGCTATGAGATCTGTTGACACTATATATTTGTGCTTGCTTCAATGGCCGTTGAGGTAACATTAAAGAAAAAACCTTGCATAGCGTCTGGCCATCGTAATTTTGGCGGAAACGAGGCACTAACCAGTAGTTCGGGCGCCGTGTTCCATATTTGTGCTGAGTGAGTTTTGCGTTTACCTATGCAGAAATGTTTATTTTGCTTACACTCATTTTTCGTCGCTCTTTCCGTATCGCCGCATATGCCCCACCGAATACGATTCTGGAATGCAAGAGGCGGCGCCTCCCGCGAAACCGTGCTGCGCCTCAATTTCCAACACTCCATTCATCATCATCATCATCATCATCATCATCATCATCATCATCATCAGCCTGGTTACGCCCACTGCAGGGCAAAGGCCTCTCCCATACTTCTCCAACAACCCCGGTCATGTACTAATTGTGGCCATGCCGTCCCTGCAAACTTCCTAATCTCATCCACCCACCTAACTTTCTGCCGCCCCCTGCTACGCTTCCCTTCCCTTGGAAACCAGTCCGTAACCCTTAATGACCATCGGTTATCCTCCCTCCTCATTACATGTCCTGCCCATGCCCATTTCTTTTTCTTGATTTCAACTAAGATGTCATTAACTCGCGTTTGTTCCCTCACCCAATCTGCTCCATTAGGTTGACACTTACAGAATAGAGTTACTTTATAGTTTCCGTTAGGGAAGAAAGTCTATACATTGACCTTTTTAAGGAATACATCCCCCCCCCCCCCACGCAACTAATCACGCCGCTAGCATCTCGTCTGCGACGGTACAGCACGTGCGACTCGATTCAGCGACACTGAGCTACGTCATGCTCATCCACAGCAGATAAATTGGCGATCCGTCTTGTCGTGTGCGCCCCGTAAGAAGAGAGAAAGTGTGGCCCCAGTGATCCAGGGTCAGCGGACACACTTCTCGGTCGCACGCCTCAAGAATAGGCAGATGCGTGGACGAAGGTTATTATTATTATTATTATTATTATTATTATTATTATTATTATTATTATTATTATTATTATTATTATTATTATTATTGTTGTTGTTGTTATAATTATTAGGCAACTACAGTGGTGCAGTCAAACCTCGTTATAACGAAATAATGGACATAACGAAGTAGGCGAAATCCCTCTCGAAATCTCTGTAGATAATAATATTGCAGTATATATAGTAGTTCATTTCTCTAAGTAATGGCTGTATCGAAGTTATTCTGGCTCCCCTATCAATTTCGTTATAACGAGGTTTTACTGTTCTTAGTTCTTGGGCAGATTTGCCATGCTGCATGGGCGGCTAACGACGCGGTGTTATGAGACGACGACTTCTTTTTTTTTTTTTTTGGTCTGCGCAAGAGAGCGCACGTATTACGTTACGGATTTCCACGGCTCATTTTCAGAACCGCGAGGGTACCTGCACATATAACCTGCAAAGTTGGAGAACGCGTTTCGATCGTGTTTCTCCTTCTTTCCCCGCCCCCCGGTGTCTGGGTCGGCAAAGAAACGGAGTCTTCTAGAAAGCACTGAACTTAGCGAACGAGTCGCTGAGATTAATACGTTTCCTTGAAGCGGGGGCGTCGAGAAGAAACGAACCTCATCGCGATCGAGCAGCGATATATCTCTCTAGGGCGGGGTGAAGCAGAAGACAAAGATGAAATATTGCGGCACGGGAAGGGTGATACGAATCAGCCCTCTCAGGGATCGAGTGAAGGCCACCAGGCCGATACCGAAAAGAGCGGCAGAAGCAGTGGCACAGCGGGCTGGAAAAAAAGTGGAAAGGGTGTGACGTGTTTCGGTCCTTAAGCACCATCATCTCGAGAGCGAAACATCCAGAAAAATACTGCCGGTGGAACGAACACGAAACGGAAATGAAAGCTGTCCTAACGAGCACTGGGATGTCGGGTGATGGTACCTCTTCCTCCTTCCAACGACAGTGGAAAGATGAGCAAGAGCACCCGCACACCTTTTCAGGACACCGACGCCATGACAGGTCCGGGCATTAAAGAGAAGCACCGCGCTCGTGTTCGCAGTGAACACTTCAACTTTAAGAAGGAAAACTACAAACGAAAGACGCGAGAGAAAGGACACAGGAACAGGGAAACAACCAGAGCGTGTTGAACACTTCCCTCAAGCAACAATTCTTTATTTCGGTAGGGAGAAGTGATTCGAGGTAAAAAGGGAAAAAAAGGAACTGAGGAAACAAGAAGCAGGCAGGTTCTTACCGCTAGCCGTTTGGCGCGGCGGCGGACATTTTCTGTCTCGTGGGCTACTGAACACTATTGCAATTTCGCCAGTGTCCCCGAACAATGGCAGAACAGCGTGGGCGAGGGCGAAATGCGCCTCGTCCTCCCACAGCAGCTTTGCACCGCGCGTCGCAAGGGAAAGAACACGGGAAACGGGGAATCGACCCGAAAACGAAACGCGAAAACAAGTGCGTGGTTCCCGCGGTAGCGACAGCGAGCTCCTAGACCGTGAAAGTACGAAACGGCGAACAATGTGCGAGTCCCTTCCCCATCTCCATCTTTTTACGCACGCACGCACGCACATACACACGCCTTCGTTTTTCGTGATTACTTTCCGTATACGGGTTTTGTGCTTCCCAGTCTATTCCTCAAGGGCACAAACAACACGCCCGAGGCGAAAGCAATTACTGCTCTGGACATCGTTGGGGACAGATTGGTCTTTAGCTTCCCTATAGTTTGACGCGTAGCGCTCCTTCTTAGCTGGATTTCTTTTCGTTTCTTTCTTTATCTCAAGCTACGGAGAGCAGTGTTCGGGGAACATTACTATTGTTCCATACCGCAACATTTCATTATCGGTCGACGCGACAGGCCGTTTTGTCCACCGCAAGTCCCTTCGTCGCAATCATCAAACGGGCCAAGTTGCGAAAACTTCCTGCGTCTGCCGGACCCGCGGTTTCTTTTGTCTGCGGCGACCACCGCGCCTTCTTGCGAGCGCGACGTGACGGCATTGGCGTCGATCGGCCCGCCGACGTCACTCTTCCGAGCGCTTGACGTCACGCGACAACTTTGGCCACAGTTAAGTTTGCCTTGGAGTGAGTGGGCTGTGTGCAGACGCAGCCGGGGTCACAGCCGTAGCCAGGGGATTCGTGGCGTCGCTTCTTTTGTTGGTTTGTTTAATAGAAAACATCGTTCAGGTTTAGATGCTGTGGGCCGCGCTAGCGCGACGTCGTGCTTCTTCGCCGCCAAAGCTGAAGGTTCTGCGCCGCGTTTTGCACCAGAATTTAAAAATTAGATTCTGAGGTATCGCATACTAGAACCACGACATGATTGTGAGGCACACCGTACTGGGAGACTGTGGAATAATTGCGACCACCTGGGGTTCTTCAACGTGCCCCTAATTCACCACCGAAATCAAGTATATATACGGGTTTCTTGAACAAGATGGTGATTCGGGATTCAATGTACAGTCGCATTCAATATGAACTGCCCGAAGTCGAATGTGCTCCCAACCATACGGATGGTCTGTCATAATGAAAATAGGTTTAGTGAATGCCATTAACTCGAACAGTGTTTAGTTATCCTAATTTTTTCGTTTGTCAGCGCTGTCGTACAGTATTGCGGCCATTTCGACCATGGGCAGCATGTTGTAGCTCGTCCTGGGCAGTGGACATAAAAGTAGGCTGATGATGATCGTGATGACGATGGTGATGATGAATGCTCTCCCTCAACATCAAACGGGGAGACGGAGGTGAATAAACTGGTGCCCCGACGAATAAACGGTGCTAAGGAAAGCATCTCCTTCCCTGACGGAGGCAAGTACCCTTGTCGAAACGTTGGCATCAGCGAAGTTCCTTGCTTACGGCGGGGTTGGGCACAGTTAAGCACTTGTCAGGAGGGAGTGCCAGTGAATGAACATGTTACGGTACGCATCGTAATGTATGGAGGCACATCGCGCATTACATATGCGCGCGTGGGGAAGTGCTTGCGCGAGCCCGTCTATCAGGGGCAGGCGTGGGTTGCTACCGCCACGACGTCTCGTTTGTTCTCGGAAACGAACAGTTTATTTTCTTCGTCCAACAACTTGCAAAGGCAACGTGAGACGGCACATGCGGATTGTTGCCGGCGAGCCAACGCGGCGACTTCATCTTCCTGCCGCCTTTACGTGTCATGCGGCGCGATTCCGGGTTGCGGCAGCCGCGCACATGAGGAGCATTTCGGGGCCTATTCTGAGCGCGGCGTGGGTAACTGCGCCTGAAATGCGTCACCGTTAACGCCCTCTGCAGGCGATTCAAAAGCACCTCGACGCAATATCTATAAGGGGCACGGCGAAAGTAAATTTCATAGATTTTGTTTTCGACGTGGCTGGGAGGACTGTGTACTAAAAAGAAAAGATAAAAACGAAAATTGGTGGCTACTGCCGCCCGATTCATGGCCGATCCGTCGTAGTGGGTTGAGCCATATTCATAGGCACCAAACCAAACCAAGCCATGGCTCTCCCGTAGTCGAGATTAGATGTAAGCATGAACTGGTAACCGGTAAAGCAGATTGGTTGACGATGATACTAGCCACAATCTTAAAATGGGCGTAGTGCATGTTCGCAACGGCACACCCCACCACACCGCGCCATACTGTGCACTGGTCCACATGGACGCTGCCCGGCTAGAAGAAAAAAAACCGGCTGGAGGCGGCTCCTCAGGCAGCAAAAGACGCCAGGGAGACCGAGCGCACTGCCCAGCTAGAAGAATAGCCCGTGACGGACGCGCGACCCAATGTCTCAGCAAATCTCGATTCTTGTTGCTTCCTGATCTCGACACAAGAGGTCACTTGTTGAGCCGCCTCTGAGCAAAGCGCTGGCTTCGCGGAACGTTCGCTTGCTAAGGCTGCCTGCGTGACGTAATGCTGTCTCCTAACTTTTTTCCTTCCTCCATAAAGGCAAAGCCAAGGAGGTTTTTAAACCTCCTTGGGCAAAGCTGCGTACGAGACGCATAGTAGATCCGCAGCAAATTCTATTTCCCAGAATTCAAGTGTATGTTGCCGTGTGTCTGCCTTCTGAACGTCGCCCCTCCACCCCCCCCCCCTTCCATTAGGAATGACAAATAAAACTTAAGCGTACTAGACGTTACAGCTTGAATTATATTGGGAATAAACTTTCGGAAGAACTCGGAAGCAGTATTTTTTCTAACTTGTTTGGGAATAACTATAGCGTATTAACGCGATCCTGTACAAAAAGTGGGGCGCGGCCGTGGGGGGGGGGGGGGGGGCAGTCTCGTTTTATTCTCGCAACTTGCCCGGATGTTGTCGTTTGGGTGCCTGGATAACGGCTCTGACTTTTGGCGACCTTAAGGGGAGCTGAACGCATTTCATGCGCAAACAACTCGAGCACAGTCGCTGCCTGGCGGGCACTGGCAGAACTACAAATAGTGTGGATGGCGCCGCGCGTATGTAGCTTTGCCAAAATGTTATGAAATCCTTCGGGCTCTAAAGATACAAAAAAAGATTAAGTTCTGTGGATTTACGTGCCAGAACCACAATCTGATCATTGAGGCACGCCGCAGTCGTCGACTCCGGAATAAGTTTGACCTCCTGGGGATTTAGTAACGTGAACCTAAATCTAAGCACACGAGTGTTTTGCATTTTTGCCCTCGTTTACAAGGGGCCACCATTCACGGCACCGAAATTACGATTTCGAGCGCCTTAGCAACACTTCGGCCGACACTGCAGACCTTCGAGGCTAACGCAGCCTTTCGTGGCCACTGAACCGAATTGGCTGCGTCATCGGCCAATGTGGCTCAGCGCGCCATGACGCCTACATCGCCGTACAGCGCTCGTGGTCAAAGGTTCAATTCCCGGCTGCATTTCCAAGCGCACTGGACGCAAAGCACGCTGGTGTATATACTTGGACTCGGGTGCACGCTATGCAATCACCAGAGGGTCCGAGTTGCGTCAGAGTTCCTAGCTCATCGCCCTACTGTTCGGCGTGCCTCACACACGAGCTGTTCGGAAGCTCGTGACGTGAAAGTTCATCATTTAAAACACAGATATTCCCAACAGGAAGATGGCGACGAAGCGATCAACAGAGGGGAAATCAAGGAACGCCTCAGCGTACACAGGATCAAGGATTGATTGGCGGACTAGTTGGTTCATTATTACAGGAAAATGACAAAAAGAACGGAGCGCTTCAAGACGGGACGCAAGGGAAGAACCACGCACAGACAGCGTAGTGTGTGTGTGTGGTTCTTCCCTTGCGACCCTGTCTTGAAGCGCTAAACAAAAAGTACACGTGCCAAAACCACTACCTGATTACAAAGCACGCCGTAGTGGGGGACTCCGGATTAAGTTGGACCACCTGGGATTCTTCAACGGGCAGCTAAGTCTAAGTACACGGGTATCTTTGCATTTCGCCCTCATCGAAATGCGGCTGCGGTCGCCGGGATTCGATCCCGCGACCTCGTGCTTAGCAGCCCACCTTGTACAATCAGTGCATTTTACCAGTGCTGACATATGAGGCAGAGACTTGGAGACTGACAAAGAAGCTTGAGAACAAGTTAAGGACCGCGCAAAGAGCGATGGAACGAAGATTGCTAGGCATTACGCTAAGAGACAGAAAGAGAGCGGTTTGGATCAGAGACCAAACGGCTATAGACGATATTCTAATTGAAATCAAGAGGAAAAAATGGAGCTGGACAGGCCATGTAATGCGTCGGTTAGATAACCGTTGGACCATTAGGGTTACAGAATGGGTACCAAGAGAAAGAAAACGCAATCGAGGACGACAAAAGGCTACTTGGCCGTAGATATGTCTTGAAGCGCTGTTTCTTTTCATTTCTTTTTCTTTGATAGAATCAACGTTTCGACAGGAAGAGGGGGGTGGGGAAGGGCGTGTGCTTGTCATCGTCGGGATGCGTCCGACGGAATGCGCCATCATGTATGCGCGTATGGTCGCAATTCTACTTGCCGTCTCCGGCATGAGCGTGGTTCGCGTGGCAACAGATGCACACTTCCAGCCATTCGCAGCGTTTGGAGGGCGTCACATTTTTTTCTCATTCTACAGGTGAACAGCAGCAGCAGGCCACTGGATGCATTAAAACGCGCTTTTCTCTTCCATATATTTCCTCGTATTTCGCGGTTGCTTCGTTTTCGGCTGATATATTTTTTTTTCGTTGTTTTGCCGTTTCTGTTTCTTCGTAACGAAACCGAGAACTGTCACCACGATACGCGCACGCATTTCGCGAACCTCCGCAGTTACGAAAGGCTCTGCTTCCACGAAAAAGTGGCACTTTTTCCCGACAGACACGTGCATTATGTTCCTCTCCTTAACAGCTACGTTCTATCATTCGTTGTGCACCTCTTTGTTCTCTTGGCTGTACACACACACACACACACACACACACACACACACACACACACACACACACATATATATATATATATATATATATATATATATATATATATATATATATATATATATATATATATATATATATATATAATATATATATATAATATATGTCGTTCCAGGACGTTTTGCCTTGTCTTACCGGAGCTGTCAGGAAAACGTAAAATAATCATCCCCAGCCCTCTCGCCCTCCATACCCTCATTTCCCCATCCAATTTATTGTTATTTAGCATCTAGCGTGACATAAGGGCTTTTGGCGCTTCGTTGTTTTTTTTCTCATGTCGGTTACAAGCGCGCTGCAATGTGCGGGGCACATTCTTTCGTAACCTGATCAGCGAAGAAATCGGTCTAACTGGTGTATATTTTCTCTTCCTTTTTTCAATCTTTTTTTTGTTTGTTTGCACGGTCGATATAACGATTGCGATAGAATTTCGTCCTTACCGAAAGGCACCTCTCCCTCTCCCTCCCCCCCTTCCTCCCACCCCGTACGCGTGACGAGCGTTTGTTCGAGACTCGTGGAAGGGGGACCACCAAACTGCGCCTGGAAGTGATGCGACGTCGCGGCATCTTCGCTTCGGCTCGTGTTCGATGTATGTCTAGAAGCGTACAGTGAGGGGCTAGTTGGTATGACATTATGAGAACAAAGGAAAAGTGCGCAAAAAAGAACAAGACAGAGAAAGAACCACACGACACAGGCGCAGAAGAACCAATGCGCCTGTGTCGTGTGGTTCTTTCTCGGTCTTGTTCTTTTTTGCGCAGTTTTCCTTTGTTCTCGATGTATGTGCCCGCGAGCGAGAGATGAAAAAAAAAGAAAAGAGGCAACCCCGCGGAAATAATGCGGTTAGGAGACTGTAATAGTTTGTATAGTTCCCCAGAACGAAACTTTGCAGAATAATTACGGTTAGAACTACGTAGCAGTTTCTGTTAGTTCCCTGAATGCAGGTGTTGCGCAAGGCCCCGCACTACACGGTGCGTCGAAAGAATCTCGAAAGCGCGCCAAAGTGAAGCAGTAAAGTAACGGTAGTAAAGTAAAGCGAAAGAAAAAATAAACAACGAAAGGAAGAAACAAAGAAAGCAAGAAAGGCCGATCTGGTGAAACCTTCGGTAAGCAGAACGTGTTGCTGGCCGAGCAGGTACGTGTTAGTGACAGCCTGAATGGCGCAGCCATAATGCAGATGCAACGTTACAACGAATAGGAGACTGCGCTCCGTTTTCTGTATTTGATTTCTCTTCACGTGCATGGCATGCAGTAAGCTTGCGTAAGACAGCCTGAATACAGCCGCGTGCATGGCATGCAGTAAGCTTGCGTTTAGCAGCCGTCAGGATCTGCGTAACACTAAGTGACATTGTTAAAGATTCACTTGACTCGACCTAGCAGCCATGATGAAGCGCTTAGAAAAAAAAAGCCGAATTGAGAAACTGGAGCATGAAACACAACGTAAACTGAGCTGTTCTTCAAACTGCGGATGTTGGTAGGCATCATCTCAACACTCTGTGCGGTGAAGCGAAACTGTGTACAGTGACAGCTAGTCACAAAAGTGGATCGCTTTCACGATTCAGAAATAAAAAATAAGAGGGCGGGGGGGACGTTGACGGGACTTGCAGATTGTTGCCCGACATCAATGGCTGCGACGGCGTAACGGAAAGCGTACACTGACGGACACATCAAAGCTAGTTACGCGCATTTGACTGCTCCGTTGGGGTAAAAATATAGTTTCTAGACGCTAAGGACCTTTCTAGTGAACGTTGAAAGACGAAGATCATGGGCAGCGACGTCAGAGTGTGCCCTAAGCTAATTGTAAGGCAGAGACGGTAGATATTGGCAGTCGCAGGGCAGCATAGCAAGCTCACTCGAGGAAGTTGAGCGCCAACAGTCCCTTTATACCGAATACCCACTTATGCTCGCAATCGGCGTAGATCGTGTTCGTCGCCAGCCGGTATTTGATTCGTGGCTGCCTGCCACTCTTGAAGTAACACCTTCTGGTAAGAATACTGAGAGAGAGAAAGGAAGGAGAGGAAAGGCAGGGAGGTCAACCAGACATGCGTCCGGTTTGCTAACCCACACTGGGCGTAAGGGAAAGGGGGTAAAAAGGAAGAGATGAGCACTGAGTTCATGTACTGAACTCTTGCATTAGCCAAAGCAGTAAGGCGCCTTAGGCTTTCTTTTCATACTGGCTCCTCCGCTGGGACGACCGAGAGCGTCGCTGGCCGAATAAGAACACCGCGTACCAAGTTGGAAAATCGCAGAAGAGATTGTCAGAAACAGAGAAACTAATTTACATAAGCGATGGCTCTGGGCCTATTTCCGGAAGTGGGTAAGGTGGAAAGGAGGTAAGCACAGCTCACTACGGAAAGTTCGAACGCGAAGGTCCATAGTGAGTTCAGTGAGTGTCTCTTTGACGTTAGCCCTCGATAGGACCCACTCCTCAAACAATGTCATCTCCTTAGGTCGGTACATACGCCCGGAATGTCTTTAGTCCTTCCCATTCTCACACGAGTTGGTGGACACGTGGAGTGTCCTCCCTTCAGCATGCAAGAAGAGTGGAGAGCTGGGCGAGTTAGTATATCTTTTTTAGAAGACTAGAAACAGTCCACGAAGGAAGCAATACGTTGGAGGACGTAGGCACCTCCGGTGTTGTGTTTTAACTGTCATTCGTTCGTTGTACGCGCCCTTTCTGGTCTTCCCAGAATATGGGAAACTTGACAGCGCCGCACATACGAGGACAGATTCACGATGCGAAAGCACTCAGCTTTGCTTAGCAAGGCAAAATCACGAAGGAAGGTGGAGACTTGGGGCCGATTTCGCAAAGCTTTTCCTTCGTAAGTGTTCTTTGCCATTGTCCAGTCGCCCTTCCGTAATAATATGTCCAGCAGCCTGATTGGCTGGAATTTTTTTTCTTACGAGGAATTCTAGCGCAGGAAACCTTTGGAAATGAAATGAAACTTTTCTCACTACAATGCTGTGCAGCCTTGATGGTACAATCGAAAAATTGTAACGAAAAGAAGTGAGCAGACGTGACGGGGTGCGCTCGTTGCTAAGGTTACTCACCCTTAGATCCGAGCACGGCCATCACTTCGCCGGCGTGCAGTTCCATGCTGATGTCTTTCAGCAGCGGCGCCGTGACCGCGGTTCCGGTGAACGCTTGAAAGCAGGTGGGCGGGGACACGGGCCCCGTGTAGTGCACGCCCGACAGCTCGAGCACGTGGTCGGTCGCCATCTTGACGGTGCCGCGAGGGCGCGAGTTTCCTTCTGGAACGAGAAGGTTAGCAGAGTGACAAGGTGTCCCAATGCAGAAATCGCCTCATATATATATATATATATATATATATATATATATATATATATATATGTGTGTGTGTGTGTGTGTGTGTGTGTGTGTGTGTGTGTGTTTATTTATTTATTTATATTATAAGCTATTCACAAGCAGGACGCTATTGGTATGAACGCATACGCTCTATAGTCGGATACAACTTTAGAAAAAAGGGGAGGCCCCGCCCAGATGACCGAAGCGGCGAAGTCACCGGCCGTCCGGCGCATGACGTCGGTACAGAATGCGCGCCCATTGGTGCACCCGCCTCGGAGGAGTAAACGCCCCCTTTTTTCTAAAGTTGTATCCGACTATAGAGTGATCGTTTGAGCCCGTCGCTAATTTAGGACTACAGCTGGTTCTTTTAACTAAAATAAAAAGTCGTCGTGATACCACGCACATTATTAATCTCCTTGATTGCGCATTGTAGCACGAAGTATAAATTGAGCACACGAATAGACGCGTCCGGGAGGTTTCAAGCGACACGGATCAACACGCTGTAGTACCTACAACTGGGGCGCGGATTGCTAAAAAGTGTTTGCTTGCGTGCTGTCAAAGAACATCCACAAAGGAAGCAGTGCATCGCCGTTCCGCTGATCGTCGTGCGATTTCTGTCGCTCGGGTTCATACGAGCATGAGCGCTTCGCGAGGAGTTGCGATTGTCGATAAGAAAAACGGATGATAGATAGGCAAGTACGTCAACCAGTACAGAAAACCGGGGGGAGGGAGGGTTGATTGGAAGAGCTAATGGAGATACACCGACCACATGTACTCGATCACAGTCGCCTGCTGAACGTGGCACTTCTCAGCGCTAAAGACTTAGGGAGTTCTCGTCAGAGGGCATTCGGAGTTGCGTCAGTACCGTACTCAACGAATGAAATTCGAAAAGTCGATTGCGTGGTTTTTGCATAGTCCAATGAAAAAAGAGTAAAAAAAATATATAAGAGAAGGTGCACGAATACTTGCGACTAATTGTGATGAGTCTCGAACGATGTCCGACTGCTTATCGCATGCGACGAAGAAATTCTGGTGGAAGCCACCCATCGATGATTACCAATCTTATCAACATCAGTATGTCATCATCACCATCATCATCTCGAGCATCGTAAGCGTCGTCGTTTTCGTGGGCATGACCACCAGCATCATCATCATGAGCATCATAGACAACATAGTGGAGCACGATCATCTGATTTCGTTGCTTCGAGAGGCACAACGTATGCGCATCACACTAGGGTGACTCGGCATTACTGCGTCGTATGGAGACACCCTGCATGAGACTAAATCATCAGATAGCATTTAGGCGGTGTCTCTATACCACAGGCGCCAAACAGAGGTTAAAAACCTGAAGCCAACAAAGTGGTTAGAGGCAGGCGAAGGAATGTTTCGCATTTAATAAAACAATATTCGGCCGCAATTTCCCAGTAGACCAGAATCCTGTCTAATATTTTCTATACAGCAGAGCGACCGAGTTTCGTCTTTAATAATATTTAATATACCGCTGCGTTTAGTTGCTGCTGCTGCAGTTTATTGTGCGTGAGCGGAACGGTGAAATGCCTTCATTATTCAGGGAATGTCTGCCGGGTGAATGCGAACGCGACTGCTGGGGGTCCGCCAGTGACGCTACAGGTAGAGGTATTCCGAGTATGCGACAAGCGCCATGCCACAAACGTTAACAAAAGATTTCTCGCTCGCCTGATTTACGTTCCCTCGCGAACTTCTTTGTCCAATAAAGAAGACTCGGAACGTGGAGAATTCGTTAACGCGATTTCATGCGACTTTAGGCAGCAATACTACTTCTGTAAGGTAAAAGAGAAATACGGAACGAATACCTCGCAAACTTTTCGAAAGGAGATTTCTTGCTCGCAACGCGCGAATATTCACTCGCACAAACACCGCACAAACAGTCTCAGGCTTCGAGTTATGAGCAAAACTGTAATTCTTCGTAGTTAATCCACGATGAAGATTTTCTCATCACTAAGTAAATGAATGTTTAAGTCACAATTTAAGTTATTTGCTCGGCTTCGAAAGCGGAGGTTCAAGCACGGCGTTAGGCGAACTGTCCAATTGCAGACATACGCGAAAATAATTTTCGCCACTTTTCCAAATGCAAAAAAGCCAAGAAACAAACGTACCAATAGAATGCTCTTTTTCCCTGACAGCGCGCTTGCATGATTTCGATATCATGATTGCCGCGAAATGAACTTTTCGGAGAGGCTGCCTAGAAAAACATTTTCACGAAGGGAAATAATTTCTGGTTGACGCATGCAGAAGAGCGCAAGCTATATCTAATTGCCAGGTGTGCTACATCTTAATTCGCGGGTGTACGTTTGATTGATTGATTGATTCATTCATTGATTGATTGATTGATTGATTTTGACGTTCCGAAGTACTGCTAGCACTATGAGAGGCACCGTATAAGGGAAATCTCCAGATTCATTTTGACCGCCATAAAATATTTGAAGTGCTCATGAATCTAAGTACAACTGTGCATTTTTACGAGCAATATCATGGGTAAAGGAGCCTTGAGGGGGCATGCGCTAAAATACCCGCGCTATTTGAACTACATAGAGTCGTTTACGACACTTAATTCCGTTTGAATACTGTAGTCGCCGAATTGCTTATAAAGCTCTGGGTGATCCTCTCCATGTAGCTCTCGCGACAGATTCACGGCAGACTCATGACTTCGTTTCACTTTTCGTGAGCAGTGTCTTAGCAGTAGCTGCAATTAATGGCGTCGATCTGGCAACGCGGTCGTTGAACACGGAAGACGTCTATAGCTTAAACGAGCATACACGCTTCTCCTGTATACAAACGTCGTTCCCACTTTCATCAGAGTGACGAAAACATTTTATCACGACGAGTTCACGCAGGAGGCAGTTGCAGCTGACACGTTTAGCGTTTCTCTACAATTCAGAAACGCCGTAGCTAGAGCAGATACATTGGTTTGAAAGTTGACAGAAACTTAGCAGAAACTAAGTTAACAGAAACTTGGCACGTTGCGGCGTATGCCTACATCAGCGCAATACTCGTTGTAAATGGTGTAGCGCGAGCAAATTTGAAATACAACAGAAGAGCGGCCGTGAAGGGCCTGTACCATAAATATGTGCCAAGCCGTCGAACTATCCATCTTGTGGTCCATGCCGCAAAGGAAGCACGAGCGTATACGCTTCTTTAGCTTTCTTGACAGCAAACCAAACATATACCACACGCAGTCATCAATATAGCAAAATTAACTGAAACTCACCGAATTAGGCTCTTATCCAACGTGCTCTCTCTCCCAATTTCCGCCAGAACACCGGATCGCCGCGTTATCGACTTCTTCTCCGGTGTCACCGCAACACCACCGCGCTTCCGCCACAGAACCGCCCCGCACACCGCGTCGCCTACTCCCGCCGTTCCTCAAGGTGTTTGCATATTCATCTCCTCTCCTTCGCGCAATTTCCTTCTCTCCCGTCGGCTGCGGTGAACAAAAGAAGTGAGGGAGGGGGAGGGGCTTCAGCACTAAACGATGTGCACGCGCCGCTGAACGAGCCAGCTCGTCGGCGCAAGGACGCAGCTCGGATGCGTCGGCTTCGGGCACCCTCGCGAAAGTCTTTTCGTCTGCGACCCCCGGTCGCCGAGGAGCAGACGACAAGCACCGGCGAGGCGGCGTTAGGCGTAGGTGAATCTGAGCGCGCGCCACACCACTTTCTTCTTCTGCTCCTGCTGCTTTTTCGTTATCCTCACCCGGTTTTAACGCTCTCACACCTGCGTCGCCACAGTTTTTTATGCGTGCGTCTCTCCGGTTTTCAGGCCAAGTTTGCTGCTCGTGCTGCAGGCGCAGCTGTTGCGACCGAGCAGAAGTCGAAGGTGGTGACTGTCTCTCTCGGGCCGGGGGATGGCGGTGGTGGGTGGGAGATCCGAAACGTCGCCTCGGAGCTCCCACGTCTTCGCTGCTATAGCGAGCCAAACAAAATATTAAGAAGAAGAGACCGGCGAAACGCCGCGGGAGTTGATACATAACGCATTCGCGCGTGGCAAGAGTTTGTGCGTCTGTGCGGCGCTTTCTTCTCGCGCGAGAACGCGTGTGCGGTGTGTGCCAGACGTATGACGACGATAGGCGCGCTTGCTAGTTCGTCTGCTTTTGTGGGTTTCGTCGTCGTTCGTCTGCTAGCTGTATGCCCGAGTCGTCTGCTATCGCCCTGAAAGCGAGCGAGTGAGTGCGGCGTGAGTGGTGCTGTGAGTGAGTTTCTTTTTCGTGAGCGAGTGAGTTCGAGAGTGAGTTGGCGCGTGGATGGCTCTTCTGTGAATCGCCGCCGCGGCACCGGAGTAACGGTGCCTTTTGGCGCGCAGTCCTTGTGCCAGAACGCGTTGGTTGCGTTTGGATGTAGCTCGAAAGGCATTACTGGGCGGACGTCGAATATCTCGTCGCAGACTGCGCGGCTCCTAGCAGGGTAAGCAGTGTTTAATACGCCTCTTGCGCTCCCTTAACCTATTAAGGTAGACCGAGTAGTGGTTAATTCGCAGGTGTGGCCCGATGTGAAGAAATCAGGCGTGACAGCTGAGATCATATTACAAAGTGTGTGATTCAGCGAGGCGTAAATTGGGACAGGAACGCAGCGGGAGAGGGTGGAAAAGTGACGGAGCTCTCTCCCTCGCTTGGCTGCCGAAGTTTCTGCCCTACTGAGATCACCTGTGCTTGGCACGAGAACTAATGCGTTGCGTTAATAATTCTGAAATTAAACCATAGATCTCCGGATACTTGCATATCAGCTGCCATTTGTTTGTTTGTCTTTTCGCTTCAACCGTTGAAACGCACTTGATGAACGTAAACCCGCTGCATCTGCGATATAAAATTGCGCATGCTTGTATACGGAAACCATACAGGGGTATGTTTAAGGGGTACGCAGGTTCGGTAAAAATAAGTTGACGTGGGATCGAGCGCTCAATTGTGCCGAAATCAATAGCAAGATCCGCGATACCCTCTAATATATAGCCGATATCTAGTAAGCAACCAATATGACAGACGGACAGGAACATTTTCAGCACTTTGTTAGCTTCAACTTTCCTCACGTTCCGCATGAGGGCACATCGCAAGCATTTGTACTTAATACGGACTTTTTCAACTCGACACACACAAAGCACTCCCATGACTCGGGCTTTGGCGGTCGCTCATCCTGATAACTGGTTATCTGCAATATTTCTTCTACTATTATCTCGTGCCACGCCGTATAGTATTGGCATCACGCTACAACCACCCGTATTCTGTTAAACAGATTTCCTGCATGCTGTTTGCTCTCTGGAGCTTTAATTGTAACAGAACAGATGGAAATGTTGGGGACGTCACATCGTATTAGCTGTCATGCCAAAGTATGTTCCTTTTAAAGCGAAGCTTTCTTGGCAGGCCACGGAGTCATGTACGTAGGTCTGCATCTCGCAGTAAGCGTGTGTTTATATACTACACAAACTGGCCCCGGTATTTATAACCACTGCATGTTGACCGACAAGGTAACGTGAGTCAGCGCATCTGTGTTCTGCGTAATCAGACAATATATCACGACGTGTAAGTATAACATTTAGACATGTAAGTATAATGTAGCCCAAAAGCCGTCTTTAAAGCAGACACACCTCTTAACAGAATAAGCGCATGATATTGAGTGGCTCAATTTGTTTTCTTGATTCGGGCGGTTACCATTTAAAAAAGACTGTGTGTGTTCTCGGATGCACCAGCTTATATATAGGCTGGAAAATTTAGCAATGAAGTAGGGACAGTGAACACGTCTAGGTTTTGTGTTTTCAAACAGTAAGCTATTGCATAAAACTTGTGCAAGTGTAATGTCTACTCAATAGTGTATGTAAAGCGGACAAACCATTCAATGGGTCGCGCATTATTTTTAACGGCTTCTTTCCTTTCTCTACGTTTTTTACGTTTGGCCTCCCCCGTTCTTGGGCCAATGAGAATGCTCCACGTTGACACGAGGTGACACAGAAGCCTTAAATGTAATTACACATGTTCTGCACTTCTTTATGCGTATGGAAACAACTTTATTTCAACTACCTCCTGGGCTAGTTCGCCGTGCGGCTAATTACGTGTTCCACGCAGAGACGCCAAATACAGCTGCACGTAAACTTCTAATGGGGGTAAAAAGTTCGGAAGTAGAATCGGCAGAGGGGTTCATTTCCGAGTATTGCTTCCGCTGATCGGGTACTTATGTATCGGAGATACTTAAATGTCGCGGAGAGACGCCTTGGCATTATCTCTATGCTTATACACTTCTCGCCATTCTTCCTTCGACAAACATCGAATATCGCCCTTAGTCCTCGTGATATATTTCTGCGTAGACGTGTCACAATGTGCGACCACATGAACTACTGTTCGCATTTCGGCACAACCTATGAAAGGTATAGTGCATAAAATATAAACGCTGCATGAAATTAAAGTTGGAGTCCGTGTGGTGTACGCACATAAGTATTGCATGAAATTACGCGTTACGTATGATTCAAATAAAGACAATGGTACGCATCAAATTAAGTTACGTAGCATTTCATTGAGCGCTTCACGAACATGTCGCTTCACATAGCTATTCCAGCGCGAGCGTTGAATCTTCGCAGTTTCTCGACCTGTGAGCACTGAATTTGATTTGAGCGTTTGAAGTAGGCTTACGTTGATTCGAACATGTGTCTTGGATTATCCGTGATGTTTTGTACAACGCCGCGTCACGTTACTGCGACAGCAGTTTAACGCCCTAAACTGAATTTGCATTGTTGCTTTCTTCGTTACATCCTCATCGTCGTGCATTTGTTACCGTCGACGTTATCGTATCGCTTTGTTACGTCAGCGTTATGGGTCGGACCACCTTCTCAATCGCACCTTCACACTCGGTATTGAGCGGAAAAAAACAAGGCCGGAACTTCGCACCGCTAACTTTCTGTGTAAGGGAATTGTCGTTTACCCGAACGGAATATAGCACGAAGCTACAAAGGAGACCCCTACGAGTTTCTCAGAAAGAAGACTCGGCAATTGAGAAAGAAGCTCCGTCCTTGTCCGGGATTCGAACCTAGGACAAACGCTTTTCCCCGGCGCGGTCGCTCTGCCACCTGATCTTAACCAGGATGCTAGCAGATCGAAGCGCGAGGGCGAATATGATCGACAACTCGAAGCACAGGGAGAGAACTCATCGCAAACGAGTTCCGCAGAATCCCGCACTGCTCTGCCTATGCAATAACATATATACAGGGTGTTTCAGCGAACACTTTCAAAAATGTTTAAAGGTTGCCTGTAGCAGATATCACAGTTCTAGTTCACGAGCTGGTCAACTCGAAGCGGCGGACAATACTTGCACAAAAAAAATGAGATGCAAAATCCACTAATTAACAAGAATTAATTAAATTTTTAGCTAATTATCTGATGACCCATATTGCAATTTACAAATTTTAGCAGTGGACTTCGCAAGGTGGATCCACTTGCCACAGGCAACCTTTAAAAAAATTTGAAAGTGTTCGCTGAAGCACCAATATGTATATATATATATATATATATATATATATATATATATATATATATATATATATATATATATATATATATATATATATATATATATATATATACACACACACACACACACACACACACACACACACACACACACACACACACACACTTAGCATGTGAAGATTGTGACGTCTCGACAAATACGCACTCGGCGTGCGTCACGGGCGACATTGCGCACTCTGATTTGTTCATGTGACGCTTCCGCAGATGTCTCCAAAGTGGGAGAAGTGCACCTTATAACGATGTCACTTTAAAAACAACACTCGCACAGGCTACCGCCCCTGGGGACAGAATTCATTTCCCTGCGGCAGTGTGCAGTCAAAAGTCGGATGCATCCAACGTCTTCATTCACAACCCCGGGGCGTTGGCGGTTGGTAACTTGTGCAGGGTTTCTGCGCCTCACTCAGGGTCTGAAAGCGCGTGGTGACGTCTGCGTGTGTAATTCGGAGGCCACACCATAAACCGATATGCACCCTTAAGGGTGCTTTCTGTCTATACTTCACACTCTTACACCCTTCAGGGGTGCAAGGGTTTGAGCTTTAGATCAATTTGCACACTGTATACAATAAATACTGTAAAATGCAAAGTCGACGCTCTCATCGACCAGTCCGGCATTCAAAACGTTGACTGCTGCCATCTCTTTTATTTCCCCAAAGTGCGAACGTCGCTGACAAAACAAGGTCTCGAAGGAGGAGGTTGCGCGGAACGAAAAGGAGGCAGTCGTGGATGTGGGGGCCCACTTCGACACGCTATATACAGGCACGAGGGAAACCGAAAAACACTCTCGCTCGAGTGTTTACCTGCGTAAACACGAATCCCCGCCCCCCGAGTGAACGGGCATGGGCGAGAGAGTGTCGTGTCAACAGAGCGGGGAGCACAGTGGTTGTCGCGGACGGAGTGCCGAACGCAAATCGCTCAGAACCCCTGGCACCACTTGGAGGTCGCCCAAACACTCGTGCTTCTTTGTCGCATTCTTGCTGACTCTCGAGGAAGAAGGCTCCTTCAAGCGCCCTACAGAGAATTGGCACGCTTCAGCGATTCCTTCCGATTTGAACAGGTTTGCTGCTTGCACACAGTAATTCTACCGTATAATCATTGGATTCAGGCGAGGCTAACGCATGGGGCAGCACATTGGACATTAAAAAAGAACATTTAAACTAAGTTAAGGACCGTGCAACAAGCGACGGAACGAAAAATGGTAGCCGTAACGTTCAGAGACGAGAAGACGGCGTTGTGTGCGTTAGAGAGCAAACGGGGATAGCCGATATTAGTTCAGAGGAAAAAATGGAGCAGGGCAGGCAATGTAATACGTAGGGTGAATAACCCGGATAACCAGTGGTCTACTCGGGTTGTCGAACGGACGCCGAGAGGGGAGAAGCGCTGTCGCGGACGGCTGACAACTGGGTGATGCGACTTTCTATGTGGGTTCCTATCAAAACCGATTATCAGCGCCGACAAAGTAACAAATTCAGTTTTCGTCGCGTTATGTCGAAGTATTGAGTTTTCCACCAGTATGGCATGATATCAAAAACTTTACTCAGGTCCTTCAGGTCCAGAAGAAATAGGCCGCAACTGGTTGAACAAAGCCACAGAGTTACTCTCCGTATAAATTACTGACTGAAATCCGAAACAGCGATGGTTAGCCGATGAGAGGGACGGCGACTGCACGTAGACGATGACGTGGTGATGACGTTGACGGCGATGTGAATATGACGAAGGCGCAACTCAGACATAGCGGACGCTGAATAGAATCCTACCTAATATAAACCCAAGAACTTAATTAATTGCAAGCTGCCGGTCATGACTAGCTATATTGCCTGCCATGGGCGCCGCGAAACGTTCTTTTTTTTTCCCTCTGGATTTCCTACACTGAATATTTTATGAGAGCGAACAGAGCAATCTATTCTGTCAGCTGCTTCTTGCAAGAATACGAGGTGATGATAAACGTTATGATGATCATGATGATGTTGATTCCTGCAACAGATATTATGAAATCTCGGCGATGTACCTTTGACGGCTGTGCATTGTCCCACGTCGTGGCTTTACATTTTCGTCTGTGTTTGTTCTCCACCGTATGGCCACTGCTATCTTGTTTTCGCTCGGCGCAGGAAGCGCCTAAGTATTGGAAATTTGCCCACCATAGTGGGTGAGTGGCTATCGTTTTGCGCTCATGAGCTCTACGTCGCGGCTTTGATTTCTATCTTGGAGGTTGCGTTTCGATGGGGGTGAAATGCAAGAACGGTCGTGTTTATGCTGGGTTGAGGTGCACGTTAACTCGAGCCCCGGACTGTAAAAACTAATCCGGGATAGCCCACTGCGGAGTGCCTCCATAATGAGATCGGGGATCTGTCACGTAAAATACCATTTAGTTACTCATTTCAAACATCCGCATTTCTTTGAGAGAGAGAGAGAGAGAGAGATGAAGAGAAAAGGCAGGGAGGTCAACCAGATATTAGTCTCCGGTTTGCTACCCTACACTGGGTTTGTGAGATAGGGGTTAGAAATGAGGACAGAGAGGAAAGGGTTAAAAAAAGAAAGAAGAAAGGATGCACACACAGACAAAAGGCGTCCATTTAGAGGCGTTCGCAAAGGTCGGTAGGCCGCAAGAAACGCAGTAGCGCTTGCACGACCTTCTTCTGTGACGTTAGGTCCTGTCGATGGTGCCGAATTCCTTCTTCCGATAGTGACCGGTCGTGCAAGTTGGTTGAGTTCGCGGCGAAGGGATTCCCTCTGTGGACTGTACTGCGGGAAGTCGCGCAAAACATGGCCATTTGCTTTTTCATGGCCGCAGTGGTCACATGTTGCGGTGTCGGCCATCCCTATACGGAAGCAAAAGCTTTGGTAAAAGCAACGCCCAACCACAGTCGAAGCAAAAGCGTGGCGTCTCCACGGCGAAGCTTTGGTAGGATTCGATGGCTTCCCCGTATGCAGAAATGCAACTTAAGTTGAAGCCCATGCTTGACTTGCTCTGAGTGACGCCTATCGGGAACGCGCCGAAGGAAACGCAGTGAGCGCCTTTGGGCGCGATAACGCCTGGCGTCATCTAAATCAAGTCAAGCATGGGCTTCAACTTAAGTTGCATTTCTGCATACGGGGGTTAATCAAGGGAGTATAGTCAGGAATTTCTTAAATGTGGCCCATTCCATTGCGACGTGGTGCACTGGCGAGCAAGCAGGCGGAGCTTCCGTGCTGCGTCACTTCTGAAAAGTGGCATTGGTACGTGGTGGTCCTCAGTATGAGCTGAATGGGCAGCTTGCTCGGCCCGTTCATTGCCGATAATCCCGCAGTGACTTGGAAGCCACTGGAAAGTTATTTCATGGGCTGCGTTAATTATATGGTGCATCGTGTCTGTAATAGCGAAGGAGGCCTGCCTGATCAAATTGTGCGCGAGTGGCGAATAGTGTTGTAGTACATTCTCTAATGTGCACTCTTCACCAATAAATATAGACCTAATCTGTCTTCTAAGCGCGATTATTTCAAATGTAGAAGTTGGAACCTTCATCACTGCTGTTTCTCGTATGCAGTTCTCATGTTGATGGATCTAACTCGTGCAATTATTTTCATTGCAGCATAGGGGCAAGTAGAATTATGAAGTTTAACCATAAATCTGGTTTTCCCATTCATATTGGCGCATCATGTACTGGAACACCAGTGAATACACCGGAACGTACTACAGTGAGACGCGTACAAATCGCGGACGCACTTGAGGCGTCCTGACAGATTCGACGATCGACGACTATGGTCGCCGCTGGCCTTGTGATATTAGTGCCGCTGGTCTTTCCGGGGCACATGTTCGTCCAACAAAAAAAAATATGTTAGCGCACATTTGGATGATATATTGAGAGCGGTTTGGCCAAGCTACGGGCTTGGTGGAAAAACAGCTTCAAAGTCGTAACACGAGAATAACCGATTGCGGAAGTGATAATCCCGCTTTCTTGTCATCATTAGCGTCCTCCTATGCTAAGAACGGCGCTTAGTTGCCTTTAACGCAAATAGCATCCTTAGCCATGTCAGACCAGTTTCTTTCCGGCTATCTGAGGTAACCAAATATATGGGCCGATTCCGGAGATAGTGCAGTCTAAAAATGTGGGCCATTCCAGTGAATATGTGCCACTGAGTACTAACCGCATCCTCAATGAACCTCTTTGACGCCAACTTGGATATGTACCACTGGGTATGCGCGGACTTCGCGGTGGCGTCGCCAGATGGCGCAGAATGTCGAGGAAAGCGCGACAGGGAATACCGGCTCCAGTACACGCCTCAAACACGACACATTTTTGCTATTCGCGTACTTGGATAGCCATCGTGAGTGAGTTCCGCCCAATGACCACGTGAATGTGACATTGACTCACACCAATCAACCAATCACAATCAACCAATCATACCAGCACTGTGACATGTGACTCACAGTGCTGGCATGATTGGTTTGTCAGGCTCACTACGACGTGACAATGCGTAACAACAAATAAATATCAGTTCGGCACACGTTGCAACTTTCTTAGGCCGCTTGAGTACTTAGCTTCGTGGCTTTCGCATTCCTCTAGCTTTACAAACGCAGCTTAGTGACACCTAGTGAGGCAACCCGCGTGTTAACAAAAGTGTGCGGCTAACAAAATCATAGCGTTAACGCTACGCAGATCCCGTCTGTTTTCTTTCTCGCCTCCCGAGAAAGGAAGAGACCCGCTTCCGTGCGCGCAATTATTGACGCTGTGCCATTCCAGGAAGCAAAGCCTCCTCTCAAAGCCGGCAGTCGCAGCGACGACGCACATGTTTCGCGGACGACGACAGCGTGGGCACCGGTAGGCACTTAGCGGAAGACCCGCGTGAGAGCCATTTGGTGCTGCTACTTTACGTCTGCAGGGCGAAGCAGACGACACTTAAAGGCTTAGCGAGCCCGTACGTATACGCAAGCACAAGTACGTCTCGAAGCGCGCTGTGGAAGCAGGTCGGCGAATGAAAGGGACGTGCGTGAACAAAAAAGATATGTATGTGTTAGGTTAAATAAGCACGGCGTCACATCGCTTCGTTTATAGCGCCAGCATCGATAAACAGATCGATGCAGAATGGGCCCTTTTGGTGGAGAAGTACGCAGTGCCCTTTTTTTGTTTTTTTTTCTATAGTTCGTGGCGCGCCCATGTTTTTCTTGGGCGACATAAGGCGATGCGTGGCTTCTGTTCGCCGACAACTGGGTCGGTTCCCGAAGGTTTTATCGTGTTTTTATGTTCCATTTTATTGTGAGGGGTCTTTGTCGCTTCTTCGTTCTTGAGATAAGAACTTGCAACTTCGCGTTTTCGCTACATTTGGGCTTCGATCCGCAAAAGTATGCTGAAAACGTTTGCGAACAGGTTAGTGCCTCGTGCTGAAGAAAGCGTTGGAGAAAGGATGTAGAGAGAGAGAGAGAGAGAGGAAAGGGGAAAGGCAGGGAGGTTAACCAGAGAAAAAAAATCCGGTTGGCTACCCTACGCTGGGGAGAGAGGGGAGGGGGAGGTAAAGTGGTAACAAAGGAGAGATAAGGAAAGGAAGGATGTAACTTTCTGTGTTGTTTATGCGGCTACATTTCTACTGAGCCGGAGTGAACGAAAAACGCACATTCATGAAGGTGGTGGCAAGTTTTTAATGACGCAATTTTAACTTTCCGTTTTCTTATTCATCCGTGGTTTTCCCGGCGACTTCTCACTTATTTATGTATTAATAATTTCTTTATATTTTGCTGCGTGAGGTGTTGTGGCATCAATCCATTCACCATTCACTGGTATCCCATGTAATACGCAGATCCCATGGGGCTGTTGTTTTATTTGGCGCCGTCTTTGTAATCATGCATAACCAACTCGCCCACCAGCACGTGCTCCATGGGGCACATTCGATCGCAATCGAGTCCGATCGGGATCGAATTACTGAATTGCGATTCGCTCCTTTGAGCAAGCTGCGGAAGGTAGCCAGTCACAGTTGAAAATTGAAAGTGCTCCATGTGATCAGGTTTAAAAGCTTTATAGGCAACAGGTAGTGAGCAGGTGAATTGGATGTCCAACATCAAGTCAGTCTTTTGCAGATGAGCACAACTTCAAAACATGGGCCACCTACACTACGGTGCTTTGTTAACGAGAACAGCCAATCATATTCCACCGTTGTTTACAACTTTGGATATGTGCCCTGAATGCCTATCAGGCTCGACTCGCGAAAACATGGCGTGAACCAGAAAGAACACAAAGCTAGAGTACGCAGGAGGCACTTAATAACAATTTCAATTTGTAGGAAGCAACACAAAATTATAGAAGAGGACCCAACCCTGCGCCCGGGCATCGAAGACTGATGCATGCAACGCACAAGTGCGGTACCTCAGGTTTTGTCAAGAAGACCTAATTCACGATCAGAATGACGCACAGATGGCGCGACAACACACCTATAGCGACGTCAACTTGTTCACCTAGTATTTGTTTTTTATGAACCATAAGATTTGATTCGTCTATCTACCAGCGATGACCTAAATTTTGTAGTAGCTACAGACCTCAAGTCTGTGGGACACTACAGCTAAATATAATTGTTGCAGTTCATCTTGCGCAACTATGCATCGATGAGAACTGGATAGCATCTCTGCTAGCCAGAATCGGGAAAATGGATAGGGTTACGTAAATAAATGCTTACCGCATTTAAAATACTTCGACGTTAAAAAGAATATTTTACCCTAGTGAGCACAAGGAACATCTGGACAAGCAGGAATAAGGTGTCTCAGAAAGGGTGATCAAGGTTTCTATAAGAGGACATAAGAGCACCTTCGTGAAAAGCATACGTCCTCCTATCGAAACGTTGGCCAGCCTTTCTGAGGCACCTTATCCCTGTTTGTAACTTTTGTGCCACAGTGTGCTGCTCCATCTCTCAGCCACGATTTTTACTTATGGATTTACAAAAGCTAAAGAACGTCTGTGAGACATCTTTGAACAGGAAATACCGAATAATGGAAGTCTTGGTTGAAGTGATACGTCACTGGAGAGTCAAGGCAATGCAACCTTTCAAAGGAGAAAAAAATTAAGCTTTGCCTTTTTAATATAACTAGTACCTCTAATTACCTTTAATACATTTAATATATTTGATACATTATAATTAATAAGTAAAATAATTAATATACATTGTTATTGATTCTGTAACCTTAAAAATAAAGCGTACAAAAGAAATGTTTTTTTTCAGCCGAGAATAGCAATATATTAATACGCTCTCAAGGTGGATTCCTTGTAAACGTTTTCAGAAAATAACGCAAAAGAATTATTGCAAATCTTTTTTTTCACTTTGGCAAATCATTGCTCCAGATAATTCGAGATATCGATTCATTCTTCCTCGAGCTACCATCTGCTAGTTTTTGGGTTGACTCGGTTACACATCGCGCAAGGGTCTAAGCCTGGGACGAGTGGCACAACATTCTCACAATGCTGCTCGGGGTCATCCGGGCATTCCCTGCCGTGGTCGCGGTTGCGCACCTCTTTTGACGCGAGAGCGTTAAGGGCCCCGTGTCGCAGGAAATTCGACGTCGGCGTCGGCGGCGTTGTCCGTTAGAGAAAAAAATCATCCACACATCCCGAACCACGCAGGCCCTCCACGTGGCGCATAGGCGTTACTGAACTAATTTGAATTTCCCAAATTAAAATGCGTTAGAATAACCGTAGGGTACGACATACACAAAACCTGCAGACGTGATAGTGTCGGAGTGTAACCTGAATACACGAGACAACATAATTCTCTTGCGCGGAAACTCAAACACAAACCCCTTTTCCAGCTGCCCTTTGGGGTCTGTCTTAGCGGCCGCGAATACTAGGTGGGGATATTAGGGATACCTAGTGAGTGCGTTCCTGTCTTTAACGTAATGAATTGTGTTAGAGACATGTACTGATGGCGTACATGAGTAATTACGAATATCCTAATTATGAATGAGGTAACCATACGAAACTTATGGCGCACGGGGCCCGATAACGCTATCGCGTTCCACTCATAAAGGCGAAGCATAAGCGTCCTTCAAGTTTTTTTTAATCAACACAAAGTGATAATAAAGCTTATGACCCAGATAGTGCGCGGATTTATCGACGGTAATTTGATAAAAAATCAGGAGCCATTCCACTCTGTGAAGGTAGATGACCAGCGAAGCTGTATAGCATGCTGCAGAGAAGTGACACGAAATTTTTAACAAAGGTACTAACACATTTATTGTCCGGGTCGGTTGTCATCGTGACGATAGGTACGCACACACATTCTTGTGTCACCTATGTCATTAAATGCCTAAGCATCCCTATGCCTACCCAACGAGAAATTTGTCCGTAACGTAAGACAGTGAATGGCTCATACCGCCTTAAGCAATGGCTAATGCCCCCGTAAGCAAGCAAGCAACAAAAAAAAAGGATCTACCTGAGAGTCTACTGATCTTAAGAAGGCTGCCTATTCATAAATAATCTACAAAAAAATGCATATCTAAGCGAGGAGACCTATTAGCTTTTGCATAGAACTAAGCGATTTTACTTCAAATTTTGCATATTTGTTGACGGACATGAAAAATCTATTGAGCCTTAGCCATAAACAGCTTCGCTGTAATACGAGTACGTTGGGCGATATGTGTAATTTGCACCCTCCGACGTGCTGCCGGAACACGAAATTCGTTATCTTACCGGGGTTATGAGGCAATAGAGGGCACGTGCTTGAAATAGTCCAGTTGATGTATGATTTCAGTCGCTGTCCCTCGCTTTGTGACCGTTTCCACTAGTTGGAAGTCAGCGCGCTTTCATTCTGCCAGTCCTTTTTTCTGTAGTATGTGTATGTCGTAAACCAACTTGAACCTTTGAAAGGGATTTATTTCTATCAGTCGCTGCCTTAGGGGTCCAAGAGGGTGAATTATAGTCCAATTTCCAATCTTAAGGACCCTTAAGGATATAAATCGGTTTGCAGTGGGCTTTACAAACGCCATCGAAAGGTAGCCAGTATTCGGGAAAGTTGATAGAGCCGGTTTCCATCCGGGAACCAGGAGAATGTTTCTTCAACAACGAGGCTTTCGTTAACCGAGTTTCCTCGAGGCCGCATGCTACTCTACAGGCGATTCCAACTTTGCCATTAAAGAAATGTACCTGGACTTCGCGGATTTCCTCGGAACTCAGTCACTTGCGTCATCCGTACCTCCTGCTGGAGTAATGATGCCGGTGACGCCTAAATCTCTTCCCTAAATCACTTTGCAATCCTAAGTCTATTTTACTCTTTATTTTTTTTCTCTCAGCGCTGTCGTAATGTTTACACACTTGCTCGCTTATCCCTGCGCAACGAAGACCCCGGCGTTTCGCTTCCTCTGCTTCGCCTTTCGGCAACTGTCTCCCGGGATATTTTGCTAACTTCCCGGTGAGCTCGGCAGATGGCGCCACGTGCGTGCAGTTATCCGTGCGAACGGGCAACACTCTCGTCCTGGCTTCGAAGTTTCTCATAAGCGGTAAAAATTACGTCCCTCGCCATTTCCCCTAACCTATTTTAGTGTTTTCTTTTATGTGTATTCGTATCACAACGCGATATGTTTCGAGGTTTATGACAGCATTCTCTCCAACGCATTATTCACGGTTTCAGCCTTGTTATTTCTTCCTCCTTCGTTCCGAGTAGGCGTTACCTCTCGCTAATCGGCATCGGCAGAAAAAAGGTTCTTAGATGCGTTGTGTAATTGCTTCGCCGCAATGCAGTTGCATTATGTAGTGAAGCCTACACAACAAACTTCGGTACATGCAAACGAGAGTTTGCGGAAGTACTAAGCTTAAAGAACGTGCCATTATTTAGTATACTTTGGCGGCGCCTTGAGGACGCAAGAGAGAGTCAGCAGGGACGTCAAATATAAAGCTCAGCCTGGTCCGTTGGTTCGGGTTTCAACGAAGCCTGAGTGGGCCGGGAGTGTATGAGATCGTCCGTACGCTATCGAACCTCAAACCTTGCGCGCTACGGTCTCGGCGACCTCAACCCGTGGACCGTCCTGGTGCCACCTTTGGTTCCCCCGCTGCCCCTTGGGTACCCTGGAGTGTCGCCCGCTTTATTGTAGTCTCACGTGCTCCACTGAGGCCTTCCCGTCGTTTGCCGATATTATTTTTTTCATTTTCGCTTGTTAAAAGATCTCACCGCAATGCTCGCGTGCATTGCGGTGAAGCTTACTAAAGCACATCCGTTAGTACGGGTTGCGCATAAGATCCTTGAGCAGAGAGGTGCCACTTGTTAAAGGCGACGCATGTATCGCGCATCTGTCGATAAACAAGCCTCGAATTGTCAAGCTATCGCAGAACCTCCCCCACGCGAAGGAAATATCTAGACGCTCTATCCAGCTCCCTCAAATGCGCGATGCAGCTTGCCGCAGCACACGGCTGCATTGCAACAAAGCGCACTTGCCACTTAGTGGCAGAGAAAAGTGGGGAAGGTATGTGTCGTAATTTCACCGTAATGCCATTTTTGCTGTCGTTGCTCATCACACACTAACTGCCGTCTTTATTGACAGTTTCTCTCTAATTTTATCTCTCCTACTTTAATCTGATTTGTAATATAGTATGACTTAGCAATTGCTGCGCTATCCTCTCCAGGGTCTCCAAGCTCCCCAACTTAATTACATTCCTTAAGGCACCACATCGCCGGGTCTTATGACCGTGTCTATGGCCTGGTTGCTCTCTTGCCGAATAGGCCAACCATTCACAGCCGAGGATGGGCGCCGCGCGCGCCGCTGGGTTTCTTGCAACGCCACCAGATGACGCTCGCCTCCGGGCTTCTGCGACAGCGGTGGCGATGGCCATGTGGGGGAACGAAAAAAAAAGAATAAGAAAGCTCACTTTCGCCCATCCATGACAACACGGTAGTGAGGAAGTAAGCGCTTCTTGCGAATAGAATGTATTTGAATTCCTATATGCATTGTATTGAAGTATTGTATTGTACTATGTACTATGTATTGAAGTCCCTATATGCATGCTGCCTTTGAAACCGTGATGCGTTACAGATGTCCGTCGTACTTGCTAGGAGTCAGTAACTGCGCTTAGCGAAAGGTTCGGCACAATTTTTGTGCCCCCGTGCTTGCTTGCTTGCTTGCTTGCTTGCTTGCTTGCTTGCTTGCTTGCTTGCATGCACTCGTCTTTCCACTCTTGATACTTGATGACTTTAACTATCTGCTGACCGGTAGGTGCTTCTGTCCACATTAAATCCAAGCACTTGTGGAAGGTGTGCGTTATACCTCCGGGGCTCACTGGGTGAATCCCTTCGCATTCGGCTAGGATGTGCTGAGTGGTGTGCGGATGTTTGCTGAAGCATACGCATGCCTAATTTTGTTGCGAATATTTGCTCCGGTGTGTTTTTGTGCTTAGGCAACCAGTTCGAGCCTCAAATATCAAGGCACTAGCAATTTGTGTTATCGTACAGATTTCCCCTCTAATTTCTTTCTTCCCATTGTTGTAAATCTCCTTGGTCTTGCTTTTTTTTTCAATCATTGCATCCAATTCGTCGTCTCTGTTTCTCTCGCTTACTTTCTGATGATTCCTCGTTGTCTATGGTTGCCTCCCCACCACCAGAGAGCGCCACCTATAGGAACAAGGACAACTCAGACAGCAGAAGCATCACTGGCTATTTACATAGCTTTAACTATCTGTTCAGTTATTGCATTTCGCCTGCGCCACTCGATTTTTGGCCACGTAACCTTATTCGATACGTGTGAGGCCATCATCATCACCAGCCTCATCAAAGTTTCTTTTTGTTTTTGTCTTTTTTTCTCGAGAGGAAAGTGCTGGCGCCCACCTGAGAATGTGTGCTCCAGTCGATTCCGAACAAAACAGTTTTTTTTTTCAGTTTCAGTTCAGTTTCAGTTTATTATTCTTTAAATTATAATAAAACTTAAATATTTATTTGAATAACAAATTGAAACTGAAACATTGCAGGACTTACTGCGCATAATATTGATTCTGCTACGGCGTCACTGTATCGCATATTTAACAAAACTTAAACTTATTATTTTCGCCCTTCACTTGGAGTGTGTGCTGTTGCCCCCATTTATTTTTCTTAATCCCTCTCTGTTGTGCAAACGTCGCTATAAGAAATCGATTTCAACATTACTTTGTCCTTCTGGTGTAGATATGCGTATATGCGTGTCACAACTATCCATTCTTCTTCGCTTAGAGTAGTTGGAAGGCATTCATCAGGCGATATCTTTCCTTTTATTGTCATTCGCCGACGATCGTGTCAGGCCGTCGTCTGCTTATATAGTCGCTTGACTGCTTTACCTTAATGCTGTGCTCTTCATTCTTTTCCATTATCCAGTATATGCCATATGTTAATGTCAGCAGATTCTCGCTGACTGAATAAAGGAAGAACCTAAGCTTGCTCAAAGCTCTTGCCTCTATTTCGGTCATGCATTACGTGGCATACGCCTTGTCTTTGTATATGTAAAATATGCCCTTCCGGAGTTGATCAGGTCTTTGTCATCGGCTTACGTGTTACCAAGCTGCGTCCCGGCGCTTTCCAATGCATTATGCTGTCTGCTCACAACAAGCTCCTTCTGGCTTCATCTGGTGTTTTGTTCGTTCTTCTCGTCTGCTGTCGAAAGGCTTAGTTTTCGTTTTTGTCTGTTCCTGATGTCATTGCCGTGTGTATATCTTCGACTCGTCTGCAAGCGCCGTCTGTTGTGCCCTTCGCTCTTTTCGGGCGTCGTCTGCGCCCATGCCGAGCCCGTCTTCGGATTATTCGCCCCGGCATCAGCTCATAATGGAGAGCGTGAGCGCGTCTGCTAAAAGCCTTCCACTCTGCGTCACCTCTTGGCCACGCGCTTTTGTTCCTCGAACTAAGCCTAAATCGATCGGTCCCCTCACGCGCCAGCTCGTCAACCCTAAGTGACAGTCGGGGAAGGCAATCCAGACAGCCTTTCGTATCTTCCCTTTTACTATACTTTCGTGACCTCCCGACGTCAGTCAAATCGAGTCGGGCATCTGTATTCCCGCGGTCTACAGAGGGGCCGAGTCCGCTGAGATATACAAGCGTGTGAAGACGTTAGACGTCTGTCAGTCGGCTGCACGTATTTGACATCAAGGGGCCGCGCGGCTGCTGCCCCGAGGCGTTCGCCAGTTGTGGTCAGGCGTCGCGGAAAAGATTTCTTTTTTTTTTTCTTTTCTCTGTTGACCACCGGCGCGTTCCTTGTCAAATAATGCGGTCACTATACGAATTCGGTCACGGACCGAGACGTACAGAAGCTCCGGCTCGTCCACCAACTTTGGTCCGCTGGCCCGACAACATTAGGAACGGTTTTAGCGTCGAAGTAAATAAACTTAGAAGTTGTTCTCCTTATGAGAATTATGAGATAACGGGGCCCATGAACAACTTTGCTGGTCTCCCAGAAAGTGTCAAAGTTTCTTATCGCACGTTTACTGTTTAAGCACGTCTGTAATAAACGTCTTTATCGCTTCGTCTTAACATGCTGACTGATGTCTAAGAGCATAATGATTTAAATCTGTTCTGTCACGTAAAATCTATTGCACGTTCTCGCAAAGAACACCCTCTTTTAGTTGTCTTCACCGTGCGCAGGGAAATGCATAGATGTCTTTCTCTTCACTATAGTCGTACGATCTTGACATACGGTTTGTTGCATGATGCTGCCGCAGCTGTATGGGCACACATAAGACAATGATTATTTTTGCGGCATTCCAAGCGCACTGTGGTAGGCAGGTTCCTGTCCCGCCTCGTTTCAGGCTTGTTCATTAAAAGGGAACGCTTGGTCAATGGCGGGGTCAAACCTCTCTTCACCACAGCATCCTGTTGCTCTAAACAATAGGCCACGATCATGTTGTTGTTGTTGTTGTTGCTGTTGTTGTTGTTGTTGTTGTTGTTGTTGTTGTTGTTGTTGTTGTTGTTGTTGTTGTTGTTGTTGTTGTTGTTGTTGTTGTTGTTGTTGTTGAACCGGCGTTGTGGCGTGAGTACTAGCTCTCTGAGATGTTTGGAGCGTGCGTCGCGTGCAAGTTTATCGTAGTCTTCCTTCGCGGCAGCTTGCACATTGAGACGCTGCGTTAGACTGTACCGTTTTCAGGATTGGCCAGCACTGTCCTGTCCTTCCTCCCTAGCAGCCAACGATGCGTAAAAGCTGTTGGACATCGTGCCGCCTTCATGATCGGTCTAGTTCGAACAGGTTTTCAAAATTTCTTCGCCCGAGTGAAAATAGCATCACATATTTTACACATGACGCATAGACGTAGGCACGTACGTGCGATTGTATAACACTTAGTCGCAGTTTATGTCGGGTTGATCCCCGCAATCTGGATGTCGTGAACTCGCGTCGAACGGCCGGAGTACGATCGTCGCCTTACTGCTGTCTTCAAACACACACAAACACACACAAACACACACACACACACACACACACACACACACACACACACACACACACACACACACACACACACACACACACACACACACACACACACACACACGGACACACACTCACTCACTCACTCACTCACTCACTCACTCACTCACTCACTCACTCACTCACTCACTCACTCACTCACCTTACGCTACACGAACGCGTTGATCCACTTAACGTTTTGCGAAACCCCAAACGATGCTGAATAGCCATCTACCTGCAGAATCTTTCTATTTATTTATTTATTTATTTATTTATTTATTTATTTATTTATTTATTTATGTATACATCAATCCCTTATCTGGGGATTTTAGTAGGGTGATTTACAAAATACAAAAGTTAACAACATTTGCACGAACAACCAAACAATACAGGTTTCACGTGAACCTGATAACGCGACAAAATATGCAATGCAGTCGCTCTAAACTAGAAACAAACGATATTAGTGCTGGCGCCAGTACAGAATGATTAGTAAGGTTATTCCGCTCGGTAACAGTTCTCGGAAAAAAGGAATATTTAAAACAATTACTTCTAGTAGCGAATGGTGTTATTTATAGATCACGGCGGTGCCTTGTGACATATTTAGATGAGAAATAATTCTGTCGTATCGATGTTATAATGCCCTTCAACTGATAAAGAAAATACAAGCGTGAACAATCGTTTCTCCCGCTTAAGTTCTGCAGATTGGCTTTCGACAATAGATCAGTTATCGATGTGCAGCCGAAACTATTTAAAAACAGAACGAATAAACTTTTTTTTGCACACTTTGAAGTTTGTCAATATTTGCTTTTATGTATAGGTCCCAAATAATCGCAGCATAATCAAGTGTTGGTAGTATAATTGTCCTGTATGCCAGCAGACGGACTTGAGGTGTCGAAAGCTTGTGTTCTCCGAAGGAAGTACAGCTTACGGCATGCATTACTGGTTACAAGTTTGATATGTTTAGTCCAATTAAAGTTATTGCTAATCAAAACACGTAAATAATTTTACTGTGTAACTTCAGAAAGGTGCACATTATTAGCAAAATAGACGAAGGTAACAAGGTTTTTCATTTCTCGTAATTTTCATAAAGACTGTTTTGTTAAAGTTAATGGACACTTGCCAGGCACCACGCACAAACTTTCTGAAATGCCTGGTTTAGTATTAGCTGATCGGCAGAAATTTTGACAGTGCAGCACACAGTCATCAGCAAACATTTTTTCTGTTGGCGGCGATATCGTGTACAATGACATTAATAAATATTAAGAAAAGTAATGTCCCAAGCACCGGGTCTTGTGAGACGCCAGAGTCAACTGGAAGTCGTCTTGATGGTTGTTTTTTGAAAACGACATATCGCAGCCCATTGCTAAGATAAACGTTCAGCCAAATTACAAGTTGTCTGTTCTGTAGTGTTTTTTCGGGCGCAAACATTTATTTTTTATGCGAAACCTTGTCGAAATCCGTTTCAATGTCCATAGATATTGCACCAATTTGGTACCCATTATTTATTGAGTTGGCAAAATCATGCAACGTTTCCACAAGCTGGGTGTAAGTTGAAAACCTTCTTCTCAATCCATGCTAGTATTCAGTTAGTGAGTGAGTGAAATAACCTTAATATTTTGAGTGAGATAACTTTAATCAGTAATTTCTTTTTCAAGAAACTCCGATTTGTGGTTATGAATGATGTGCTCGAGCAGTTTAAAAACTGTGGACGTTATTAGTAATGCATTTCTTATTTTCACTTCTATGAAGTAATTTTACCCTGACAATTCCCCAGTAACTTGGTACTTGGCTTTCTACCAACGAGTTCAAAAATAAAACATACAGGTACTTAGCGCCCCATTCGGCGTACCTTTTCACGAACTAATTTGGAATATTGTCTGGTCCACATAGTTTGTTAACATCAACATTCAGAAGCATATTGAAAATGATCTATCCATTAATGACTACGCCTTATACAGGTGGCACAGAGAGACAAAAAACTATAGGAATAACACTATTGTCGTGCTTAAATGCCGAGTTAAAAATGATCATTCAATGCATTAGGAATCTTATTTTCGTCATCTCCTAGTGCGCCATCTATATGAAAAACTTTAGAATCTTTAGACTTAGTGGACGCGACCTCCAAGGTTTCTCTCGTGACGCCGAAATAAAGTTGGGCAGTGATGTTCCGTAATAACGCTGTTTGTCTAGGTCAGTATGTTTCTTAAGTTCACAAAAAATAGCAGAAATCCTTTCGTTCTGTGGCAATGGGTCTAATATAATATCGATTCCATGAGCACATAGCATCTGCATATATTTTTGTTGTTTCAGACGACTGCGATGAGCTCTAATCAAACTGTGTTTTGCTTGATCAAACATTATTCGATCCAGCTCGCCTTTTTTGATGATAATAAATTTAATCATCGACAATGTTATTACGCTTCTCGCCAGTGCATTCCCCAAACAGCATAACGTTATCGCATAGAAACGCCTTAATCGATACAAAGGCCCGGTGCACTTACGAGGCCACGCGCCAAACGCACGAGCGCAAGATAATCCCGTGTTATTGGCATTACCGACGCTAATCCTATATCGACTGCGGCCCGAACTCCTAACGAAGACCCGAGTGCACGGAAGCAATTTGTCGCCAACTTTAGCTCGCCCCTTTGCGTCGTCCTACAATGGTTACTTTGGCCCTTCTCTTAGACAAACGCGGTGCTTTCATCGTGTGCCCCCTTCACTGACGAGAAAATTGTGTTGCTTTATTTGTTTGCTTTCTTTCTCTCTTCCCTACAGGCACTTCTATCCAGGCCCGTCTACGATAATCCCCCTTGTTCCGAAAGGCCGTCTTCCGCGTCCTCGCTCGCAGTCTCTTGGCAATCAACGCTCGCAGGCGTGCGACGGATTATGGAAGGCCTGTGAGCCATCATCGCCGAGCAACTGGAACGTCAACGGAAGAAGGCTCGAGCACGCGACAAAGAGCTCTCCCGCCGATGCACTAAGCCACTAAGAAAGGACTAAAGGAAGGCGGGCCCTCTAAGCCGGGGCTTCTAATTACCTGCTTTGCCTTTAGCAGACGGCGAAGACACGAGCAGACGAAAATAGTGGCGAAGGTGAAAACGAACGAGCAGACGACCGGAAAACAAAAGCAGATGCGTGAAGCAAGTCAAGCGTGCGCTTTGAGAGCTTTAATCCCCTGTGTACTCTCGATAGACGATAAAGAGTCGTCTGCAGGAGAATTTTCCAGAAGTCTTAACTAAGAGACGACGGCGACGGAAGCAGTAGAAGACAGCTAGGAACGCCTTGCTAACATTCGAGACGAAAACTGGTTGTCTGGAAAGAAATGTCAGATTATAAAACGTGACTGCTGCTTCAACATCCAGGCAACTTGAAGGCCTCTAGGACGACAATTACTGCTGCGTTAAGCTGGTGTTTTAACAGGTACGAAGGAGGAAAAGCAAACTGCAGACAGAAGGTCTGGTTTGTCTCGATAAAGCACGAACTTTGTGTAGTCAAATTAACGTCGTTCGAAAATAACGAGGCGCTTTTAGCGTTTTAACGAGGGTCCTTTTGGGAACGGATATCCTCTTTCTACTACTCAGGGTGGTGTTTAAGGCGGCTGAAGAGAGAATTCATTGTGCGCGTGATAAGAAATTGAGAGAAGACGGTGAGCAGACGACAGCGGAGTTTCCAAAAACGGACGACCTTTCATGCCAGGAGCAAATTCAAAAACCACCATGTCTGTTCACACGCCGCCGGGTCCGAATCTGGAGTACGGCCACAACAGAGTCCTCACCTGGCTCCAAGACTGGTGAGACAGATCTTTTTTCTTTTCCTTGTTTTTTTTTTTTGACAAGAATATCTTATGGGCACTGTTAACCGAGCTTCGGTCGCGTTTTGAATATGGTCATAATGGCTCGTCGAGTGAAGGCGTGTTAAGCCTGGCTGTAAATTCAGAAGCAGCTCCGAATGCCACCTTCGCCTAGTACTCTGGGGCTGACGGTAATAAAGGTCATATGTTAATTTAATTGACTCATTAAATGGTAATTGATGCTCTGTATGTTATAATTTTATGCGTGAGGCAAGCGTTCTTCGACCACTTCGCACTTTACGAATTGTACATGGACATATACTAATTTGAGCACAATTACCGTACGATAGGCGCGAACGAGAGTAGCCGATATTACAGTTGACATTAAGAGAAAAAAAAATGGCTGTGGCTTAGGTAAGGTTAAGCCCAGGATGCGAAGCATACTAGCCTTTATTTTAGTTGTTGAACCACTGTTTAGCCTGGTGAACTGCTGTTGCTTGGCTATATTTGGTTCAGCTAGACGAAGAAACAACTCATGCATTACTGCTTCGCCTTCAAGAGTGGAACGCGACAGCGTTCCCGTCGACCCGCCAAGGGGTGTAAGACAATGGGCTACAGGGCAGCGACTACGCGCCCCGCATTGGACGCGGTGAGCGTCGAGCAAAGCAGCGTTCGGCGCGGCAACGAAATGTGCGCCTGAGCAAGAGACGCACGCCTTAGAAAGAGCTCGTTTCTAAGGCAACACCGCATTCACTAGAGGCGCTTTTGTACCGCTTTGAAGTATCGTACTCGTGGCTCAGTGGTAGCGTCTCCGTCCTACACTCCGGAGACCCTGGTTCGATTCCCACCCAGCCCGTCTTGCAAGAGTTGAGTCAAAGCCACTTCTCCTCTGTCGTGACGTCACGGTGTCACGTGGTTTCAAGGCGACACCGCCGCGCCTGAGGAGCTGGGTTGAGCTCTCGTAATATGCTTCGCATAAAAAAATGAAGCTGATCTGGCCATGGAATGCGTAGGGCCGGTAACCGATGTGCAATTAAGAGTTACAGAATGTGGGAGCCAAAAGAGGGGGAAGGCAGTCGTCGTGCTCGACGTAGAACTAGGCGGCGAAATTAAGAAATTTTCCGACAGAAGAATGTGTCAGCTAGCGCTAACAGGGGTAAGCGGAAAATACAGGGAAGGGGGGGGGGGGGACTTTAATCCTGAAGTCGACATAACTTAGTTGATGACTATATTATATAGGAGTGTTGCACTATAATGATCGCACTGGCATCAGTTTGCCAAACTAGAGTGTTAGTTGAGTTCTGCTTTATTGCTCAAATTTCGTGGGAAAAAAAAAAGGAAATCGTCCGAAAACAGTTACTCGCGGCCTCCCTTCATGCCTCGCATATTTTTCACTCGATGCACTACAGTGATGCAGATTTTGCAACTAAGAATATTCTCCCAGCGCATAATACCTCTTCACGCAGAGATCATCGTCTGAAAGTACAACCAGCTTTCCCAAGAACATTGCAATATCAGAACTCGCCATTTGTGTTGTTGGTAAAAGAGTGGAACGATCTGCCGGAACAAATAGTTACTCTTACTGATGTGTCATCCTTTAAGACAGAACTGCTGACCTGTCTGGACCGAGTCGACATTCAGTAACCATGGTCCCGTCAATATGCATGAAATCGATATTTTATATGGTATACCTCTTGACTGTGAGACGGCATCTGTAGTGCTCTTCTGCTTTGGTTTGTAAATGCCCCATTTCCACTGTACTTAATATAATTATTATTTTCCTTGGTGTCTGTAACCTTGTTGTACCTTATGATTGTATAAAAATCCTCCGCCTATGTAATGCCCTCTGAACCCTTATGGTATTGAAATAAATAAATAAAAATAAAATACCGCCGATTTTAATAGAGCTGCGCTGGTTCTTCGCCTTTGCTTTGTCTGTGCGCTATGCCGCTCTCTTCTTTAAACGTTTTGCAATTCGAAAAAGTAGTTTTTTGGTAGACGCTTCCGGAATCACCTCGTGTCACCATTTTTCTTTTCCTTGTCCCGACGGCAGGATGAGTGTGAGTACGGTCGACGACGAAAACCTCGGCCCATCACCGATGAACCACTACGCCACCATCTCGTCGCTGGGTCACCGCTCCGTCCGGTCGGCGCCGCGGGACTACGTGGACCCGGACTACGTGGTGAGCTGCTTGCCGCCGTGTCTTGTTGTTTCATCTCGAGCGAAAACCACTCGTAAGGTGTTTCCGGACGGGGAAACCGAATTCATTGGTTCCAACGGGATTACACAGCCCCATTGCAGGCCAGTGCCGTTGGTTCGCACCTTGTAGCCTATTATATGGAATCCTGACATTCTGCACCAGGAGGGGCCACCGTGAGTTTTCCGAGCGTTTCTACACATTCTATTAGCTGTCGATGAGCTTCACGTATGTCAATGCATTGGACAATAGGATGTTCTAAAGAAACAGAAAAGAAGTGCAGAGAGGTTAACCAGGCGCAAGTCGCCGGTTTGTGACACTGCGTGGAGGTTGGAGAGATAACGCTGCTAGAAAGAAAGCTGGAGAAGACAGTAAATGAAAAATATAGTAACTGCTATAGGCGTTAACACAGTCCGGTGGATTACAAAAAAAAAGCACACTAACGCATTCACGGTCTTCTCACGGGATATCGAGTCACATGTGTGTTGATTATCTCGTCCGACCGAAGGCGGTCATCGAACCTGTTGAGCACAATGGGTGTTCATCTGTTGAGCATAGGATCTATTAACCGCGCGGAGAAGTTGTGAACTCGGTATCCTGGTCTCCTCGTTACAAGACGGTTACTCCCATAACTGCTCTACGCAACACCACGCTTATTCCTAGCGAAATAATTACTCGACGTCAGCCGAGTCGGATTTGGCCTCATGTGGTTTTCTCAGAGTAATGCGTAAAGCTTTCGGTCACCTCTTCGGTTGTCGTGTCGCTAGGCATGGGCGCCATCATTTCAGATGTGCAATGAACGCGCTTTATTTCCAGCCCGACCGCCGTTATGAAAATTAATTTTAACGAGAAGAAAACGTGTACATGGCCTCAGAGCCTAGACATCAAATGTATTTACAACGCTTTCATTTTTTCCTTCTTATTTATTCTTCCCCTTTTCTCGCTTCCCAAGTGTAGGGTAATCAACCGGGCACGTTCTTGGTTAAGCCCCCTACCTTTCCCTTTTCGTTTCTCTCTCTATAGTGCTAGCTGTTCCTTATAAAGCCAAGAAGGCTCGTATATACGCGCTTATTGCTGTGTGTCTGCACCACGGAGATACTGCACCACGTCTGCACCACGGAGATACTGTATGTAAAATTTCCACATAAGTGTCCTAGACAGTAATACGGCTCCAGCGTCTTTGCCATAATATTCAGCGACGTTTCATCCGCTGTTGGAAGCGTAGGAAGAACGCCGATTTGCCTGAAGTTTCGTCGTTCAGGCTCAGGACTAACGCGCGGATTCTTGCACCAAGCCTCCTGACTTTCAGATATCATCGCAAAATTCTTGTACATCAATATTTATTGTTTAGCCTCTAATTTCTCCGGTTAGATGGTGTTCGGGGTATTGAAGCGTGACCAATCGTTTTGAACTTTAGAACGCCAAAGAATATATGCACAGTTGGTGAGTGCACACTGGACTTCGTGCGCGTCTACTGGCGCACATCGTCGAAGCTATCATAATTTCTTTGTGCGCTGGAAATCACGTAACTAAAGATACAGAAATTCTAAACACATGACCTGAGGAAACGCAAAAAGAAAATAACCAACCAAGAAATGTGCGCGCTGGCTTCTCAGCGGATTTGTGCCATGTCGTAGACAAATCCATTAGACCCGCTTCATTCCTGCGATTTCTGAAAGACTCCTATTTACTCCTAGCATTAATGTTAGCACGAGACTCGCGGCAAACGTTCGGTACAGAAGGTTGTCTCGCGGTACACGTTCTGGCCATGACCTTGCGGCCACAGCACTGTGTTTTCCCCATAGTTTCGTGTACTTCCTCCGCACTCTCTCTCTTCCCCTTCTCCCTTCCCCCAACGTAGGGTAGCCACCCAAACTCTTGACTGGTTAGCATCCCTGCCTTCCTTGTATTCTTCTCTCTCTCTCTCTCTCTCTCTCTCTCTCTCTCTCTCTCTACGCGCTTCCTTTGTAACTTTGTCGTGGACACAACGCACCAGAAATGCGTAAGAAAAGCGCGCGCACCTGGTTGGCGCTGCAGTCGTTTGTGATTTCACATGCTGCGGAACCTCTCTGGCGACCGATACAGGGGTCTATGGCGCTGAAAGAAGCGCGTATGCAAAACACCTGTAGACATTATTCATAGTGCTGCACGCTGTGGCACTTGAACGCCTGACAAGAACGTCGTATTCTACACACGCGCACTATAGACCAGTAGTATTTAGGCCGTTGTTCGCAGTATACCGCATTCCTATCGGTCGCCGACATGCGAGTGCTTGCTCTAGGAGGCGCTTGCTCATAAACGCGTATTCCTCTCCGGCTGCTCATCGCTTTGCGATCAGCCTTTGTCTGAACCTAGCTCACGTATCACGAGGTGTTGGCGATGCCCGAACGTATACGTATACTTGAAATTCCGCGCACGCGATGAATATGAATTTCTATTTGCATACTATTCCGCGTTGGACGACACCACTTGGAGACCGTAGGGGGGCGACGCGAGCAGTCGAATTCCCGGCATGTCGACGATGCCGGTTTTGGCGAAGCCTGCTGCGTGCGCGAGGAAGCAGGAAAAGTTTTTCTTGTTTGTTTCTTGCTTTTTATCCATTTTTGCTCGTTCTCGTAAAATTGTAGGGGGTGAACTTTGGTTCGCACTTGGTCGGATGTGGCGGATTATCTAGCGAAGCCAGAGACAAGCGTGCGTAAAGAGACTCCTGCAAGGTCGTGCATGTATGAATTCAAAACTGGAGAAGCCGGCCGCGTGAAGTGAATTAATAAACGGTTATAACGCGCCCGTGTCGCAGGCCGAAGTTCGCATGGTTCCTCATCTGTATAGCGACGCTTAGTTCAGCTCGCTCGCGGGTTAAAAAAAGGCACAATAAATACGAGGAAATGGCAAAGGAGCTACGAGGTGTCTTCGCAGCGATTCCGAGTGTGCTGTGGTATTTGAGTTTACAGCTATAAATGGATCAACAGCTGCTCTTTCTCCTGTTTCTGGAGCAAAGGAAAGTGCACATTCGCGAAGCTGATACCCGGCGTTGGCGGTGTGTATACCTTTCCTTGTGGGTGTACCGGTGTGGCAAAGGTGAAAGAGATGTTCCGAGGAAAAGCGCCGTTCCGGCTTCCGACCTCGGGCGCCGCCGTCCTCTCCCGATACCTATAAACCGTCCAATGTTTAGCAGTCTTTCGCGTGACGTCACGATTAGAATCGGAGATGTCCTACCCGCGACCCCTTTAGTGGAGCTGACGGCTATTTCGTCCGTGAAGATGCTGCTTCGCGGCTTCTTGCTATAGCATCAGTTATGAAGCTACTCGTCGTCTGTCGCGCCGAGCTAGCCAATAGGACGTTGTGGTTGTGAGTGACGTGTTGATGACGTCGTTTGTGGGGACGAGTGCTTCGTTGCAAATGCGGTGAACGTTTGGAGAATGACGCCGACTGGAAGGAATTAATTGCTGCATTCTTTGGATGAGAACGTTGCTTGGTTCACAGTGAAATTTAACAGGAGTGGTAACGTCCTGTGAGTTTGTTCTGTCCCGGCTTTGCGCATCTGGTGTTAAAAGCGGCTCTTGTTGGTCCACAGCTACTGACAACTCTGAAGACACTTAGCCAAACACAAGTGCAGTGTGTGCTCACGACAGGGTGTTGTTGATCCGCTTCCTCGGTTGCATATGTCGACGCTGAGTTGCAAGAAATAGCGTGAAAAAATGCGTGACTTTCCTGAAGATGCCTCTGCCGGCTTCTTTCCGGAAGCAAGCTGCGACGAGCCGGAAGCCATCTACGTGTCTGCGATTATGGCGAGTATACAGTTCATGAATTTTTTTTTTCTTTTTGCAGTGAGGTTCTTGTCTTGTGTGTAAACTCGTAAACTCGCATTTTAAGCTCGTATTCTTTATGTATAGTCGAGTTATACGAATCATAAAATTGCGCGAATGGAAGTAGAGATCTGAAAAAAAACTATTGTATTGCACCTTTCTTACGTTTGTAATCACCTTACCTACGCCACGAAACATACATACGGGAGTGATCTTCAATCTAAACCTTGCCATGAATTCAGTTTGTTGGCGCTTTCATTGCATGGACATTCCATGGACATTCCATGGGACAACTACATTCCATGAGACAAAAAGCTTAATTCAGGGAACTTAATTAGCGGGTCAAATTTAGTGCAAGAATACATCGTATGTTCTAGTTTTCTTCCAGAATTTCAGCAGCGCACTTAGCATTTTCTAGAATCGAAGTCATGATTGCCCGTTTTTACTCCGCCCAACAATTGAAGAAAAATAATAGACTTAATCGAAATTAGTGTTATTTCAACTACATGGAGTAGTTCTGCTGTAAAACAATAGGAGTGCGATTAGAGCCACGATCAGCGTCTGGTATTTAAAAAGCCAAATAGGTATTCCTCTTGTATAGACCCTGGGACTGTCAACTATCACTTCAATTGTCATTAATTAGTCACATCACGTACGACCCGGCGTGGTTGCTTAGTAGCTATGGTGTTGGGCTGCTAAGCACGAGGTCGCGGGATCGAATCCCTGCCTCGGCGGCCGCATATCAATGGCGGCGAAATGCGAAAACACCCACGTACTTAGATTTAGCTGCATGTTGAAGAACCCCAGGTGGTACAAATTTCCAGAGTCCCCCACTACGGCGTGCCGCATAACCAGATTGTGGCTTTGGCACGTAAAACCCCATAATTTAATTTTTTTAGGGACATTACAGTTTACTGGATGAACGCCTATGTAGCTGGGGAAGACTTAATTGTTCCTCATATGGGCCAGTAATAACTCCTTTGAAATGTTTTTTAAAGCTGTAGTACAAAACGTATTGTAAACATTAAGCTGAACACAGAATCCCCCAAGTTGACTACGAAGTCGCTAGATGGAACTGCTTCTGCGCACTTCACACGTTATAACCGGCTGCTCGAATGCACTGAAAATTGTGCATAATCCTGGGTCACTCTTTGCCTAATGTTTCATCCGTCGTTAATCCTATTTCTTCCCTAATCTCACTTGTGGCTTTAAGCGGGAAAGTGTCCGTGACAATCTAGGAACGCCGCTTGCTGTGAAAACGATCATGCAAAGTGCGCCTGTGCCTAATAAAGAACCGAGATTCAGTTGTGGAAGTACTCGATCGAAGATACGGGAAATGTGTATGGTCACGTTGGTGCCATGCATTATAATCTAAGTGGTGCAACGCTTTTATCAACATGAGATTGCGTCGCCAGACCCCTCCCGAGATGCTATTCGGGGCGATGGCGATGGGTCCAGATCTATCATCCACTTCCTTGAAACATAGCGGTCTCAATTTGGCTCACGACGCATCAAACGCTAGAGTGCTCAGGTGAAACTGCGGTCTTTTTACAACAGTTCGTAACATGAGGGCGTTGCGGAAGGCATGGAATCCTATCGTTGTTTATGACGTTGTTTACATTCATGTGGCATCGTTCCTTCAAGCGATCACTGCTACAAGGTGATGGCGTGCTGATTGCCCGAAACCTTCCCACGAAAACGACCTTAAACACAACTAGCTTGTCTGATTAAAAGTGAAAAGCACCTCGTTTCATAAACGCAGTTGGAATGAAGCAAAAGTCACTGTGCTGTTCATAGACACCGATTGAAATCCTCATATGAAGCTTCTGCTTGCGGGCTGCGTTCACACTTCGTCTACAATTTCGAAGCGAAGTTCGCAGAAAAACCACAGCTAAACTACACATCCACTGGAAGTGACACGCAGAAGTGTATTCGGGAGTTCTCGCAACGCTGTCGACTTTCACGTGGTTCGGCACATCATTTACATAGCAGAAGAGTAGCATACAAGATGCACGTTACCGTGGGCGATGCACTGTCAAGGGCACCACTCTCATGTGCTACGCAATTCCTCAGACAGGCGCAAAAGCGCTTTCCGACCACGCCTTCGTTGTAAACACTAGCCGGCTGCAGCGCCGTAACACTCACATTGACGTTGCGTGGAAGCGACGCCGCAATGTTCTGTTCGGGACACCTGTACAGTCGCGTCTCGGCGGTGACTTCTGGAAGCTCGCTGGCGATGCCTCCTACCGGCGTTCACGTTTCACGAGATGTCACGAGGTGGTCCTCCTCAACATGGCTACCTGCCACTTAAGGCAGCAGACGACTCCCAGAGAGCGAGGTTTCGTCTTCTGCTGACCGTCGACGGCCGAGCGAAAAAAAGTGAGCGGCGACGATCGTCCGCTGCTCACGACCGCTCGCCCGCACAGGTGCGAGTGAGTGCATTTCGCGAGGCTCCACGCGCGAGCAGCGGCTCGGCGTTCACCACTCTCACCCTGCGCCTCGTACGTAGACCTTGCAGCAGCAGCAGACGATGAAGGCAGCTTCGGAACCGGTTTGAGAGCTTTCCGGTTTCGGTTGCGCCGCCGCACTGCGTTCGTTCGAGGGGGTGCTTGCTCGGCAGGCAACGCAACGCAACGGGAGGGCTTTCTACTACGCCCTCCGCCATCTTGAGAGGGAGGGCCAAAGGGGCGGCTGCCTGGCTTTACCGAGCCCGTCGTCTGCTGCGTGCGTGTTTTCAAAGCGTGCGTCGCCTGCGAACCGAGCGGGCGTCGTTGTCGTCTGCGTCCGTGGAGCGTGGAACATGCCTCGTCGTCTACAGCTACCAGCCGTTGCGGTCGGCGTCGTCTGCTGCAACCTGCCAACACCGTTGTAGCAGAAGTGCTCTAACGTTTCTCAGCGGGCAGAAGTGTTCTGCCTCGCCAACATTTTCTTCTGAAGGCGTGGTTTTTGTTCGTTCCGTGGTGTTCCCGGTCTGTTTTTCACCGGTGGTGATTTGGAAAGCGTGTGATCAGTGAGTGACCTCGGAGTGGTGACGAATACCCGTCGCAAGCCGTGATAACTTGGTGGATCTTACGTCTGCATCGTAAAGCCCGGCTTCTGAAGGAGCCCCCTCCTCAGCCGGTCACGACAGAGCTGCCGCCTTCCTTCCGGTGAGGTTTCTTGAACTCTCGAGTCCGAGAATTCTTGTTTCACTTCTCTCTCCCTCTTTCGATTCTTCTGCGCATCGTGTCACCGCGCTGCGTGCTTTCGACTCCCGTGCGACATTCGTGACCTTTGATTTAGCTAGCATGTCTTATGCGGTTCCTTCTGACGGCAGTCGCGGTTAGCTTGCTGCGAGAAATATGGGTGACAGTGGAGTGGGTCGCGGTCATACGGGAAACTGCTCGGCTGGCTTTGATTACACGTACGTGGTCCGCAACTTTCCGGCGTTTTCTAATAATGCAGCTTAACAATCAATGTTGACAATGCCATATTCTGATTAATTCGTTTTTCTCTGTCTACAGGTTTTAGCTGTCATCAAAGAGAAACTTTCGCATTGAAAGATGTTATACATTTGGACGCGTGTGCCTCATGTTACATTAAACAACTCGCACGAATGAATCGTTATCTCCGAAACCGGTGTGGAATCGCACTCTCTGTATTACGCTTGTTTTTTAAAAAGAGTTGTTGTCCCTCTCTCAACAGTCCGTTAGAGAAGAAGGTTTCTCATACGACCACCTTAATATAACGATATGCGACATAATACCTAACGCAAGATCACTTACCAGCAGTTTTTACTGTGCGGATCTCGTAACAGGTTTCGAGGCATTCAGCACGTTTAACGTATAGGGCGTCAGCGTTTGCCCGCTCCGCGCGTGTTTTCCTCGTTTCTATAACATTCCACGGCTTCGCCAGCGATTTCAATGCAAGCGCAATAGTGCGCGCTCGGCCATCGGAGACGGAACTGGAATGACAATTCGGTTAGCGTGAACGTTTTATTAAATGAAGAAAAATCGCAGTGGCCGGCCAGCGATTTGCGGTGCTCACTGCAATAAATCAAGGCCGCACGCGAGGCTCCGGCTTCTGCGGTAGGTGGTAGAGGCAGCGGGTCTTGAGGGCGAACTGAAGCTCTTCCTTATCGCGAGACAAATTTGCCGTGCGTGAGCGGAACACGTCATCGGATCTTAGCAGTATCGCGTGCTTTCTCTTATCCCGTATAATCGTTTCTTTATTTAGCTGAAGATATAACAGTTTCTGTCGGTGTGTATCGTGGTGAGGGTTACTGGTGACGCTTCTCGTCATACAAAAAAAAAGTAAGTGAGATCCTAAGTGGAGTCCTGCTGTGAAAGCCGCAGTCCTTCACAACAGTCTGTCCAGTTTGCAGCAGTTGCCTATTTCGAATGACCAGCGCTGTCCTTCAGATCACTCGCTAGTCGTTCACCGAAGGTTTACACAGCATCTTAGTTATTTAGTCTTTATTGACAGTTGAATAGAATTTTCAGCTCGTGCACCTGGTAGTCCAGAAGCAGTTACCACTATCTAGCGTCACACCCGGCCGTGGTTGCTCAGTGGCTATGGTGTTGGGCTGCTGAGCACGAGGTCGCGGGATCGAATCCCGGCCACAGTGGCCGCATTTCGATGGGGGCGAAATGCGAAAACACCCGTGTGCTTAGATTTAGGTGCACGTTAAAGAACCCCAGGTGGTCAAAATTTCCGGAGTCCTCCACTACGGCGTGCCTCATAATCAGAAAGTGGTTTTGGCACGTAAAACCCCAAATATTATTATTATATCTAGCGTGACAAATCGCCCATAATCAGTCGCAGGAAAAGTAGTTCTGGCTCCGCACTTAAGAGCACTTCAGTCGTTTGCATAGCCAACCGCTATGCATGCAGATGTTGCGCATACCTTTGTCAATATTTACCTCTTTTTTATCTGCGTTAACGCACATATGTGTGTACAGGATACATACTTGAATTCGCAAGTTTCACATTTCTGTCTCGTTGCACGGCGTCCTTTTGTGCGATCGTGCATTATTCGGCATTGTGTTACTGTTATGTGTACCAGGTCCGTGGGTACTGTGCCTCCAGCTGCTCCCTTCGTACGTACTCAACAAACCACAAACTGTCGTTATCTCAGTATTCCAAGCTCCACCGAATCAGAGAAGCAATTAGGAAAGCATGGCACCCCTTTGGTGGGAAGAAGCTTCTTTCCGACACGTCACACTGGCATGCGCACCAGAAACGCGGGAGTGCATATACCAGACTCCACCAGATCACGCTGATGGGCCCTCTATAGGCAGCACCAAACGATGCTGGCATGCACGGTGGAAAATACCGGGAGGCACCAGACCACTCTTGTCTTTCTTAAGAGCATGATGCTCCGCATCTCTCGGTGGGCGTGGTCGTTACTTCGAGAGACGGTCGGCAACCTGTTCTGGTGGCTATAGATACATACGCGAATATACAACCCGGACGTTGCATGTTCATGCACCCTGTGCGTTCGTGTTGTGATCACGTGTGCACAGCTTCTCGCCTGCATGCATTTCGTGCACGTGACAGCCTCGATCTAGCAAGAAATTGATGCGCTTGGATCGCTCGCTTGCACTACTATTCTCAACGGTAGAAGAGAACCTCCTGCGACGGCACGTTCTGCAACACTCTCGTGTGCATCACGCTGGCGTGACGTCTCACACTTCGTTCAATGCCCGCGTGGGATTGTATGCACTGCGAGTGCAACCACCTGCGTCTAATTAAATGATTCTGCGTGCGGTCTCACTCGAAGCACAGTTTTCACACTTCTCTGTCGTGTCTTCATTAAGCTACACCTCGAGGAAAGTTTTTCACTGTTAGGGCTCTAACCCCACTGCTATTTGCGGTCGTCTCGTCTGCAGTTTCCCCGCAGCATGCCAGGGAAGCTGTCGGATGCAGTATATATAGAGCTCGGTTCAACGGCTACGAAGACCGCCTTTTTTCTTGTTGTTGTTGTTGTTGTTGTTGTTGTTCCTGATGATGGCGGGCGTGTTCCTTTCAGTTTAAATTTTCTTCAAGTTGTTTGAAATAGTAAGTAATTGTACCAGTTAATATTACCCTTACATGCAAGTACATCGCTGATACTTGTTCTCTATGCTTTGAGCGACCGCATCCACCGTATATGAACGGTTTAGGAAACTAACAAGCTTATGATTTCCATAAATGTCCGCGGTTGTCGATTCTGCGGACAGTGAGTGGTATAAAACTCCAAATTAGGCTGGTTACATTCTCATCGCTGAGAGAGAGAGAGAGAGAGAACCATTTAATGAAAGGCAGAGATTTTTAGCCGGCGTATAGATATCGTTGACATGCTACTCTGCGTCGGGAGAAGAATCGGGGAGAGAAAGACAGAAGGAGAGAGGTGCAAGAAAAAAAAGGAAGAAGTTAAAAAAATTGCGCACTAAGTTTTCTGCCTCATGAGCAATGGCATGCAATGATAGAGTCCTTCTGTATGCGTCGTCCTACAGTGAGGTCACAGAACTCGCCGCGTGAAAGGTGCATGAGGGTGACAGAGCAAAACCAAAGCTTGTCGAGTTGACCAATGTTTTCTAAGTATGTGAATAAAAAGTCCATCGTACGCCTCTGTTGCCCGAGGCAGGCTAAAGGGCCGAAGACACAGTCAAAAAGAAAGGTAAAGGTCTCTGTGTAAGCGGATGCATGCAATGTTTATAGAACGCACGCTCGTCGACATACGCTCGACACGTACACTCCACAGTTTCGATTGATCCACAGTTGTTGCAGTGGGAACTTCTCACTTGACCGAAGCGATACCGCAAGCTTTCTCCATAGGCGGTGTTCGAACGAAGGCGATGATATAGAGCTTCCAGATGGCTAGGAATGCTGGACAGGACTCTGGATCTGAGATGTGGGTCGATTAGGTAAACGGTAATGGGTGGGTCGGCAAGCTCCAGAGCCTATCCTTTTCTTCAGAAGCGAAGCTTTTAGCTAGTTGGGAATTGCATCAGACCATCGATCGCTGTATTTATCTGCAGCGAGATGCTTTCCGGTAAAACAGCTTAATAGAGCTGTCTCACTAGCCGGTTACATGTCTCTCCTGTCGAGCGCAGCACTACAACGGCCTCGCTACCCCCGGGACCGTTTCACCCTGAACCCCCCGCGCTACGTATTTAGGAATTATTATTATTATTTGTTTTGAACACATAGACACATATACACAGGTAACAGGAAAGGGAAAGCGAGGAGCAGGCTGGCAACTGCCACCGGAAGGGGCACAACGCGTATTTAGGAACGCCGATGGAGCGGGACGCGCATCGCCGCAGCGTCTCGCGTTACAAGGCTGACGTCGCCAGCGGGTCTACGAGAATCACCCTCGTTCGAGGCGGCTTCAAAGCCATAAAAATCTCGCCTCCTGCCTGCTTAGATCGTAAAAAAGAAACACGTTGAGCGAATTGCGCAATAGCGCATCCTAGAGCACTGAGCTGCGCCGCGCAGACGCGCGAAGGAAACCGTGCAAGAAAAAAAAAAGAAACGTCGCGAAAATCGCTCCTCGTTATCTGAAGATTCCGGAGCTATAAAGCTCGAAAAGCAAGAGGTATCAAGTTGCAGCGGGAGTAGGCTTTCGCGGCTTCGTCTTACGTGCGGTGTCTAAGGTTAGAACGCGGTCCGCATCTCAACTTGGTAACGCGAAGTTACTCGGATCCTCCGGAATACTAGACGACTCGCGCTTATTGTGACGTCATCTGGGAAGCCTCGCAACTCTCTGGCCTTCCTTGAGTGCGTCGTCTGCGCGAACAGCTCAGCACGCCCGAAAAGAACCTTGTCCACCTATTGCAAGAAACGCGACGGCAAACATATATATGCATCTTCGAGCGGAGAGCAGGGATGGAGGTTTCTGTGCGACGTACACACGCAACAACGCCGCCTTCGTCCATTCACAGTATTACCTGTAGGGCTCCTCTAGAATGTACGTACGCAGTCGATCGCGAAAATTTTACGCACCACGGGATCTGTGGAAAAAGTTGAATATCTACGCAGCCTCGCAACGAAGCTTGATATACTTGCAACGCCAATCTCTATCAGTGTATACGCGAACAAGCCATGACGCGTGGTTTTACTCGTCACTGCTACAGCCTGCTCGGAAATTCAACATTTTTCCGAGATCCCTTGGTGTTTTTGCAGCCGACTCTGCATGTGTCGCCATTCTCAAGAGTCTACCGTGGTGCGTAAAAAAAAACGCAACTAATGACCAAACGGAAAAGCTGCCGGTAGTGCAGTGTGGTTTGCGCTGCCAGCCTCCAACTGCAAATTCCCGTTAGGACTTGAGTTCGAATCCCAAGCGTAAAGTTTCGTTTTCCTTCGCTTGGTTGCGAAGGTAAAGTTGCAGACGATTAGGTGGACTTACGTCGAAGATGACCATCACTGCCGTCGTTCCAGGCGTAACGGAATAGACGGACACAGCATACCCAGCTTCGAACCTTTTACTGCTCTCGCTATCAAAAAGAAAAAAAAAAGGAAAAGGAGAGCGAAAAAAAAAAGAAAGAAAGCTTGAATCTACTACATTTTTGACCAGAACAAAGCACGTTTACCGTAGGAGGGCTTCAGTTGTTTAGTGAACGAGGTGTTTGGAGTTTGTGCCGTTTCAGTTCTACTATACACTGCCGAACCATTACGTTCAATCAAAATTTTCCCGTCCGTGCTCCTTTGAAGCGGTCCTGCTATATCGAAATGCGTCCGTCACCTTTCTGGTATACGGGCGGAGCAAATTCAAAGGGCGCAAAAAAAGACGATAACACAATGTGCGGCTTCCATTTAAACGAATAACAGAAATCGGAGCGCAGCTCGCGAGTTGGATGCCAGCCGGTTTCTGCGCCTTTCCTCCGTCACCGTCTTGGCACGCAGCGCCATCACCTGTCCCGCGAGCGCAGTACCCACCGCGACCACGCAGGATTGTGGTGGGGGGGAGTGTTCTTTGCCTGCTTCTCAAACTCTCAGTTCACGTTTTTTTGTAAAGTGATACAGCATAAACAAAAAAAGAGATGTCATAGAGGGAAAGAAAGGGATTGAATGCCTAGCGGTAAACGTGCTTAGAATTCCGAGCTCGGGCGAGACCGTTTCCAACAGACACTTCGGCGCCTATCCGCGGTTGTTCTCTCTTTTCTCCATATATAGAGATGGGCCCTTTCTGCGTCGACACGAGCCAAACTCCGGACCGTAGGTGATTGATTGAGCCACTTTATATCTAGCTTTTCTTTTTTCTTTTTTTTTACTTCTTTGTATGTACGAACCGAAGTAGACACTTTTTGTCCGCGTTCCACTTTTTGGTCGAAACCGGTAAAGCCGCAGCTGAGCCTGTGGAAACATCGGGAGGCATTGCGATCGCCGTTCCGCGGCAGTGTGGGGCATGCAGGGTGTATGGCGTATATTCGTGCTTGCTGATCAATCTTGGCGGAAAGTTTCGCGGGACGAAATTCGTGCGTGACTGCACTTTTATCGCCAGCCTGGTCGAGCAGTGAGGATTATATGCCGATTGTACACAGGGGCAGGGCATAGGAGAGAGGGCAGTGTAGAAGGAAAGGAACTATATATATCTATGTAACAGTAAAAATGTGCGACTGTGTCATCCAGGCCGTCCAGCAGATCTCGGCGGCCCTCGAAAGGCAACGACCGAGCGAAACCGCAGGGAGGCTGCCACCCCAAAAGAGGGGCAGGCGCGGTCGACCAAAGGGAATAGTGTGGCCGCGGCCGAAGTAGAGGCGCCACACGCCGCGAAGACGTCATGGCCGCGTCACGGTAACGCCTCCCTAACAGGGGAAGGCTAACCGTTCTGCAGGCGTTCACAACAAAGTTTCGTCACTCACTCACTGTGTCATCGTACAAACGGTAGTGCGCTTTTAATGCCACTTCGACGAAGTAGTTGTAACTCGGTACTGCACATCGCACCTCGAAGCCAGCCTGGCAACTGGATAAGCCGCCAATACATTCATTGAAGCTGGACTTATCCGTTTGAGGGAGTTAAATGTACTTCGTGTGTGTCCACTTATAGAAGGTGTCACTCACGCGATAGTGAGCTAGGGCTCACGTCGATTTAAATTGCAGATTTAATTTTTTTTTGTTTCCAAGTTTACACACAACAATGCCAGATTCTAGTTCTTCAGCTATATCGTTTTACTTGATTAATCCAGAAATTTTGTAGTTAAGTAATTAAGCGATAAATTGATATGCGCTAATCAGGTTAAAGTTATTAATCGCTGCCGGTCTTTAGGGGCACAAAGGTAAACAGCCCATTCTTACTGGCGCACACGGTGCTTGCACTGCTTGATGGCTTTCAACGTGTTCAAACGGCACAGGGGTTTTGAAGGACGCCGCAGTGTTGTGCATACAGCCATTGCAGAGGGCCGCTTTACCCTAAATGTGGCTTATCTTCGAGTTTTTTTTCTTTTTTACATCTGCCTCTTTTTCTTTTTTTTTCTTTTTTACGCCATAAATAACGCTTAAGACGCTATTCCGCAATCCGCAAGCAGCGGTCAGTGGCTGCAGCTCGATAAATCAAGGCCACACACGTGCGATTGCGTATGTGCATATGCTTCCAAGATGGAAAAAAAAAGAGGGAAGTAAGAGAATACGTAAACAAACCGCAACAGAACCACGCTATCCTCGACTCCGGGGTCAAACGCACGCGCGCGCTTCGGCCTTAGTTTCGTCTTTTTCTCTCTCTCCCTCTCTTTCTGGTTAGTAAAAAACATAAGGAGAGGGGGGGGGGATAACTGCTGGCTCCGCAATCTTGGAATCCACTCCGTGTCACGCGCAGGCATACCCGATAGGAGAGAGTGCCGCGCATTTAATCGCGCCGCCCGCGCTCCCTAGCGGCCACATGGCGCGTTATTGGCGTGCGGTCAGCGGGATGCTTCCTGACCTTCGCCGAAGCCTGCTCGCATTCTCGTGTACGGCACCAGTTTTCTTCGTTCGGGTCGCGCGACGCGAGTCGGCTTTTGAAAGAACGCTAAGGAAAGCGTCGTGTTAGTCTATGGACTCATAGATTAGACTTCACCTATAGAGCGGGAGCTTTGCGTGCCAGCGAGAGCCAAAGGGCGATGCTGAGGCGAAGTTCGTGGACTATAGCTTCACACGACGGCATGGATTTTGGCAAAGCAGCACCTGGGGTGAACGATATTTTTCTGCCACTGAGCCCGAGCTCGCGGTTACGATTCTCTGCCTCGGCGGTCGCGTTCACTGGAGGGCGTGTTGTTGGGGTTCGTACGTGTTAAACGAAACTGAGATGGCAAGATTTATCCGCCGCCCTGGTGTTGTTTTAACGTTCTAAACGGCATCAATCAAGTAAGAAGTGATCGATACATAAAATTCCCGAATGACTCAGTTATAAATGAAACGGCTCATGCACACTCACGCACGAACACGACCCCGGGCATGCCAAGGCACCGCGACGCTGACGTCAACGTCAGCTCATCGACCGAGTTTGGCCGAAAACATGTTACAAGATACGCACGTAGCACGAACGTCGATATATACTATAAAGTGTGTGTGTGTGTGTGTGTGTGTGTGTGTGTGCGTGTGTGTGTGTGTGTGTGTGTGTGTGTGTGTGTGTGTGTGTGCGCGCGTGCTCACTCTGATATTGATCACATATTGAAACGTTGACGCCGTTATAAGCAACCGAATTTAATGAACGCTTGAAGAGCCTCGGCATTGATTGAGAGGGCTGCAGCGGCAACCGCGTCTCACCTTCGCGCGACTTCATTAAGATCGATTCCAAACTACTGCGACGACATCCTCATTGAACCTCCGGAATGCGAAAGTCTTTGTGTGCCGAAATTTGCATGCAGATTGCAAAATCACCGTGGTAGTCAAAATTAGCCAAGAACTCTCCGCAACGACATCCCTCACTGTTCAGGTAACCTTTTGAGCATGATTATATATTTCAGTCGAACAGCCAATCACTTAATCAGAAAAACACTGAAGCCGACGAAATTTGTGGACCGGGTGTGTCAAACTTCGCCCAATACAGACTCCTGCGGCAAATGTTTAAGACCACGCAATTTCTGATCGTTGTTGTTGTTAAAACCTTTTTTAAATAACCATGAAAAGCTTCCGCCCCCAGGAAGTGGATCCATCAGGGCGGCGAGGAGGGAGGAAGGGGAAGGTCAGTTCAGCTATCATTGACCACTCTTGAGTCTTGTAGAAATCGGAGTAATGACTGGAATATCAGGCGACGGCCCTCGGGGTGGGGGGGGGGGGGGGGGAGCAGTGGGAAAGCGCCAGGCGTCCAAATACTGACGCATCAGAGTAGGCGAGAGAGAGAGGGGGGGAGAAGGGAAGACGGAAAGGCAAGGAGGTTGACCAGACTGAGTCCAGTTTGCTACTCTACACGTGGGGAGGGGAATGGGGAGTGAAAGAGAGATAGAGAGAAAACATGCGTCTATAGCGCGCTTGCACGTGTGCGCTAAGTGCAAGTATGAAGAGAGCATCAGTCATCTTCTGTGCCACTGTTCTCTCTTTGACAACCAACGTCAGACTCTCCAGTGTGCCTTGAATAGGCTGCATGACAGGCCATTTACAGAAGCAAAGATCTTGGGAGCTTGGCCTCACAGTTCATTATCCCAGAAAGCAGTTCGAGCGCTTCTTCACTACCTGAAGGCAACAGATTTGAGTACGCGACTGCAGACAGGCTGCACCTAGCTTAGTAGGCGGGAGGATGGCTATCGCTCTTCTGCGGTGCTCCAGAGCAGCCCCAGAGTATTGCTTGCCACTCTGGGGCTGCTTGCCGATTGACACTTGCCGTTATTGTCCAGTTCGCTGGACAATAACGGCAAGTGTCTGATTGCCAGGTCTGGAGGCGCATCCTGGCGCGGCGCGCTGGTGTCACGTACTGCTGTCTCCGTGACGATGCGTCGCAGGCGTGTGTCTTGAACACGGGTAAACTTCGCTGGCAGAAGCGTAGGATTTTCCGGGAGGATGTTCCGGAGCGCGGCCATTCGAGCCGCTTTCGCCTCCGCCAGGTCTGTGTCCGTGTCCATGGGGTGTGAGTCGTCAGGCGCTTGTGGCCGAGTCTCCTAGGGGCAGGAAAGCTCCCTTGCCAGACAGTCTGCCATTCGATAGCCAGCGACCCCAGCGTGACCTGGTATCCATGCGAGGCGGACAGTGTCCACGGGTTGTCCGTTGGCATTGCAAATACTTTCGGTAAAAAAGCATGTGCGGACCTTCTACACATTCTCTAAAGCGCTTCGTGTGTAAGGAACAGCCGCCACTGACGTTCGCCAACAGTTTAGCAGTCAATCATGCACCGACACCGACGGCATTCGTATGTACACTTACGCATGAAGGTCGTGCGGGAAGTACATCGCACGCTGAAATGCTATATAGCCTGAACGAACGTATACTGCAAGTGCTCGAAGACGTGATCCGAAATGCACGCACCGCTTTTTTCCTCGTGCAAGGTTTAGCCGCTCATCGCGGTGCAGGTTTGTGCCCTTTTGCCGTGCGCGGTCGTTTTTCCCACGTACCGGATCGCAAATCGCGAGGACGGAGTGGACGGCGGCGCAGCTGGCTCGCCGAGCACCCATTCAAGAGAACCTGCCGACACCCGATACACGCGCGGCGCTCTCGGTCTCGCGTCCACGAGTTCGCGCGCGCGCAATACCTGCTGATTAATTTGCCCGGCGCTGCGAAAACTGCGGGAGATCGTACGCGGTGCAGCGACCTCTGGGAGAAGGGTGGCCATCGCTAAGAAGGTGGTGCTGTATAGTTTTCTGCGCTGGCGGAGTGAATCACCTCGACGGGTCGAGGTCGCCGACCCAGGGCCACTTCTTTCACCGTCGGTGAGGAAAGGTGTACGCCTTCACGACCAGCAGGGCAGGCTTACGCGGAGGCTTTCTCGAAAAGCGTTTGTAGAATTATTGCAGTGTGCCTACAGCACGTACTGCGGCTCCAAGGGGCAACTAATTATTATTACTGGTCACGGGTAGGATAATGAATAAACGCCTAGAAACGGGTTTACGATGGCCTCTCACCCTGACTTGACGCTGAACGTGGATTTAAAGCACCTACACTCGGAGCTGTTTCCTCCGGGGTGCCAAGGAAGCCTGCAGTCAGGGTATAAAATTGGAGGTAAAGAAGGGGCACGAACCGTGAGCCACGAGAAATTTTTCGGTTGGTCTCAGTATCACATATCAAGTTCCTAGCCAATGGACACGATTGGCTGTGATGTAGGGCTGCTAAGCACGAGGTCGCGGTATCGTATCCCGGCCACGGCGGCCGCATTTCGATGAGGGCTAAATGCGAAAACACCCTGTGCATAGATTTAGGTGTACGTTAAAAGAACCCCAAGTGGTCGAAATTTCCGCACTCCCCCACTACGGCGTGCCTCATAATCAAAAAGTGGTTTTGGCACGTAAAAGCCCATAATCTTAACGGACGCGATATAAGGTGGTATAATTGCTTTACCTGGACGCTATTACTTCTTGCGAGAACCATATAGACGGAGAACGGACAGAATACCATTTTTCGAGACGTTTTCTTTCTCAGACGGTGGGATCGCGTTCTATAGTTTGCGTTATTTTTTTTAACGAAATTTTCCTTTCGTGTTGTACTGTTCTTGGCACCTTCATATCATATCACGATGCCGTAGCAGTCATGTTTTGTAGCGATTAATGTTCCTCCTTCGCTCCTTCTCGTGTTCTCACGCGCACGGGTTACCCTCCCTTAACTTCTCCACTCTCTCACGTCGAAGTCCCACTCTACGACCTGCCTTCAACGACGCGTTTGTGTTACTTACACTCGCACTTCGGAACCACAAACTACGTACAATGACCGCAGCGCTCGTCCCATTCGCCGCGGCACCATAAACCTTCCTGCGCAGCGATGCCAGGCAACTGGCTTTCTTCTTCTTTTGCCATCGCGAAGAAAAAAAATTTATAAAATAAAAAAGACGCGCGACAGCGTAACTTGGCGAAACGGCGAGCCTCGTGCAGCTAATTTAGTCGCTCTCGCAAGCGCGGCCACCTGAAGCGCCACGGCGCCCGCCTCGCGTCACAGTGTATCCGCGTTGGAGCACCCGCGTATGGCACGTCATCTGTTTTCATCTTCTAACCCCACCCCTCCCTCCTCCTCCTCCTCCTCCTCCGCCGCCGACCGCACTCCTGGCACTTTCGTACGAACACGAACGCGTAACAGGAGATGCTCGCGACTTACGCGCTAAGCCCGTGACGCTTCTGAGAAGATACGCCGTGTCTCATCGTCGAGACAGGCAAACTCGTCGAGGCGCTCTCGTGAACGCGCGAAGCGGTGTCGCATTCTGATCGCATATATGTCATTCCCTTGGGTCAGCACCACGTGGTGGTGGCGAAACAAGCCGCCCTCTTTGAGCGTCGCATTATGCTGCTCGGGTTCGTCTGCGTCCACTGTGTCGTTCGCATTGCTGCTGAGACAGCATGTTCTTATATATTCGGGGGAATCGGGAGCTGCGATCGGGTTGCAGTGCTAAAAGCGCGTCATGGTGAGCCGGTGTTGCATTTCTTTCTTCGTGGTGGCTCACAAAGCTAGGGCGCTGAGTAAGGGATGCGATAGAACCAGAGCTGCATGCAGGGAAACGTACATATACGGCGGGACTCCATACGCAGTCCGATAAAGGGCATTCTCTCCTCTATCCCTCTCTCGGTAGCGAAGTGCGCTGGAACACCGGTACAATCAAACGATATATGCCAGAAGACTAAAACAAGCAGCTTGTAGAGTGACGCAAGAAAACAGTTGTTTCATTAGTCGTGTTTAACACACTGGGCATTGGTGTTTCGCTGCTAAGCACGAGGTCGCGAGATCGAATCCCGGCCAAGGCGGCCACGTTTCGATGCGGGTGAAATGCGAAAAAACCTGCATACTTAGATTTAGATGTACGTGCAAGAACCCCAGGTGGTCAAAATTAATCCGGAGACCCCAATACGGCGTGCCTCATATTCAGATAGTAGTTTTGACACGCAAAACCCTATCATTTTACACACTGTGCATGTATGTGTGCAGCGGCAGCCTTACGGCAAAAATATATATCGGACGTCGTCGAAACGGCTGCGCATTTAACTATCACTGGTCGCTGGGAATTCCGTGTAGAAGGATAACTGAAGACGCAGATATTACAGTCACTTTGGCCTGCCTTCAGTAATGCCCAGCTAGCACTCCTGTTAGCGACGTCAGGGTTGGCTCCGGGGCGAAACTACGGCCCACAAGTGCCCGGTTCGGGCGACGTGGTCGAGCTCATCAGCACAACTGGTCGTGCAGCTTTCGAGCGACCGGGGTGGAGCGGTCGCCCTCCCTAAACGCGGTCAAGAGCGAAGACGATACAGAGTTCTCTTTGGGGCGAAATTCTGATGTTGCTTTCTTTTTTTTTTTCTGTCTCTCTCGGTAATTGGCCGTTGCTCCCGACTTTCTCCAGAGTGGTGTCGTCGGCCTCATATGTGCATAGCCCAAAGGTGCGGCTTCTGCGAGGAAAGCTCTTAGAGCGGTAGCCCTACGCACTTCCTCGAACGGAACGATGAATATGCGCTGCCACTACGTACGGGCGGGAGCCGAGTACGCACCACGCCCAAACCTGGGGGAGCGCTCGGCGTAGCGAAAGAAGAAGCGGCGCTCGAAGTAGCGGTCGAACCGAAAGTGTGCCTGGCATGGGCCGTATACCTGTCTCGGTCCGTATACGGCAACTGTATAGCAACACGCAACGCGAAGGGCTTTGCCGCCGATATTGCCCATCGCGATGAAGAGCGAGTTCCTCGGAGCACTGCCTGTATACGTCCGAATTGACGGTTCAGTCGATGTTGGCGGTAGCGCTGTCGTTATTAGGTTTGTGTGTATAGCGGGATCGGTTATTCGTAGCAATATTAATGGCGAGCTTATTCATATCAGTCATACGCCGTATTCTCTTTATCTTTTTAAGATGTTTTGTGGAGCATGGTTGAAAGCTGAGTGAGCTCATTGGCGCTTTTGTAGGTCGTGCAAATATAGCTTTTTTTATGCTTTGTATCTAGAAAGAATGCCTCTATATCTGATTTTTTTTTCATATATTATCATATGTCATCTCACGTCCAAGCATAGAAAAGCGTATTGCGCTAAAAATTAAGCAAACATATACCCAAATACAAATTTTTAAAAAATAAATTTTGTTGGTGTGTAACTCTTCCGAGAGTAAAAACAAAAGAGGGTGCATTTGACCATTAGCATCTAACAAGGCTACGACGAGGAAGCGTTTGTACTGTCAGGTCTTTCATCGCCTTTCCTGGCCATTTTTACCTCGTCTGACTGGCACGCGTACCCCGGCTAATAATGAGTGTCTTCGTGCTCATACCGTTACATATCTAACTTCCATGGAAGCCACGCGAATCATGCAACAATGGAGCACTCTATATAGCCATCGCGAGCTCAAACTCTCAACATGCCGACAGCAGCGCCACTCCCACGACCTAGCGAGTGGTGGAATCGCATCTTCTACGAGACGATGCCCTGTAGATCATCGCGAGGCAAGCATTTCTGCTTTCTGAATATTACGTGGTATACAAGAGTGCGTGTAGCATGCGTTACAACTGTAGCGTGGATCATCCGGGGCTTCGCTTCGTTGTGTGTTCTTCTTTTTCTTCCTTCTTTTACGATAGCCGTCGCTTATCGAATTCAAGCAAGCCGTGAACGCACGTCTGTTTCAGCTCAGAACGTCGTCTCATTTCCGTCGTACACAGTCCGAGCGGTTGGTGTGGGCAGATCTTGCAGGAAGCCGAAACTGCGGCAACTCCGTCTGGCTGTATGTCGCCCGGTGCCCGTTCCCAATGTCGCTTGCGCGGGGGAAGAGACGCTTCCGAAAGACGGAAATACCGTCCGTTTCTTTTTTTTTTTTCGCATCCTGTTTGAAGAACGCCAGGCTTCCCACCCCGAAAATAACGTTTCATTAACTTCTTTTCGTTCCTTATGAAACAGCGATCACAAGGGCTTCGGGCTCCAAAGCCCGAAGTCGTACGCAAACTAGCTTCCGCTGTGTGCGATCGAATCAAGTTGCTGCCCGGATCGTAAAATCGTCCTGTCTGCGCCGGGTAAGAGAGCACCGAAGCAAGCAACTGTCCCGCAAACTCACCATGTTTGCCGACGCGGTCGCTGCATTGGCCGCGCCCCCGTAAAGACTTCCTTTGATGGAGCATAATTCAGTATACACACATCTGTGCGTCAGCAAAACGCCCGACAGGAACCCGCAGGACTGTAAAGCATTGTGGTCTGCGGATACTTTAGTTATCGTCACACGAGAGACCCGCTTGTGCTTGAAACCAGTTCTAGATCCCAGAAAGTCCATCGCGCGACATCTGTCATAGCTAAACAAGTTCGCGAAATTGCACGCTATTTACGCTACTTATGCAAGGCTTATTCCTATAATCTATCTATCTATCTATCTATCTATCTATCTATCTATCTATCTATCTATCTATCTATCTATCTATCTATCTATCTATCTATCTATCTATCTATCTATCTATCTATCTATCTATCTATCTATCTATCTATCTATCTATCTATCTATCTATCTATCTATCTATCTATCTCTTTGTTTGTTTGTTTGTTTGTTTGTTTGTTTGTTTGTTTGTTTGTTCCGCATGTGTATATAAATTGAAGCTCATTTTTATAGCATGCGAAAGCAATTGTAATTCATGTTTGCACTGGTTTGTATTAGTTGTTGTCAGACGTAACTTTTTCGCAAAAACATATTTGTGCCATAGCCGGCGCCTTCACCGCACATGTTGTTCGGCTGTGTAGTGCGGTTTCCGTGGCGCTCATGGCAATGCAAAGATCTGTATAGCAGGTACGAGAGCTCTTTTCACTCCTGACAAAAAAAAACAAAAAAAAAACAGGAAGGTGCCGCCGATATTTCTGACAACGGAAAACTTTATTCGCTTATCAATTTGCACTTAATGCTGCACTGGCTTGTGTAATATCTCACCTGAAACCTTAGGTGTGCCATATAGAACGGCTTATAACACACATAAAACCAACGTAAGAAAACTAATAAACGCTGGAATAATCCTGAGAAAAAAAATGCTGCCCTCAGTTGCACGATTAAGCAAGCCATTAAGTGTCACCGCAAGGAAACGATGTATGAGAAATTTATCAGATGTATGAGAAATTTATGAGATGTTGAAGCAAAATTAACAAACAGTAATTTTGTGGCCACGAGAGGAATAGCTGAATCTACACATGCAAAATTGACACATACGTCGTTTCTAGGTAACCCTGAGCCTGCTACGTGCGATAGTTTCTTTCGCCTTCCTTTTTTTTTCTATTTTTCTTTTTTTCTTAGCGTCCGCATTTTAAGACATCTTTGCAAATAAGACGGGTCAAGAGTTCAGGCTATTATTAAGTGTGGGTCCTAATAGCAGATAAACACTTTGCTTTGTGAAGAACCAGGCGTTGTGCAAAGAAATAAAAGCAGCAGACGACCAACTTCTACACTGACGGCACGCCTGGCACCGCTTTGGCCCCAGACACCTTCATTCTTCCGCGTTTCATTTTCTTTCTTTCTATTCTTTCTTTTTTAATTCCTTCCTAGATGAGTCACGCATGAGTCTTCTCATCTCTTTCTGCTTCATACGACGCGTGGGATTGCAGCGCGAGGCGCGCGAGGTCGCCAACGAAGCAAAACAAACAAAGGACGAGAGAGAGATAGAGAGAGAGGGGGGAGGGAGGGGGGAGGGAGGGAGAGAGATAGAAACGCTGGCTCCGTCTGTCGTCATTCTCCACAAAAATGGCGTGGATGCGCGCGCGCGTAGCCTGTTTGCGCCAGCATAACAAGGCGTGGCTCATTCCGTAGGCGAGAAGTGTATACATAACGACTCTCGGAGAGGCGTTCGATCGCCTTCGCAAAGAGCGTCCGTCATTCTGTGGGAATCTGGCTGCAACATTATTTCGGTAAAACCGACGAAATCGGTCAGTGAGAAAAAAATATGTCGCCCTTTCCTTGAATGTTTATGACCGTTTTCGACGTATTTTTATGAATGTCTGTTATGAGTTTCTGTGCTTCCTTTTTTTCGATAATTCACGGACCAGTAGCACGGTCTTCATAAGATGGGTGAGGCTGCACCACAGAGCGCGCGAGGTCCAGAATGATGGAAAACGAAGCGAACTAAACAAGAAAAAAGAAAATACTCTGGCTCCATCTGTCGTCATTATCTACAAATATGGCTGGGATTACAGCTGGTACCGTGTTTATGTCATGCACGACATAACGTACCTATACAGTTCACGCATTCATCCAGCAATAGATGCGTAGTGACTCTTCGAGATACAGGGTGCCATTCTGGACGCGGTTAAAATTCTGCAATATTGTCGACTTCTGCAATGGCGGCTTTTCGAGACAATCAGAGCTGAAAAGATGGCGAAATTCGACAATATGGGCGGACTGTGACGATGTTCGGAATACCACTCGAACTATAGTTGCCTTTACAAAAGCGCTCATCATTCTCTGGGAATCCAGCCGCCAATTATAGCTTTATGAGCGACGCAATAGAGCACTGTGAATAATATTTGACTCGCACGTTTCTGGCGACTTTCTATAGCCCTTTTATACACATGCTTCATATGTGGTACAGTTTCCATTATATCTTTTTGCTTTTGCTATGGCGACCAGGACTATAGCATGCCCGATTGAAGGACTCCAGCCTCACCACTGAATTGATACTATCAAAGAAAACGTGCACACTATTCCAGAGTTACAGAATTCACATTGACATTCGTTTAAGGATATTTATAAACGCATCAGATGCGTAAAGTCCTTAATGCTCCAAGTAGACGTACGTTTCCTCCGAAAACTTATTCAAGGAGCACGAACGTGACATTTCCGACATTTTCAAAAGATGTTTGAGGATCTGCCGCGTCTAATCACTTTAGTATGACACTTCTTTTTACGACACAATTTCATTTCGTGTACATTAGTGCCGGACGCCTCATGACGTCACGAGAGACTGACCCGTTTTGATCCTGCGATTGGTGTGAGGCTTCCATACTTAGGGCGTGGTCAAAAACTCTCGCCGCCCTCTCGGTTAACTTTTCTTTATGAGCAACGTCGTCACACATAGCCTCAGTACAACACGACCTCAACAAGTTTTGCTCTGTGTCATGACGTCACGGTAATGTAGACGACACCGGCTTGGGCGTTTCGACGGCAACTTTAGTACCAAATTAAAGTATCTTATACCCCTGTCACATGGGCAAACTAAGGGCACTTTGAGTACATACATTGAACAAGTGCACTTAAAAGCGCTGAGTGTCATTTTGGCAGCGCGTTGCTACACCCGAGAAAGAAGAGCGTTCTTTCAAATTGGTGGCCATGGCGATCGGGAGTCAGGAGGCAAAGCATGCATTTGTTAACCTAAATGTCCCTGCACAAAAACAGTTTGTTACTGTTAGAAACAGCATTTACAATCAACTTAAGTGCAAGTGAAGTTATTCACTGCGATAATCAGTAACAAGATTAATCATTACGAGCCAAGATAAGACAAGACTTGACCAGTGCCAGACCTAATATAGCGCCTAGATTATATTCTAGGCATTATATCCAAACGACGACTTCCGCGAAACTGCGCGGCTATTACCCGGCGTGGCCGTAAACAGCCCGAGAGCGAGAGTAGCTTTTTGTTGGTTGTTCTTTATTCTTATATTTCTTTTTCCGCTGCTGCACGTTTCGTTACCTTGTAACGCTAGCAATTAAAAAAAATGTTCTCAAAATTTACTCCTGACTCTGCATTCAGTATTGCTGTACTTATACTTTGCTCATTGCTAACGAGGCTACACACTACGCGAAGTGTGTTCACCGACGAACAGCTATCGCGGACGAGTGCGCTCTGCAGTTAATGTCACTAAGCGTTCTCGAGTGCAACCTGCGAATGACAGTAGCGGAGAAGTGCACTCGCTCACAATACACTTAAGCTTGCCCCTGCGACATGGGTCTTACCCCCGCCTTCATTAAATGCATCTTAACTTGAAGCCCATGCTTGACTTGATATAAGTGACGCCTCGCGTGAACGTGCCCCAAGACGCTCGTTGCGTTTCCTTCGGTGCGTTCACGACAGGCGTCCTTTAAATTAAGTCAAGCGTGGGCTTCGTGTTAAGACGCATTTATGAATGCGGGGGTTAGGTCTCCCAACCTTCATAGTTGCTGAGGCCACTCTTCCACGTGCGACAAGCGAGTGATAGGGTTCCTACGAAAACTTGGAAGATGTGATCTGTATGAGCTGGCGTCTAAATTCACGCCTCAGTGATGCGTGGCACCCTCTGGATTAATACCGTGGATCTTAACAGCTACGTTTTTTTTCCGCTTGCATGCGACTGAAGCGATTGTGGGAGCCTGAAGCACCTAATAAACGTTGGGTCTTTTACATAACCAATTACAGCAGGGGACTCTGGCGCTAGTGTCTACGGTAGCTGGAAGCGTTGCGGCTCATCCAGCGCGGGTTGGATGGGCAAGTACACGGGAAACATCCGCTTCTGACGCCGAGAAGCCGTTTCTGGCTGCGAGCAGCTTTTCGACGCCACATAACTGGTCGCTTTGAAAGATTGCATTCCGTTGTAACTGTCACACTTCGCAGTGGTTTCACGACAATTTCCTCAGTTATACGAATTAAATTGTACCCGTGAGAAACGAGTGACCGGAGTGTTAGCATTCTGTCGAGCCACACCTGTTTCGCCCACTTCGAACTCGTTTCTTCGAAACGTGAAAGCGACACGGAAAACTAAACTCTGTGGGTACGGCACTCAGCGCAGAGGACGCCGCAAGGCGCGCCGGTCTTTTAGCTGAAGCGGAAGTCTGTCTCTCTCTCTCTCTCTCTCTCTCTATTTTGCAGTCCATTTAAGGGCGGCGATAGCTTGCGCGCGCGTGCTCCACGCGCTTTCTCTGTCGACGCCTGCGCGACGCGCCCGCTCACCAAAAGAAAGAGAAGCGACGAAGATGGTGGGGGAAAATAACCGCGGCATTGTTGGCGGCGGCGGCGCTTGCGTTTTCGCTAAATTTCTCTCGCGCGCGTCCCCTTCATACCCGTTCGCTTCGCGAATGCGACCCTCCGAGGGACGCTAAGCATTTAGCTAAGCTGTCTTTGTAAGCTACGCTTCTGCGAATAGCCGCAAAGCGTACGTTCCGATCACGAGAGGAGGCTTCGAAAGCCACGAAAGACGTGGAAACAAACAAACAAAAAAAACAAGAAAAAAGAGAGACGGATAACCGCGCCGCCCATGACGTCCCTCGCCGTGACGTCATGGATGCTTGTAACATCATTTCGAGTGTATCGTTAAAGGGACGCTAAAGAGAAACACTAAATTTGAATAAATTTATACCGATAAATTATCCTTTAGAATCTCTATTTTCGTTAACTTGGCAGTAATGGGTTTAATGTTAGAAGAAAAAAAAAGGAAAGTCAAAGTTCGTTTGCACGTAACAATATATTTTGAATTTCGACCCTCCAACGCCGGTACGTCACTCTGACGTCACATATTTCAAAGTACTTTACCGTGTTAAGGCCGTTTGGCCTTAGCTCCATTTAGCTTGCTGGCTCCATTTAGCTTTTCCCTCTTTCAGAATACAATGTAGTCCCTCTTTGGCGATGGAAGATTAACCAAACCCTAGCAGACGTCGTCAAAATTTATGACTTCATGGCGGGGTGGTGCGCGAACTTGAAGACGGTGTCATCGCCTCCCCCCCCCCCCCTCCCCGGAATACTAATACTAACAATAATAACAATAATTTGGGTATCCCCAAGCGACAGCAAACATGCTTTCTTCTGTCCAGCTACGTGCCATTCGCATATTTTTAAACTCTGGCTCAAGTTAGCTGGCACACACTGTACATAACTTTCTTGATTGTCCATACAGTGGCGGGACAATCAACAGAATGCGCACAGACATCACTTTGTGCTGTTTGCGGAGTCCGGATTTCGAAACATTTGTGATTGTTGAGCTCCATTATTGATCAGATTGAACGTCCCATATATATATATATATATATATATATATATGTGTGTGTGTGTGTGTGTGTGTGTGTGTGTGTGTGTGTGTGTGTGTGTGTGTGTGTGTGTGTGTGTGTGTCACTAGATCAACGCGGCTTTTTCCTGTAAACAGAAACCCGTAGAACTCCTTCATCCCGGAGGAGCACTGCTGAAAGCGAATCCTTGTGAGCAACTACCAAACACAAACTCTGCTTCGCAGGTGGAGATAGTGTTTCTTTGCCGAAAACTCAAGAGCAAACTCGAGACGAGATTGAAAGTCCCTCCAACTGGATCTGGCGCGCGAACGCGAAATCCTATCAACAAACGACGTTGTGTTTTCTGAATAGCGAAAGCCCCGCTCCACAGGCGCAGTGTGTCGTAGGTCTACAAGAACATGAAGAAGATGAATGAAGCAAATGGGGAAAGAAGGAAGAAAAGAAACGCGAACAGGAAGACCCAGTGCCCATGCAAAATGGAAATGGAAGGATTTCGTCGACCGTATAGTATGTATACACTACGTGTATGCCGGCAGGTACGACTACGTGTACGGTTATGAACGCCCGACGCATGCAGGCACCTGGTGGGGGGGGGAGGGGGGGCGTGGAAAGGGGGGGGGGGAGGTATGCGCTGTGCCCGTCTGCGCACAACGCGGGGGCGAAAGTTTACCCGGTGACCCCGAACCACGCTGTGCCGTGACCCCCCCGCCCGCCCGCACGCACGCACGCCCTCCTGCTTGCCCGCCTGCCTCGTCCGTCTGGCAGCGTCGAGAAACACGGAACCACGACGAACGCGCCCACGCATATTACACGTGCTGCGAGCACTCTCCGTTGTTTCTTTTGTGCGATTCTCGCTCGGTATCGTTATTCGCCGAGTGACGCATATACGAGGCGCCGTCCGCCGCTGGGCTGCAGTGCATGCGCGGTCTGTCGTTCCTCTTCCCCCTCTCCCTCTCGTTCTCTCTCTCTCTCTCTTTCTCGCTTTACATCTGCAAGGGAGGAGGAAGATGTGCGAGGTCGTCGGAGCACATTCCTGTCGCGATGTTCACCATCGCGTGGTGTGGGCTGGCTCGGCTGCCTCTTCCCTCCGTCGGGTCGGCCAGAATCGGTCGGGAGACGCCGAACGAGCCGTGCACTTATGGCAGTGGGGTGTACAGGTAGAGAGAGAGAGCGCGAGAGACAGCTCCGGCGGTCGGCCGCGCGATGCAGTTCCTTTCGTCATTCGTTCTCCTGCGCATTTTCTTCGTCCTTCTTGTAGTTTGCGTCCTTATACGATCGAGAGTGGTTTTCTGGCTCGTCGAGTTGTTCTTGTTCCTTATCTTTTACTTGGCTTGTGTTTCCTCGCTTCCTTCGTATTGTTATCGCGTCGTCCTCGCGTGCGTCGTCATCTTCGCCTCCATCCCCGTTTCCTGTTCAACTTGGCGCATTCCCAGGAGGTGGTTTGGGCGCGCAAGTTAGAAAATAAACGTGGGTTGTTGTCATGTTAAAAAGTAAATTATGGGGTTTAACGTGCCAAAGCCACTTCTGATTATGAGGCACGCCGTAGTGGAGGGCTCCGGAAATTTCGACCACCTGGGGTTCTTCAACGTGCACCTAAATCTAAGTACACGAGTGTTCGCGCATTTTGCCGGAATTCTATTCCGTGACCTTGCGCTTAGCAGCCCAACACCACAGCCACTAAGCAACCATGGCGGGTGATTGGCAAGAATGATAACGAAAAATAAAGTAGAGGGGGCTGGCGGGGTGAGGCTTCAACTATAATTCTGTTTCATGCAGAGTATTTAACACTATGAAGGCTCGAAAGCCTGCTCCAAAATAGTGCGTCACAGTTGAAAGAAAGAAATGGTATTGCGTCTCATAATCGGACGTAACATTAAATTGTGTAGTTTCACGTTGCAATATATGACGTAATTATTGCAAGGCAGGAGTCGGACATCACCGAATTTACTTTCGGTGATGTCCGAAGTAAATTCGGACATCACCGGCCCTCAGCGCCCCGCTTGAACTCGCGGTCAAGACATGTTTTGAGCTCGCGGCCAAGCTCGCGGCCAAGACATATCCAGAAACCCGGTGGTGTACAAATAATGGTACGTGATTCGGCGTGACCTACTACGTAAACAAGTTGTCGTTGTAGTATAGGAAGTACTATAAAACCTCGTTACAAAGAAGTTGAAGGGGCAGGCAAAATAACTTTGTTATATCCATTTCTTCTTTGCATCCATTATTTCCCGTGCCGCAATGTCTATGTATATTAGTACATCAAAGGAAATTTCATTTGCTTCGTCATTTCCATACATTTCGTTATAACGAGGTTTGACCCTCCTCCCCCTAGTTGAAGAACCGCATGGCGGAAAGCGCGGACGAGAGTTTTGTGAGCGCACTACTTTCGTCTTCAGTAGCGTTGTCTGCTAAACATGTATGAGAAATATTATAGCTGGCATATAGTATTTATGCAGGACAAAACAGCAATGAAATATCAAAGAAAACCTTTGAAAAGTCAAACGATCTCTCTCTTTTCGTTTCTCTGGGTATAGGTTTGTAACCATGCTCTCAGTTATAGCCTAGTTACTGTGACATTCATTTGTGGAGCACGGGGGCGTTTCCCGGCCACTGACGCAACACTGCAATGCGTGCGGAGGTCAAGAATGTTTATGTAGCGTGCTCCCCCTCCACAATTTTCTTTCCTTTATTTTTTTCCAGCAACTACTTCAGGTGTTCGAGATTAATCCAGAGTCGTCCACTACAGCACATCTTATGGCCCCCGTATAGCTTTAGTATGTCGAGGTCAATCAATCAATCAATCAATCAATCAATCAATCAATCAATCAATCAATCAATCAATCTAGAATCGTGGCGACAGTCTTTGTGGAAAGTGCTTGAACGAGCGCTTTTGCTACGTAAAATATTAAATAAGGTAGATATTTTTACTAGACTTTACGTCTTGCGTAATGATAAAGAACATTTGGGTCAAGCTTTGTTTGTTTGTTTTCTTACACTCACTACTTTGTGCGAAAGGAACAGCCAGAGCAAGCCGTGTGTCGGTCATTACCGTATTTACTCGATTCTAAGCACCCCCTTTTTTTCACGATCGCGATGCTCATTCTAGATTCGAAAAATCTAGAATGACCTCCCCCCCTCCCTCTTTTAGCTGCGACATCACGCCGAGATGGGTGCCAGAAATAACATTTTACTTTGCACGCATTCAAAAGAAAAATCGGTGCAGACAGTAAACCCGCCGCTTGTGTAGGATGCTCAGTCACTATCACTGCCATTCGAGTTCGTCGCACCGCTTGAACCGCTGCTCTCGGTATCCCACAGCAGGTCGTCTTCCGTTCCGTCGAAGTTCTTTGTGATCGAGTAATTCTTAAATGATTTGACCACAACGCCCACTTGGACCCTCTTCCACGCGTCCGAAATCCACTTTGCGATGGTTAATAGGGACGCTTTCCGCAGCTTTCCCGTCGGCGTCTTCTTCCGGTCAGGGTTTCGCACCCACTCTTCGTACTCCTGTCGGAGATTGGCTTTGAAGGGCTTGTTGATTGAAACGTCGAGGGGTTGCAGCACTGGCGTCATGCCTCCCGGAATCACAACCACGTCGCTATTGATGTTCCGAAGCTTTGTCTTTACCTCCGGGGTGAGGTTGCCACGAGATGCGCCCAACAGAAGCATGAACCGCGTGCCTGCAGGTCTGCCGAGCAATGATTCCAGAGTGAGCAAGTGCGTTTGGCGGCCTTGGCTACGCGCTCTTCCTAACAAATAGGGGGGTGCTTAGATTCGCATGCAAACTTCTTTCCTAACTTTTTCGCGAAAATAGAAGGGGGTGCTTAGAATTGGGGAGTGCTTAGAATCGCGAAAATATGGTAGTTGCGCCTCCACAAAATACATAATAGCTTTAGCGGGGGCGGCAGGCTGACAGGAAAGGGAGGGGGAGGGGGGTGATGGAGGATAAACCCACTCTCATTTCCGTCTTGAAGTAAACGCATAATGCCTATTAAGACAGAGTTATAACTCGTCCCACCAAGCGGCCCTCGACAAGTCGGGGCAAAGTTGCCGACAAGCTCCCGCACTGATCCCTGTTGTCCGGTCTCCAGGTTAAGCCGCAGCCTAGCTCGTTAACTCATCACACTGCGCACCTTCGCATTCGAATCCCGGAAATGTGGCGCACAAAAGGGATATGAAAAAGAAAGAAAAAAAGGAAAATAAATACGCACTCACGAACGAGGGTCTTAATTGCTGGTGCATGCATTGCGTTATTAGAGCAGAATTCGTTTGCGTGCCGTCAGCAGATCACTGCGCGCAGTGCTATATCATAGTGCCTCGCGCTGAATACGTTGAAGGCTCATTTACACCTGCAGTTCATTAACCTCCCTCGCCTTTACTCGCGCCTTTCCCGTTCCTGAACCCAGTCGGCACACGACATTCGAAGGCGCGAGACAGGTTCGTCCCCCGACAGTGCGCGTTTTCATTGAAGATGTCCTATAACATGTGGCACGAACTGTGAGATTGTCCTGCAAAGTATCTATTTATTTCTGCGTTAGTCTGGGCTGCATCTCCCGAAAGATCAAAATGTGCGGAAAACGAAGACGTAAGCACTTTCGAAGAGTTAGAAAGATTAGGTTCTGTGGTATTACCTGCAAAAGGCGCAATATGATTTTCGGGAACATCGTAGAGGGGGGACTCCGGACTAATTTTGACCACCTGTGTGTGTGTGTTTTTTTTTTGCATTTCGCCTTTATCGCAATGCGGCCGCCGCGGCCGGCATTTGATCCCGCGCCCTATAGGGCTTTGCAGCGCAGTGCCGAAAAGCCACTGCGCCATTGCGAAGTATTCGAGCGCAAGCTCCCTCTATCTATTGGTCGACAAAAGCTGAAAGGTATATAGGGAAAATGAACGGACAACGCATGCGCTATGTGCGAAGGCCGCCAGAACACCACTGGCACTTCCGGAATTGCCACCGTACAGCGCGTGAGATTTCCGTTTATGTGCCCTGTATGCCTTCCTCCTTTAGCCGATGAATATGTATGTGATAGTCCCTTTGGTTGCGCGCCTCTTGATCTAGGAGGAAAAAGAAGCTTTATTGCCTTGCTTCGTTGCTTTTCCTCCCACTTTCTGTAACAAGTTATACCTGTAGTGTTTGCAGTGATTCGTAAACCTTCTTGTCCGAAGCCTCTTTTGTGTCATGTGAACCTCCTAGATTCGGAACTGTGCAAAATTTTACTTGCGACAGAGAGAAACGCTCGGTGTCTTTGCGCTAGTTCGTGTCAAGTTGTCTGAAGCCTCTTGTGTGTCACATAAGTAATGACACAAAAAAAACACAGTATCCTGTGACAATATCTATCTATCTATCTATCTATCTATCTATCTATCTATCTATCTATCTATCTATCTATCTATCTATCTATCTATCTATCTATCTATCTATCTATCTATCTGTCTATCTATCTATCTATCTATCTATCTATCTATCTATCTATCTATCTATCTATCTATCTATCTATCTATCTATCTATCTATCTATCTATCTATCTATCTATCTATCTATCTATCTATCTATCTATCTATCTATCTATCTATCTATCTATCTATCTATCTATCTATCTATCTATCTATCTATCTATCTATCTATCTATCTATCTATCTATCTATCTATCTATCTATCTATCTATGTCACAGTTTTATGCCCAGGTAATTCTTATTTTTTTGTTCTTAACTAGGTTTATTCAGACGTCCCCGTGATAGGCGTCCGAGTACACCTTCTGAAGTTTTCATCTTAGAGCGGCGTAAGCCTAGCGATCTATCAAGATACAACGAATGGTCACTGTGGAATTTGCTTGAGCCGTTCCACGTACGTGCGTATGTTTTCCCTCACAAACGCTCATTCTCGTAAGGAATCGGTACGTACTATTCATGTGGCGGGGAGGAGGGGGGTGGTGGGCAAATTCTGGGTAAACACCCACCTCGTTTAAAGGCGCGCGGCGCTCCCTGCAGATTCTGCTCGCATCCGGTTGGTCGGGTGAGACATACGGCAGCCGCGTTCGCGAATGCGGTCGCGTTCCTCGCCACCTGCCGCGAGTTACGGACACGCGAAACAAACAAACAAACAAACAAGCAAAAAACAAACAAAACCACGGACAGCAGTATGGGCACGCCCGTAGACTTGTCACAATGTTTCTGAAGTTCCTGTCACGCTTGATTCGATCGTCTGCGAGGCGGCGCCGGACGAAAATTGATTGCGGTCCTTCTGCTCGTTTGGACGCGAGCGAGTCTGCCCGCGTAGTCTCTCTGGATGACGCCGACCCAGATTTCTGTTTGACGTAGGAAGTCGGCGTATGTGAGTATGCGGACGCGTTCGCCGTTATGTTAGACTTTCCCACTACAGCAAGTGATCACACCGGTCGAGAGGATACGGAAATGCTGAAACCGTCCAGGTCGTCGATCGGTCGTAACTCACGTGTCGTGCACGGAGATTGTGCTGCAGCATGCGGATCTCTCGATGCGGGAAAAATCAATCGCGTTTCTAACGGCCTGTCAGTCACCGCTTGCCCGCATTCAAAAAGAAGCCACGACGAGTCTGATACAATCCGTTGCTAAGGCAGAACGAATGTATGTGTAAGTCTGGCTTCACTCGTTCCTGAAATCCGACTGAGAAGCGCAAGCTGGAAATACGGGAAATAAGTTACACGCGCCGCGTAACCCTTATCAAGATAATGCACGGTATTCAATTGCCTCTCTGTGGCCATATAGAAAGCCAGTAGAAACAAAACAGGATATTTAAAAAAAAAAGACACTGAAGGGGAAGAACTGCAAAACTTCACCGTATGGTTGTTTCTCATGCCAGCACATAAGCAATTGGAATTCACAATAATGCGCGAACCGGCGCCAGACGCAATGGACTCACATACTATAGCTACAACTTTTACCCGATCTTATTCTGCGTAAAGAAACTTCACTGTGTCGCCTGCGAAGAGGCGTTGCTTTTACAAACACTTATCTATCCAGCCCCGCCTCCCCCCTTTCAATCCGCCAGTGCAGTGAGTGAAATCCTGACTTTTACGATCTGAAGAAACCGCTGCTTAAATAGAGATTAAGCGTTCTCTCTCACATTGTCTCAGATTGTACTTTCTGTTTCGCTGGCGAAGCAATCAGGGGCACAACTGGAAGGAGGGGCTGTATACGAGCGACGCATGTGCCCATGCAAGCCATAGAGCACGCCTGCAACTCTCGCTAGAACGGCAGGAACGATTCGCTAGGCCTCGAAAATCCGTTCCATTCGCCGAAAAGTAAATCGCATTCCTGACCGCCGCAACATACCACGGCCTACAGCGAGCTGAGCAGGCCGGGGTTTTTCTCGGGACAGCGAAAACACGCGAGACAACGTGCAATCTCCGTCAAGAAGTGGCCGTATGGCTTGTCGAGCAGTTTGCATCCAAAGACGAGGGAGCTGACGCGGGCGAGTGAGGCGGTGTGCCGCTGCCTCGCCCGCGAAAAATATTTCCGACGGCGCGCCGCGCCGAGCGGTGGGTGACAAGATTGATGACTCCCGCGCGGCTGCAGTTCAGAAGTCGAGATTCCGTCACTCTCGGAAAAATAAACGTAAGAAAACGTTAGCAGGCCGAAACAGATATATCGACTGACGGGGTGTTGACGGGTTTTGCACCGCCGACGCACGCACACAAAATAAGAAAGCAAAGAAAAAACGCGTCGTTGAGCGAAGCCTGGAGGTCGTGAACGCGAGATCGCGCGTGTCTACCTCTTGCTGCCAGCCGTGAACATTGTGGCTGCGACGTTAGACGTTGGCTGTGAACTTGTTGCGCATTTTTCTTTGGCACTTTCTTTTTGTCTTTGGTTTTTCGGTGGCTCGTGGTTTTCTCAGCCTCCGTTCGATTCGTTCGAACAAACAAAAAATGAGAAACAAGGGATAACTTTTTTCCGTTCGTCTCTCACGCTCCACGCATCTGCATACACTTGGCTTTCAATCAGTGCCTCTACGATCACGCTATATGGGCGACGAAGTAGGCGCTAGTGGCACCTAGCTCTTCTCTTAACGAAGGCATCGTGCACTTTTGTTTTGGCCGTGCGTTAGTTGAAGTAGTGCTTAGTTATTGTTGAGTCGTATTGTTCGGTTATTGCAGGTTTCTGCGTTTTACTGCCCCTTAATCATAGTCACTGAGATTGTCGCTCTCGTCTTTTCATTTCGTTGTCTACGCATCCTTCGTATTGATTTCTTGTTTACCTCCTCGTCAGCTTCCCTAGCGATCTCCTGACAAATCCCTGTTGGTGGTTCGTAAAGACCTGCTTTACGTTCAACAGCTTGCTGTTTCGTATTGCTTCGCGGATCAGCGAAGCAATACCTTGCTTTCTCTCTCTCTTCGCAGATCAGCAAAGGATTCTATAACACAGGCACTGAAATCAAATTACTTAAATTACTAGAGGCTACTCTCGCGTTGGGATCCTTAAGATATTTAAGCCAGCCAGTATTTAAGCCAAATCCTTAAGCCAGTTCGTGGATTTGTCTGACCTTCGTGCTTGCAGCTATAGAGACGTTCTCGGGGCTTTATTTATTACGCTTTATCTGCCTTTAATCGGCTCAAATTTCGAAGCAATCATGCTTTTGTAGGCGCGCGAAGGCGATGAGAGTCTGCACGGATATGCATAACGGATATGCATAATCGTTGCGAATCGTCGCAATCATCGAGAAATGTTTTGTTCGGACATGATCGATTTGAAAAGTCGTGCACAAAAGTCACTTGAAGCCGTGAGTGCGACATTCAGGGAAAAATTCATCTGCTAGCCGTCACGCCCGCGATGGCTCAACCGCCATTCTCACAGCTCCCGCAGACAGTAGCGTCAAATTTCACCTATAGTAATGTTTTTTTTTTTGTAGAAATATCTGTGGACTATACATGGGAACATGTGTAGGCAACAGCGCGGCTCGGCGATGCTGACTAGAGTGCCAGGCTCGTCTCGCTTTTTGCCAATTCCGTGCTAGACCGTAGTATGGTGTGATTGTGGGAATGGCGAGTGACGTCGGCGACGAGTGCGAGAACGCGCACCCCAAACCCAGTTCTGGATGATGAGGTCGCGTAACAGCACGCAGGAGCGGAGAAAGATATTACCTAACGTGTGGTTATCTCTGGAGCGAATGCTACAGGGCGTATACGGGCATCAATCTCGCGTCCACAGCCACTCCACGGCGCGGTGTCGTACGTTGCCCGTTCTTTCTTTCTTCCTTTCTTTCTTTCTTTCTTTCTTTCTTTCTTTCTTTCTTTCTTTCTTTCTTTTTTTCGGAAAAGCAACATGATGTCTTGAGCGCTGGGAAAGCTCCACACCTACCGAACAGGCACTGTGTGGCTGGAATGTTGTACTGCGTTCACGTGCGCGGCCAAACCTCTGCACTGGCTTCTGAAACGCGTGTCTGTAAGTGTGCGTCAGCTTAGAAGCTGCGCGACTAACTGCGCCGAAATGCAGTGAAACAATTATTATTATTATTATTATTATTATTATTATTATTATTATTATTATTATTATTATTATTATTATTATTATAGCAAAGTGGGCCATCCAATGCGCCAAATGGAAATGTTGCTTACTTTTTGTAGAGGTGCCCTATTTCTCGTTGAACTGATAAACATTGAACAAAGAGGTTTGGCCCGTGCTCAGAGAAGCAAAGCTGAAGCTAGAAATGTAACTACCTTACGCAAAAACAATTGCAGAAGTTGAAGAAACCCGCTTCCAAGAATAGAAGCGGGGAAATACGTGCGTGGATAGCTATATTACCGAGCCAGCTTGGCAAGCACCGACCGTTATTTATACGCAGAAACAACAGACCCGCGCGCGTATGTACTTTTTTTGTCTTTTTTTTTTTTTGTCTGAGAGGTTGACGGACCTACGAATTAAGTTGACAGCGATCAGAAATCGATCTTATTATACATCGCCAGACGGCCCACATTTCTGTCGTTTCTTTTTTCTCCCCCTCTACTGAGAGGTTGTACCTTGCTTTTACAACCACTGGTGTAGGCGTCCCTGTCAAGCGAGATCTCGCAAGGTTTCTCGGGCAGATTAAGATCACTCTTGGCCGAAGATAAGGAAGGTCAGAGATCGCCACGTCGAGGTAATAAGTCTGTCAGCCTTCCCTCCGGTGCGGGTCTGCGGCCGTTGGAGGAAACAATTATGGGTCCCGTCATCTGCGTGACGGACGGGAGCACCGAAATGCGAGTGAGCCGCTCCTCGCGCGCGTAGGAATTCCGGTCGTCCGGGCGCTGATCTGGTTTTTCCCACAAAAGGCGACGGCTGCGGCGAAGTCGGGCCACGCCCCTCGAAGCAAGCTCCGAGATCGCGGGGAGTGGCATCGCCGACACACCGGTCGGAGTTCAGGACGTCGAACGCTTCAAGGTGGCCGCGTTGACGGCGACGTTGTTAGGTTGACGGGCTGGCTGTACGCTGACGACGGTGGCACGTCCGAGGGACGATGGGGTGACTTGTTTGTGCTTTTCGTTTTCACTTGTGACGGCGTGGTATCGTGTGACGGCGTGTGATTGAGCGCGAAGGCTTTTCGTGTGTCACGTGCGCCTCCGAGATGTCTAGTCGCGCAAGAGTCTAGTTGACGTAGCAAGTGGTGATGGCTAGCCAGGCGCGCATACAATTATTCGCCCTTTCAAAATGAGAGAGAGAGAATGTGATGGCAAAAGGGTCTTTATTTAGAATTCAAATACTGGCCTCCGGTCATAGGTTGTTCTCAAATCTCCTACGAGGGAATCCAGGCCAGAGTATAATACAGGAGAGAAGTGAAGGTAAATGTGAACCATGAACACACGCCCGGAAGCCATTCGGGTCAGTATAGGTGATATCTGTCCTCGAAGGAAGGTGCGTTGTTCAGATGTCTTTTGCGGTAGCACAATTCCTAAGGATATGCTCCGTGCCAACCGTTTCTGCTACACTGCTTCACCTCGGATAGGGTATACACACCCTTTCCTCTTGTTTTACGAACGCCGCCAACGTTCCACGATGTTCCTGCTTGGAAGACACATAACACGACGACATATCATGGTGCGAAAGGAGGTCACATCACGAACAGGCCAACTTGTCATGACGGTGTCGTTTTCTGTCGCACACGGGAGCATTGTTTTTGTCCCTCCACATGTCAGACTTGTCTCTTGGAGTCTCTCGGGGTTTAGAGTACCTTTCATCGCTAGGATCGACCTGGAGTCCAGCACCATAGAGGACCCTGAGAACAACTTGTTCCAAGTTCCATGTCCCCGAACAGGCAGCGGGTGCTCACCACCTGCAATATCTGGGTGCAGGGAGAGAAAAAGCTAGCCCAGATGATGTATTTATAGCTACCAGGATAGGGACAAACGAAACTGAAATATATATACGCGTATTTGTTCGAGGACAGAGCTTTCCCGAAGCATATACGCATTCATTCCTTGCACTTAGCCGAACATCCCTGCCTTCTCTCTTTCTTTCCTCCTCCTCCTTACAATTAGCTGACCCGCTCCCTTTTATTTAATGATTCTAGTGTGCCTTGTTTGAACAAGTAAAAAACCAGTCATCGCTCGTAGCTGGGATCAATCATATGAAGATATTATTCAATGTCCGAGGTGTCCCGCTCATGTGTGTGCAGCAAATGCCCGTCAACTACTTTGGGCGTGCCCTGAGACAGACTTTCTGCGAAAGCATATTTAGGAGTGTGAAAGTAAAGGTCGACTGCGACAAAGTTTTTCACTGCGAAAATACCCTAATTTTAGGTGGCGTCGATATGGAGGACTTTCCGGGCAAAAATTCTACGTTTGAAATGCGAGCGGGATCATAACGAAAAAACTCGCAAAAATAGCAGCTTTTTTTTTTGTACCGAAACTAAAGAAACCAAAGAAAACGCCATTACCGCTTGCCGGAAATGAGGCATGACTTAGAACAAGCGGCCCCTCGGCATGGCCTGCGAGGCATGATCACCGGCTACACGTGGCTCGCTGAGAAATCCCGGAAGTGACGTGCTGAGACGTGCGTCATAGACTCCGGTCATAGCGACAACCACCAGGTGCACGCGTCGTCTGCTCAGGTGCTGTTTATAGGCTGCTAACGAAAGTCTGTACAATTACCAGCCCTGCGGCTTATATACTATATGCTCGTAACAAATTTAACACAAGTGAAATTTCGTTGCCCTTTCAGCACTGAGCCATCTTAAGACTGCACGATGGCGCACGGGCAATAGAATTCATAAGTCGCTGTTGCAGTATCCGCACAAAACGAGCCTCCATATGCTTACATGTAATTTAATTCCCAGGTTATGCGTCGTGACAACCCAGGCAAAAAAAAAAGAGAAGTAAGCGAAACATCAAAGAGAACTAACATTCCTTATTCCAATGAAAGAACGTCGCGCAATACTACAGCAATCTGTGCTGCTACAATTGGGGTGCGTGTGTCGTCTCGATACCTGCACGACCTCACACAGTGCAATATTTATTTTATCTTTTTGTCGTTAATGGGTGCGTTCTTTTGTTCTCGTCGCGTGCATGCCAAAACTAATTTCCGGCAACAAAGACTTGAAGAAGCGAATCTCCGCCGTCAATTTCCGCCGGGATTCTTCTGCGCGGAAGTAGCCGACCGAGGGTCGGCTTCCGCCGACGCCGGGCGACCGTGGTGACCGGGTAACCGCGCGCTCACGCTGTTTTGCCCTCCCGTTGACTGCGTCGTCGCTGCGGTCTCGCCAAGGGCTTCCACGGCCACGAACTTGCGTGTATTCCTGCCCACGTGTTCCTTGCTTGGCGGCAGAAGGGCGGAGGGTGGGGGGGGGGGGGGTCGAGATGGGGGGTCGATGGAGCGGCCTTTCCTAGCGACCCCGTGGGCGCCTTCTTGAGTGCTGTGGCCGCGTCGCGGTCCACTGGGGGCTTCGGCGGAGAAGCAGTTCCGCCTTTCTTTAGCGTGTGCCGGGTTGACTGCGTAGCGCGATTGTGGCGCCGCTTGAGCGCCGCGTCCCCTTGAAACGGGCGAAAGATTCGCGAAAGAAACAAAAGAAGATATGAGAAGAACAAAGAAAGAAGTTACTGGCGGAGGTGGTGATCGCGTAGTTGTTTGAGCAACAAAGCGAAAAAGCTCCCATTTTGTCGCCCTATCGCGCACGAATGGCTGTATGGAGACTCGATGGCTATATGGAGTCCCGTCCCGGTGTAGTGTGAAAGGTCGGGGAATCGATTCCCGGCCGTGGCTGGAATAAAAGAAATAAAGCAGCTAAAGTGTGGGACTTGACGTGCCGAAACTCCACAGTTTGTTATGAGAACGCCCCAGTTGAGGATGCGGATCAATTTCGACCGCCTGGGATTCTTTAACGTGCGCCCAGAAGCACGGCGCACTAGTGTTTCTTTTCTTTTTCTCGCAATGCGGTGCTAACGTGGCCGGCAATCGAGCCGGTGACCTCGCGCAGAGTAGCAGAACGTCGTATGTCACCGAGTCAGCCGGGGCACGTATACGTATTTCGATAAGGCGGTAGGAAAAAAAAAATTGTGTTCTCAAATTTTGGTGCACGTTAACCGCAAGTAGTCTAAATTTGTAGACCGTGTGTTGTTGGGCGGTAAATCGCGAGATCGATGCCTGGCTAGCTGGTCGTAATTACTAGAAGGAACTTTGGCGCTGCGGTCGTTTCAGCCACAATGGGAATGATGGGTAGCACATGGATTTGTCTGATCTTCGTGCTTGGAGGCTTCAGACGTTCCTGTGGCTTCGTGTATTACGCTTTATCTGGGCCTAAATTGGCATACATTTCAACGCAATTTATACTCTTTTTTTTTAATGCGGAAGTTAACAAGACTCTGCAAGCACGCATGATCGCTGCTGATTGCAGTTGTGCCACTTGTCCATGCGCCCATAGCGTAATGATTTCGATGTCATGTTTCTGTGATATAGAGGTCCTGCGTTCGAATCCTGAGGTCTGACAATTTTAATAATGTTTATACCTAACATCTTAAAAGGCAGTACTGTGTTAAAGATAACCACTTCGCAAAGACTTGAGGCCATTTGAAAGACAGAAGGACGAAATTTATGCGTATACATGTATGCTACCCATCACTCCCATGGTAGCTGAACTGCTCTGCTTGCAACCTCCGTGGAAAGTAGCACCACAGTGCCCTCAAGTAATTGTGCGAAACTCTATGGTGGCCACCACATAGGCATAGGAACGGAAAGCGTGTCGACCATGCTTTCTTCTTACTTTTGTTCTTATTTTCTTTCCCTCTGTCAGCGCATTCGTGGTAAGGGTGGAAATGGCAAACGTCTCTTCCTGTAAACCTCCGTTGTAAGCGAGCATCTTTCTTGTAAACTTCATTTCGCTTTTCATTACCTCCCTATAGCGCTCACCTGCAGCTAGATATTTCACATACTGTCCGCGTTATTTACTATTATCTGCGGTATTCGATCAGCGTTTCGTTCGTCCATTCAACGTTCCCATAGTTTCCGGTGCTTTTTGTCAAACTTCTTTAATGTATCTTTCTTCTTTTTCAGTCCCATTCCCCCACATACAGTCATTCATGCAGGGAAACAAAAAGAAAATGAAATAATAAGAGCAAGAGAGGCAATGTGCAGGCCCTTTGACGTCATGTTGTTCCACGACGCAAGCTGTCGCATCTGTAGTGCGGCCCCGAATCGACGGCCTTGAGTCTAAGCAGCAGAGCCCGTAATAGCAAGCGCACCGAACCATCGCAGGTTGGCAGTTGGGAATAGCAATACTATAAATAGAAAGAGAAAGAGAGAGAGAGAGAATCGCCAACATCTGCGGCTGCTTGGTCGACAACAAACCTTCGACGAGAATGTAATAGCGAACGCGTCCGTCGACGTCAGAATACAACAATGCGTGAAACCGAATACTCTGCAGCACGATTCCTATACCTATTTTTCGCTCGAATTCCAAACAAAGCGGCGAGGCTGTGTGGTTTCAGGTATACAAAGCGCTCTCTAAAACTACCTTTTTTTTACTTCCTGAAACGAACAATGAGCCATCTCTCCTGGGTATGTATCTAGCTGTCAGACCCATTCTTAGCGGTGGTAACATTTCAAAGGCGCCTGCGTTTGTAGCGCAGAGTTGCGGACTTCTGAGCAAAACGAAACATAACAACAAGCGAGAGAGAAGGCTAAGAAACCTTTCGTTTCTCGAACCTGACTTGCCCATTTCTCCTCAGGTCTCGCGCGCATAGCAACGAGAATCATACCTAAAATCTGCTAGCTTTGTTAACCTGCTTGGTTTGGTCGGCTATTATAAAGGTCCAGTGGTCTCTATTTGGTGGTATGTAGACCAGCGCCCACTCAGAGGGACGGAATTAGTGCTAAGAGAATCTAAACGCAATCGATAATTATGGCGGATGATTTAGGTGATGTAATAAAATAAAGAAATTTAGGCGCGTATGATGCGATTAGCCGACGCCACGCAGGTAACTGTAGATCAAAGGAAAGGCCTCCGTCCTGCAATTGCGCATAAATTATTAAATGAAAGCTGGCGGGATGAAAGCACTGATGCCAAAATCACTGTTGCCTATTTAGGAGCATCCCTATTAGATTCTATGGCAGCCAGGCCAGGTAACATGACGTCATGGATCGGAGTGACAAGGCGTTGTGCTATCTCGGTGGTGTTGGATTACCTGCGACAGTAGTGACGTCGTTGCTCTCCGTCGCAGCCGAGCGTACGCGCAGCAGTTTCTCTCCGGGTCCGAAATGGGTAGGCCACGTGTCACTACTGAGGAGCAGGCAGCTTTCGATCAGCAACGCCGCGAGCAGAACCAGGAACGAGCTCGTCTACGCCGTGCTCATGCTGCAGCCCGGGCACAAGAACAAGCTCGCGTAGCCTAGCACAAGCACAAGCATCAACTGCGTACCGAGGATCCGGCAACCTACGAAACCATCGTTAAATGAACCGTTGAGATTAACCGAGTGATAACACACCGGGGCCGCACGTTTAAGTTTAGCTGGTTATCCATATGTACGGAGTGCGTGGGCGGTAACTTTCTTTTTATTTGTGTTGCAGACAGCAACAGCAGCTTTTCTATTGCGCTGTTACGAGCGCCCAAAATCCCATTTGAAGTACCAAAAAGAGAGAAAAGATGATCGCATCACACGCGTCGCCCACTTCGTGTCAGGCTTCGCGTGCGTACCGGAACCCATGGCAGCCGGAATTGCCAGGCGCCGTAGGTCCGTGTCATTCGCTGCTCGCCCGGCCAGCTAGTTCGCAGTAAATAACAGCCAGATATTGCTCGCTGCAAAAAAAAAAGAAGAAGAAAGGCATTGAAAATGATAAAGTTCATAGGAAGGTATGCATGGAATCTTTAGAAAAGTAAAAAGGAAAAGGATTCATTCTCGCGTTCTGTGTAGCGACGCGGAACCCGATGTCTTCACGGTCCACTGGGTTTCCTCGCTCGTACCCCGGGGGCCGAGTTCCGCGTTCGCTCTGCGCCGGAAAACGGTCCTTCTTTTCCTTTCTTTATCTTGAGAACGGCGCAACGTTTTCTCTTACGTGGCTCAAAGCATGATGTATATGAAAGTAATCAGTTCCAGCTTGGCGAACGTGTGTTTATGTGACTCATCTGACGTGATGCTGAGACTTAGATGGCGGCGTCGGAAGCGATATCCTAATAAGTTAAATTCTGGAGCGTTGCGTATGAAAACGATGATCTCGATAATGAGTTACGCTGCATCGGGGGAAATCATGGGTAATTGTTGACTACCTGGAGTTATTTAACTTGCACCCAACGCACAGCACACGATGTTCTCTCTCTCTCTCTCTCTCTCTCTCTCTCTCTCTCTCTATTTCTCTCTCTCTCTCTCTCTCTCTCTTCACATCCCACCCTCGTCGGGATGTGGCCGCCGTGGCCTGCTTGAAACCGCGTCCTTTCGCTCAGCTGCGAGGGGCGGTATCTTCCGAGGCTGTATATTCAGCGAGAATGAACTGTTGAACACCGCGCGGTGGTTGACTGGCAACGGCGTTCTTCTGTCGAACAGCACATGGGTCGCGGATTCTAACTTTTACCGCCTGAGTCTCGTGAGCGTGCAGCCAATGCATAGTACACGAACGATTTTGCATACCGCCCCCCATCGAAATACGGACCCCGAGGCCGGGAACCCAACCTCGCGACCTCGTGCTTAGCAGCGCAATGTCGTTACCACTTAAGCCGTCACGGTGGGTTTAAAACAGCGTATGTGTATAGGATAACACAAGTAAGGAGAGCACGGCATACGCGACTGCTACCAACGCCAAATTCTGTCGATTCGCGGACAGTCGGCCGCTGTATCGGTTGCATCGCGCGTTCTTATGTAAGGTCAACTTGTTATTACCGGGGAAGTGCGTTATTTCTGCATCGTCGAACCGGCCCCTTGGATCGACAGGGCCGATTCAGTTGGCCGGCAATCAGCGCTGCGCCCAGGGCGGGCACGAACGTGTTGGCCGCTCCCTGCGTGCTACCGGCGGCTGTGTTTCTGTTCAGTGGCTCCGCGTTTGCGAGGGCCGCTGTCAGGTCGGGCTCTTCCGCATCGCTTGACGCCTGAAGAGCGTGGCGAGACGTCGTCGGGTTGTTCTCGTTGCGCGCTTTTGTTGAGCCGTCAGGTTTTTTTTTTTTTTCTTGGCGTGCTCGTTGGTCCCCGGTGAGTGTTTGCGACGCATTCCGGAAGTTGGGAGTGGCCTGCGCTTGGGACGTTCGCTTGGCGGGGATCGGGATTGTACTTGCTGCTGATGCAGTTGAACCCACGTATATAACGAGCCCACTTAGAACGACACACTTTCGACCTACTGCGCACCGTTTCTCAACAGCAAAGATGTTTCGCGAGGTGTGCGAGAGACATTCCTCGGCCTGTAACGGACCGGTGTCTTGCTGTATCCGGTTACAACGAACAGAATGAACCATAACGTGAAAGCGTCTCGACAAGCCGGGAAATGGACGATGTTCCGGCCGTGCATTGGCTCCAGTAGTCTTGAGATCGCCTGCCCTTAGCTTAACAGCTCGCTCAGAGATTTATTTGTATACGCCAGTGGCTTTAGCTACAGCCGCATCGACAGCTTGAAAAATTGGTAGATTTCCATTGTCGAGTGGTAATTACTTAAACTGAGCCCAATCATCAATACCTACCATTAAATATAGCCCGCGTTATGTTTGGGGAAATAAAACGTCTCTTCTGCGACTTGTCCGGCTTCGCACCAACAGTTCAGTTTTTAGGGCAAGTTCCAATGTGACGAACTTCTCATATTCCGAACGCTTTTTGTACAATGAAGGCGTTCGTTATACCCGCACCTGACCGTGTTTGTCCTGTAATCGCGGTCTCGAGAAGAAAACTTCCGATCGAATAGCGAACACAGCAAAATGTTTTGCACCTACGCAAGTTTTTCGACTACGGCTTATTTCATCGCTGTAATTTAGGCTCACTGTTAAGTGCAATGTGCAATTACGTGTTCTTCTTTTTATTACACAGCCGTGAGAGAGAGAGAGAGAGAGTAGTCATAACCGCAAGGGTAAGGGGCTTACCGCTTGGGCAAACCATCACCCTGGAGGGTGCAAATATTTCTTGCCGTTTGTGTTAGAGCATGCCTGACAGGCACTGCCAAGTCATGACGGCAGCTTGTCGGCACCCTTGAAAACTGTACGTCCGCCGCCATACTTAACGCAAACGCGTCTTAAGCACCATTTTTGGTTACTGCTGTTTGTGCTGCACATTTCTAGTTTGGGTGCCTCGAAACTGCTATAGCTTAATATATCTTCCTTTCGTAGTGTCTTGACAGCTTGCGTTTGTTATAAATAAGCCACAGACCATGTGTGTTGGTTGTTCGCGCTAAGTCGGACGGCGGCTGCAGAATCACTGCATTCCACCGAGTACTAACGTACGGCTCGAAATTTAGAGGTTAACAGCGACGTTTGAAAAGAAGCTCAGCACATCGAAACGACCCATGGAACGAAAAGTAGTTAGTGCCACCTTAAAAAAACAGGAAGACAACGATGTAGAATAGACAGCATAGTCGTGCGGCTGATAATGTACATTTGAAATGCAATAGGGAGAAGTTTGACACACTATCCGATGCTTAGATTATATAGCCGGTGGTCTATTAGAGTAGAACAGTGGGTACCAAGGAAGAGAGACAAGCAGTTGAAAATGGCAGAGGGCTGGGCGGTTTCATTAATCATGAAATTTGCCGCCATGAGACGTGAACGCAATGTAATTTAGATGCGATCGCGCAGTCTGCCCCCGTTCGCTCACACACACACATACAGACGCACTCACAGAAGAGGAAAAGAACGCGTTATGTAAGAAGTCCAGTTGTACATTTTATATATCGAAAAAAAAGAAAAAAAAAGGAAAGAGAGTACTCTGTCGCGTGCAGCGCGCACGCTTGTTTAGCCTCCACGGACCGAGAACGTCTCGAAGCGAAAGTTGCGCGACTCACGCAAAGCACACGCATCCACGCTTGTTAATCCAGAAAAAAAAAAAAGAAACAGAGAGAGAAATGGAAGATCGAGAGATTGAAGCACCCGCCGGTGGTGTACGATACCGCGCGCCCCAGATTAAACTGGTTGCGCTCACTATCCTGAACAAGAAACTCGCGTTGACGAACAAAATAATAGTAATAAAACCTTCGGTGTCGTCCTTCGCAGCGGCGAAGAACAACAAAAATTGCGCCGCGCGTCCCCGACCGAGCTCGCTGCGAACAAAGAAAGCCCCGCAGCCACCACGACCACGACCGTGCCGTTCCGTTCGTCGCATCTCGTCCCTTCCCCCCCCCCCTCCCTCCTTCAAACACCTTGACCCCTTCCTCCGCCCGTAACGGCCCAATCTACCGCGTCGTTAAACCTACTCGTGTGTGTGTAGCACCGAGCGATTGGTCCCGACTACAATGGCGGAAACGTATATACCCTCAACCCTCCCTCAATCTTCGCTAATCTGAGAGTACTTAAGTTCTCTCTCTCCCTCTTTCACTCCCCATTCCCCTCCCCACGTGTAGGGTAGCAAACTGGACTCAGTCTGGTTAACCTCCCTGCCTTTCCGTCTTCCCTCTCTCTCTCTCTCTCTCTCTCTCTCTCTCTCTCTGTGTGTGTGTGTGTGTGTGTGTGTAAGCTGCTGGCGCGGTAAGTGTATTCTCGGCATGGAGAACAACGGACAAACAGACGCCTGGCACAGCCGCGCGCCCGCGTTTTACGAATTCGAGCGTGCTCACACGGACGCGGGTATAATGAGCGCCCGTCGGAACGGCGCAAACCGGCAGCGAGTGGCCGCGTCGATGCCGTTCCGGCGAGACTCTCGAGTCTCCGTACGCGAATGCCTGTGTTGCTCGTCGCCCGAAGGCCAAGCTTTGAATACATATATATCTCTCTCATGCATTCTATACGCCGCATGCACATACACCGCATACGTGCGCGCTCGTGGCCGACGATGCGCGAAATCCCAGCCAAGGCCGCCCTCGCGGACTTGACCCTTATACACACTCTTCGCGCCACTTCGAGTGTGCGCAGCTCTCAACGGAGTCTCGTTTTTCCCAGCGCGCGACGGTCCGATTCACCGACTGCGAGGGCTGCATCGGCCGAAGGAAAGACAAAGCGGGCCTCGCCGAGGGGATCGAAGCGGGAGAGGGTATACACCCGTAGCCACCCACCTCGAGAAATCATTCACTGTTTGTATTCGCGACGCCTGAGGCTCGCATAACTTTGCATTGTAATTGAATTATGGCGTTTTACATTGCCGAAGCCACACGATTTGGTAATGAGGCACGCCGTGGAGGCACGCCGCGATAATATTGACCACCAGGGGATGTTCAGTGTGCCCCCAATACACGGGACGCTGGCGTTTTTTTTTTTTTCGCCCCCCATCGAATTGCGACCGCCGCGGCCGGGATTCGATCGCGCGACCTCGTGCTTAGCTAATTTTGCATCTCTTCGCGCTGTTTCGACGCGTTGTGTAGGTAACAACAGTTCCACAGGGAGCGTGCGAAAAGGTTAAGTTCCATGTGTTATCGACGAGGAAAGGCTGTGTGAAAAGATATGGGGGAAGGGGTGTGCGCGGAGGGGGGTCCTGTAACTTCGTTGCGAAATTTGCAAAAAAAAATAACCTGACTTGACTTGACGTTAAGTACGTAATAATTCTGCAAGGACTGGCAGTATATTCTTTCGCATTCCTCTCTCATGCGTTTATTCAGCAGTATCTGCCTGATCTGAGCATGAGGACAGTTACTAATGAGATAACCAAGTTATACAGTCTGTTAGGATATTGCTAAAAGGCTTCTGAGACCATTACATTCGTCGCCGCGTAGTCTCGGTCTTATAGTATTCTAGAGAAGAGTTGTCGAATACTCTGCTTTCAATACAATAGATGACGATAATATTACTTCGCGAACAGGACGCTGCAGGTCCTACTCGTTGGCAAATGCAGCACCTACTGGACTTTCCCTTTCCCCAGTGTAGGGTAGCCAACCGGGCTCAGTCCTGGTTAACCTCCCTACCTTTCTTTTATCATTTTGTCTCTCTCTCTCTCTCTCTCTACTGGACTTTCTCGGCTCGCATCGTAACAAATAAAAGAAAATGTATGCCGCATCACAACCGATTGTTGGGACTTTCCGTCCGAATGCAAGCGCAGATGGCTTCCCAGGCTGAAGCTCATACGCCCGTCGACCTCAGTGGAAACCGTCACCACGCGTGTGATATAACTGTCAAGGTGAATCTTCTCCACTCGGCACGGAAAGGGCGTGGTTGGTCGTGACAGAAGTGATGGCATTGCTATGGGCGACGTTGTCATGGCAATCTGTGCCGGCAATTTCTCTGCCGCACGGCGTCTCCTTCCGGGTCAGACTGCAGACACCTGTCCCCGCGTGTACGCGTCAACTCGACCTCGCACAGAACCTTGCGCGAAAGCCGCAAGTTTGCGGCTTGCGCTCTCTCCGCTGGCATTTGAAAAAGCTTGCTTGTTCAGTAAATGCATTAAATGAGCAGCGAAAAAAAAATTAAGGAACTCTTATTGTGGCTTTCCGCAATCAAGAGCCCCGATGCCGGGGAGCAACTATGGGCTGTCCAGAGGGTCCACGATGCGGCGGTCGGGCAAGGCCTGACTGTCCCAACGTGGGAGCGGCCCGCAGCGCGCTGAGTCGCGTACGTCAGGACCTTATTAAAGTTTTTCATCCATCCATCCATCCATCCATCCATCCAACTCTTATTGTCATATTGCCAAGCAGTTTCTTTCAGCACTGAGGTACTGGCAGGACCAGGTGAATTGTTGCTTGTCCGTGCGTATGCTTACGAACATTTGTTAGTGTGTGTGTTCGTTCACACGTTGGATCATACGTTCGTGCATTCATTCGTTCATAAGTATCCGTCATATCTACCAGGAAAACATATCTTGATCTACCAGACTTGTAAACAGAAAGGGAAATAGTACTCTTTATCTTCTTTCATGACGTCTCCTTTCCAAATATCCAATCAAAACATGATTTTGTTTCAAGAACTCCTTGCAGCTCGTCACGAATGGATCGTCACCCAAGGCTCAGGCCGAACCCACCTTTCTTTTTTTTTTGTCGTTCGTTCCTGACGAAAACAGCCTCAAAATGGGGCCACCTGCTTACCTCTGTCGCCAGCAATCCTATATCTTTCCTCCTTTAAAACTGCAGCATCTAAATCATTGTATCGCCGCGCGCGTACTCCACTCCCGTTTGCTATGCCCAGTAGGTGTTTAGGAGAACTTCAAATACATACATACATACATACATACATACATACATACATACATACATACATACATACATACATACATACATACATACATACATACATACATACATACATACATACATACATACATACATACGTACGTACGTACATACATACATACATACATACATACATACATACATACATACATACATACATACCCACGCACGCACGCACGCACGCATTTGCAATGACATGCCTGCGTACATTCGCACGCGCACTTAAACTACTTATCGTACACGCGCACACAGCGTGGGCGGGTAATTCACCGACGATTTGCGACCCATAATCGCGCCGCACTTTCCAATGGCCCTCGGTGATGACGACGGCGTCGAGCGCGCGCCGGAAACTATCAGATAGCGCGCCACGCGCTACCGTCTTGGCGACGGAAGAATAGGAACGCTCTCGCATCTCAACGAGCCCGGACCGCAGCGGCGAGACGCGCGCGAACGCATTGCTGCGCGGAAACGACCGCCATGATCGGTGGGCAATTATGTGCACGCACACACGCGACCACACACACACACACACACACACACACCCGCGCACGCTGAGTACACTGTAGCTCGACCATCAGCGGCAACAATGGGTCGTCGGCTGCTGCAGCGACTTAGGTTCGTAATGGGCGTGGCATTTGCGGTGTTTTTCTTTTGTTTTTTCCTTCTTTGTTTGTTTTCGTTTTGAAGTTTGACGCACGTTGTTTGAAGTTACGACGGGTATCTGTGCGCCGGCGCGCGATGTTTCTTTGTATGGTAGATGCGTTTAAAGGTCGCGACGATCATTGCCGCAGGCGCACCGCAGCAGCATTCTTCGCCCACCCCTTTTTTTTTTATTTGTCGTCATCACGAAAGTTGCCGCGAAGGGGGCCTTGAAGGATTTTTTAGTATGGCGCGCGCCTGAAAATGCAGTTGCACGTCGAGACAAAATTCGAGCGATTTGTTCGCGATGAAGCACGTGTTTCGAAGTATGACTAAGTGAGTGCTGTGATTGGGTAATTACTGTCTGAACCATCCCTAACCGAAAAATTCCCATTGGTGTATCAAAACCACCATTATGTGCTATGCCTTAAGTTATGCGTGCTTAATCAGTACTTTCGTACATCAAAGGTAGCGTAACATCAAACGTAGAGTCATTAACAAACGTAACATCAAATTGACAACAAAAGTTTATTCGGGGCAAACCACGTAATATGGAAACGTAAGGCACGTTTTATGGCACTGATTACATGGCACAGAGCGCGGGCAATTGGAGTTTGAGATATCTGATGTCCAGTTCGTTTGATGAAATTTCATTTGCGTGAAGTTCGCTAGATACTGGTCGCGTGCACGATATATATGGAACAAAATTCGGTGTACCCGGTTTTCTTCTTCTTCTTTTTTGCGGTGCTCTTTCTATATATATTTATTTCGTTCCACTTGAGCTCTGGCTATAAGCGTATAATACTTTTTGCAAATATTTTCTACTTGATGCAACCACGTTTCACATAACATTGCAAGAGATATGAAACAACGTTCGTGCCATACATTAAAAAACTTATGACTTTTTAAGTACACCTACTAATTATGTGCAACTGTGTTCCAGTGAAATAGCGCCATTGTATACAGAATTCTATTGCATACCTGTAACTGTTACGCGCAGCGATAATTCACACCCCTCCACCTGGATGCACGCTTAAGTAGTTTAGGCATGTGGGACAATGACTCGCATATGTGCTTTTAAAAGTAAACAAATTCAATGTGTGAAACTTCCTTCATATATTTAGCGATTTTATTCGGAACGCTGTCTCATTTAGGTAAGCAGCAAACACTACAAACATCTTCCACTTATAACTGGAACATAAGCGGGATGATATTATTAGTGGGCAGCCCCTCCACCCCGTAGTCCTTGAAATCAGCCGCAAAATTCGTTGTTCCACCTCCTAGCGCTGTGACTTTACAACGCATGACCTGTCCTCCGGTCGAATATATGTATACCGGCTGGGCTTGGCTCGAATTCACGTGCAAGATCACGTGCGGCTTCGCGCGCATGCGTGCGCGCCTCTCGATTGTTGTTTCGAATCGACCGACGACCGACGACGAAACACAATGGTTGACGCAGTCGTCGATTTCGACATCGCGTCGTTTACAACCCGCTCACAAAATAACACGAGCAGTGCGGACCTTGAAGCCGAGGCCTTGAGGGACGCCCGCGCGAAGCCTTGCTTTCTTTTAGACTCGTTTCATATATATATATATATATATATATATATATATATATATATATATATATATATATATATATATATATATATATATTATAGGGGGTATTACTCAGGCTCGCGCGTGCGCACCTGACCCTTCTCTGGATCGCACAGCGCCGGCGGAGCGGCAGTCGCTCCCTAGCACTTTCGCAGCAGCCCTAGCAGTCAGAGCTGTGACCCCTAACCCGCGGTTCGCAGTGAGTTGCGACCACGGCGGGTTCAGGCCAGTGGGGACAGGGTGAGTCTCGACCTAAGGTGTTTATTCACCTTGGTGTACAATGATTCCAACAGACAGCAACAGCCACAACACACACAAATACAACACAAAACACAACCACAGCGGCGGAGAATTCCGCACGTCTGGGGGGAAACAAACCGCACAATGTGGGAGCCACAAAAGAGGCTGATAAGAGTTCAGCTCACCCAAAGTGGTTCCGCGCTCGGGCCCTGGGGCGGTGAGTCGCACACAAAGGCCGGGCGCAACAGGGGGGACGGCGTGCGGCGGTCTCAGCGGCTGATTTGAGATGCGGCCGTTCGCAAGCTCTTCTACCGTGAGACAAAGATGCGTCCGGGGGAATAGCGCTTCTCCCGAGCGGCGGAGAGGAGGCTCCCCGGTTCCAAGAAAGGGAAAGGAGGGAACGGGGTGCCTTGGCTGCAGCGTCGCGGCCAGGCGCGAAGAGCAGCGGGAGTGGCGAAGGTGCCCTCTCCACGCTACCCTCCGCGAGCGAGCACGTGATTATCGCGTGATAACCGCGTGGCCGCTCCGGAGATATCGGGATGCGCGTGCGATCCCCACATCCCCCCCCCTCCTTAAAATAACCCTTTAGCCGCTAAGAGGCCGCCGTCACCTGAGGCTTTCCTGCGAGAGGGACATACTACTCCGACAGCAACACGGTTTGAGTCCATCCATGTTGGTGAGGGAGCAGCTCTAGCTGCAGACCGTCGTTGTCGCCGTGTAGGTGGTCGCGAGCCAGGCCGGAACGTTGAAGGATGGTACGGAGCAGCTTGACAGCAGCGGGATGCAGTGGGAGGCAAGAAGGGCGCTGGGTCCAGGTCACCTTGCGTCTCGGCGGCGTCACCTGCCCAGTCGGACGTGCCGGGTCCGTGGTGGCGAAAGGGTCCCTGGATTTTTCTTGGCTGCCTCGATTACCAGCCAGCCTCGAGATGGCGCAGGACAGCTCTTTTGATGTTCTCGGGGTTCGTTGTCCTCCCTCGCGGGTTTCGGCACGCACGGTCGGCAAAGGCGCGCCGACCCACCCCTGACGATGGCTTGCACCTCGCTGCGCAGCAGGGGTCCACTCTGTCCTTGCGGGCGAAGTCTACGCTCCGCCTTGAGGCTGGATGCCTGGTTGCGGGGCCTGCAACTCAGTGGCGGGGTTCTGCGGCGCGGTTCGGCGAATTCTGCGCCGCTGCGACCATTCCGGACCGGAAGTCGCCCGCTGCACCTCTCACCTCGCTGTTAGCCGCCGGAGGATGTTTTCTCGCCGCCTGTTGCCTGCACTGCGCTGCTGACTGCCTGCGGCCTGCTCGTCCCCACCGGCAGTGGAGATGGTCTTTCCTTTTTGCTTGATGGTTGTTTCACGGCTCCCGACGGGCGGTCTGCTGCTGCGATAATTGTGTTAGCCCCTCTCGCTTCTTCCAAAGAGAAAGCGCGTGCTCGCTCTGGAAGCCTGCATGCTAGACATCGGAGGAGCATTCCGTCCGATATCACGCACAATAAAATAGCCTCCGCGAACCGGACAGAGTTAGTTCTGCCGAGATCGCAAGTTATAATACCGCACCGGGCTCGAACGTCGAGCCGTGCCACCCGATGCCGCTGCCTGCGGGCGCGGGAGAGCATTCTCCTCGGGCCACTCGTTCCCTCTGTCATAGTAGGGTTTGAGATCGCAGACATGCACCGGTCGGCTGATCGGTCTTAGCTTCAAGTCCGCCAGCCTGTACACGAGCGAAGAGACAGTCTCTCGCACCCGGTACGGTCCTGTCCATTTCGGCGCCAGAGAAGCTGAGAATTTCTTACTGGCGTCGCTCAGGACGTGATTCCGTCTCAACACCAGGTCGCCCACTCTGTACTGAACTTCCCGATGAGAGCGGTCGTACTGCGCTTTCTGCTCGGCACGTGCAGTGCTCAGGTTCCGTCGCGCTTTTCGTAAAGCCTCCGTTACCTTCGCGCGCAGCCCAGTCGCATAATCGGCGCGTGCCGACGAAACAACCAGTTCCGTGCTGCATCGTTCCTGTAGAGTAAGTTCTACCGGATTCAACAGCTCCCTCCCAAGGTTGAGGGTGGCGGGTGTATACCCAGTCGATCGATTCACTGTCGACCTGATCGCAAATCCAATTTCAGGAAGACAAGCGTCCCACTCATTGTGCGTCCCCGCAAATGCAACTAGCATGTGCTTGATGTTGCGGTTCACACGCTCAGTGGGATTCGCCTGGGCATGGTACGTGGTTGTTCTCCTGTGCTTAATGCCGAGAGCTGCACAAGAGTCCACGAAGAGTTTGGCAGTGAAGTAGGACGCATTGTCCGTTATCAGCTGCTCAGGATAGCCGAATCGTGTAAACACCTCGATCAGCTTTCCCATGATCACGCGTGCCGTCAGCTTCCGTAGGGGGAACAGTTCCACCCACTTGCTGAAATGGTCTGTGACTACGAGAAGGAATCGGTTCCCGCTCGGTGTCCTGGGGTAAGGCCCCATGACGTCACATGCCGCAATTTGCCACGGTGTTCGGCTATTGATCGGCTGCATGAGCCCGGGTGGGCGTCCACCACGCGGTTTCACGCGTTGGCACACGTTGCAAGAGCGGGCGTAGCGCATCACATCCCGCTTCATTCCAGGCCAGGTAGCAAAGCGGCACAACTTTAGATAAGTCTTAGGACCACTTGCATGCCCGGCCAGGCACGTATCGTGAAAGTAGCGTAAAAGTGCTCCTCTCAGCGTGCGTGGAATCACCGCTTTGAAGGACTCGTGTGTATCCTTCTCCGCGGGAATGTATCTCAGCAGGACGCCGTCAGAGTCTAGCAGGTAGGAATCCAACGCGCTCACAGCATTACCAGCTGTTTCAGAGCGCCGCGCACCCACAGCAATACCAGCTGCGTCCATGTGCGCCGCGGCCGCGCCGCCGGGCTCCCGGAGCCCCTCAAACACTTTCTTACAAAATGGATCCTCCCGCTGTGCCTCTAACAGCTCCTTTCTGCCGAGCACGCTCCTCACTGAACTGACGCAGTCCAAGTGGTTCACGCTTTCGTCCTGAGAAGGGGGTTCATCCGCCCTTCCTTCGGGACCAGCGCCGTCGAGCATTGTAGCAGTTACTCTGCTCTTAGGCTGAGTCACTGAGGGGTCACGATGGGTATTAATATTACCCCTCCTGACAACCTCAATCGTTGCAGCGGTTAGTCCGCTCTCAAGCTCAGTTTTGGGCGAGGTGAGTTGAGTGGTAATATCACTCCTCTCACAGTCAACGGGCGCGCGCGAAAGTGCGTCCGCCACAACGTTGTTCTTTCCTCTCCTGTAGCGCACGGTAAAATCGTATCGCTGCAGGAGAAGTGCCCATCGCGCGAGCCGGCCGCTCGGCTCTCCTAAGCGCCTAAGCCAAGTTAATGCCATATGATCGGTCTCAATTATGAATGGGACTCCATCAATATAGTAATCAAACTTTTTGAGAGCGAAAATGATCGCCAGACATTCTTTTTCTGTCACGGAGTAATTTTTCTCTGCGGGAGTCAAAGAGCGGCTGGCAAAAGCTACCGGGCGCAAACTACCTTCGTGCTGTTGGAGCAAAACCGCTCCTAGGCCAAGGTCGCTGGCGTCCGTATGAATGACAAATTCTTTGTTCAAATCAGGTAGCCTTAACTCCGTGGTTTCCACGAGCGCGTTTACGAGGTTGCGCAGTGCCTCCTCTTGCTCGGGACCCCACCTCCACTGCTCACCTTTCCTCAACAGCATTGTCAAGGGGGCTTGCAGTGCAGCGCAGTTTGGGATGAACTGTCGATAGAAATTCGCCAGCCCCAAAAAGCGTCTCAGTCCGCCTATGTCTTCCGGTGACGGGTAGTTCAATAATGCCTGAACCTTGTCATCACACGGTAGAAGGCGTCCGTTATCCAGTTCAAACCCCAGTAGCGTTACTCGGGTTGCTGCGATCTGGGTCTTGGTCGGGTTTAGCGTTATCCCCGCAGACCTCAGACGCTCCAACACGTCCCTGAGATGGCGTAAGTGCCCATCAAAGGTACGCGAGTATACCACAACATCGTCCAGGTAAGCAAGAGCGTGGTGCCACCTTGCGTCACCCAAGACATGGTCCATCAGGCGCTGGTAAGTCGCAGGCGCACCGACAAGTCCGAATGGCATACGGGTAAACTGGAAAAGTCCCCTGTGACACGTGAAGGCAGTCTTCTCTCGGTCACAGGGATCTACCTCCACTTGAAAGTATCCTCTGCTTGCATCGAGCGTAGTGAAGTACTTCGCTCCGCCAACGTTGGATACGATCGAGGGAATGCTAGGAAGCGGATATGCGTCCTTGCGTGTCACCTCGTTCAGGCGGCGATAGTCAACACAAAGGCGGGGCGTCCCATCCTTTTTAGGAACCAACACCACAGGAAAACCCCATGGGCTGTCCGATCTTTCAACAACGCCTGTATCGAGCAGTTCGTCCAGAGCGCTGTCTAGTGCTTTCCTCACTGCCAAACTCTTCGTGGACTCTTGTGCAGCTCTCGGCATTAAGCACAGGAGAACAACCACGTACCATGCCCAGGCGAATCCCACTGAGCGTGTGAACCGCAACATCAAGCACATGCTAGTTGCATTTGCGGGGACGCACAATGAGTGGGACGCTTGTCTTCCTGAAATTGGATTTGCTATCAGGTCGACAGTGAATCGATCGACTGGGTATACCCCCGCCACCCTCAACCTTGGGAGGGAGCTGTTAAGTCCGGTAGAACTTACTCTACAGGAACGAAGCAGCACGGAACTGGTTGTTTCGTCGGCACGCGCCGATTATGCGACTGGGCTGCGCGCGAAGGTAACGGAGGCTTTACGAAAAGCGCGACGGAACCTGAGCACTGCACGTGCCGAGCAGAAAGCGCAGTACGACCGCTCTCATCGGGAAGTTCAGTACAGAGTGGGCGACCTGGTGTTGAGACGGAATCACGTCCTGAGCGACGCCAGTAAGAAATTCTCAGCCTCTCTGGCGCCGAAATGGACAGGACCGTACCGGGTGCGAGAGACTGTCTCTTCGCTCGTGTACAGGCTGGCGGACTTGAAGCTAAGACCGATCAGCCGACCGGTGCATGTCTGCGATCTCAAACCCTACTATGACAGAGGGAACGAGTGGCCCGAGGAGAATGCTCTCCCGCGCCCGCAGGCAGCGGCATCGGGTGGCACGGCTCGAGGTTCGAGCCCGGTGCGGCATTATAACTTGCGATCTCGGCAGAACTAACTCTGTCCGGTTCGCGGAGGCTATTTTATTGTGCGTGATATCGGACGGAATGCTCCTCCGATGTCTAGCATGCAGGCTTCCAGAGCGAGCACGCGCTTTCTCTTTGGAAGAAGCGAGAGGGGCTAACACAATTATCGCAGCAGCAGACCGCCCGTCGGGAGCCGTGAAACAACCACCAAGCAAAAGGGAAAGACCATCTCCACTGCCGGTGGGGACGAGCAGGCCGCAAGCAGTCAGCTGCGCAGTGCAGGCAACAGGCGGCGAGAAAACATCCTCCGGCGGCTAACAGCGAGGTGAGAGGTGCAGCGGGCGACTTCCGGTCCGGAATGGTCGCAGCGGCGCAGAATTCGCCGAACCGCACCGCACAGCACCGCGACCGAGTTGCAAGCCCCGCAACCAAGCATCCAGCCTCAAGGCCGAGCGTACACTTCTCCCGCAAGGACAGAGTGGACCCCTGCTGCGCAGCGAGGTGCAAGCCATCGTCGGGGCGGGTCGGCGCGCCTTTGCCGATCTTGCGTGCCGACACCCGCGAGGGGGCGAGCTGTGTCGGAACGAACCGGAAGAAAAGCGTTCGACCATACCAGAGGGCATCGACCTCCGAGAACATCAAAAGAGCTGTCCTGCGCCATCTCGAGGCTGGTTCGGGGATCGCGTCAGCGTAATCGAGGCAGCCAAGAAAAATCCAGGGACCCTTTCGCCACCACGGACCCGGTACGTCCGACTGGGCAGGTGACGCCGCCGAGACGCAAGGTGACCTGGACCCAGCGCCCTTCTTGCCTCCCACTGCATCCCGCTGCTGTCAAGCTGCTCCGTACCATCCTTCAACGTTCCGGCCTGGCTCGCGACCACCTACACGGCGACAACGACGGTCTGCAGCTAGAGCTGCTCCCTCACCAACATGGATGGACTCAAACCGTGTTGCTGTCGGAGTAGCATGTCCCTCTCGCAGGAAAGCCTCAGGTGACGGCGGCCTCTTAGCGGCTAAAGGGTTATTTTAAGGAGGGGGGGATGTGGGGATCGCACGCGCGTCCCGATATCTCCGGAGCGGCCACGCGGTTATCACGCGATAATCACGTGCTCGCTCGCGGAGGGTAGCGCGGAGAGGGCACCTTCGTCGCTCCCGCTGCTCTTCGCGCCTGGCCGTGACGCTGCAGCCAAGGCACCCCGTTCCCTCCTTTCCCTTTCTTGGAACCGGGGAGCCTCCTCTCCGCCGCTCGGGAGAAGCGCTATTCCCCCGACGGATCTTTGTCTCACGGTGGAAGAGCTAGCGAATGGCCGCATCTCAAATCCGCCGCTGAGACCGCCGCACGCCGTCCCCCCCTGTTGCGCCCGGCCTTTGTGTGCGACTCACCGCCCCAGGGCCCGAGCGCGGAACCGCTTTGGGTGAGCTGAACTCTTATCAGCCTCTTTTGTGGCTCCCACATTGTGCGGTTTGTTTCACCCCAGACGAGCGGAATGCTCCGCCGCTGTGGTTGTGTTTTGTGTTGTATTTGTATGTGTTGTGGCTGTTGTTGTCTGTTGGAATCTTTGTACGCTAAGGTGAATAAACACCTTAGGTCGAGACTCACCCTGTCCCCACTGGCCTGAACCCGCCGTGGTCGCAACTCACTGCGAACCGCGGGTTAGGGGTCACAGCTCTGACTGCTAGGGCTGCTGCGAAAGTGCTAGGCAGCGACTGCCGCTCCGCCGGCGCTGTGCGATCCAGAGAAGGGTCAGGTGCGCATGGGCTGTCCGATCTTTCAACAACGCCTGTATCGAGCAGTTCGTCCAGAGCGCTGTCTAGTGCTTTCCTCTTAGCCAAACTCACCGGCCGAGGATTACACTTCCACGGAGAGGCGTCGCCAGTCTCAATTTTGTGCCTGTATAGCGTAGTGCAACCAGGCCGCTCTGTGAATACGGCATCATATTCAGTCAGAAGCGCTGAGAGGCGAGCCTTTTCTTCCCCCGACAAACTGCTTGAGTCGTCCAGCAGCGGGTGGTATCGTTCGCCCCTCACTGCGGCACAGTCTGCCACCGCAGCGGGGGTTACGGGCTTCGCGGGAGGGGAGCAGTTCCCCTCCGCGCCTCTTTTCTCAGCGCGGTTGGCCGGACGGCATTTCGACCCGGCCGCAACCGTTCTGAGGGACCTTTTCGGGCAATCGTTTGGTCGGTCTGCGCGCGAAGCATCATCGAACGAAGTTGTCTCTGACGCTTTTTGAAATGAAACGAAAGGTTTCAGGGTGCCACATGCTCGCTCCCTATATCCTCCGTTGCAGACGTCAATAACAATGCCCGTCTTGGCGAGGAAATCTCTACCAAGAATTATAGGAACCGACAGGCCGGGAAGGTGAGCTAGGCGCTGTCGCCTCACCCGTTTCTCCCACCGCACCACAAGCCTAGCAGCACAGCTCGCGTGTGCCGTGCCGCTGGCAAGTCGGAAGGTCACATTACTCTCTCTCAGTCGGATAGCGTTCCGACGGAGATGTTCACACACCTCGTCGCCAAATAGTGAAGCGCTCGCTCCTGTGTCTAACAGCGCAAAAAACCTGCGCCGGGCGACTGTAACCTCTATGAGCGGGACTGGCGTGTCGCTGGGCAATCCAAAACGACAAGCCAGCGGGGCAAGGAGTTCGTGTGTCTCACTTCGCACCGCTGTAACCGCCGCCGGCCATGCAGCATTGCTCACCGGCGGCCCCGCTCGTTTCCCGAAAGCGCGTGCTCTCGGTTCGCAGGCTGTCTGCAATCCCGGGCGTAGTGCCCCGGCTGGTTGCACCGATAACAGAGGAGAGCCGGCCTTTGACGGGCTTGGCGTCCAGTGCCTCGCGCCGTTTGACCGTTATTCCTCTGTATCGACTGCTCCCTTGCAGGCACGCTCTGCTCTCGCATCATTGAGCCGGCATATCGACCACGATTCTGCATACCTCGGCCATCGGCAGCGCATGCTGCACGCATGGCATAAGTGTACGGATCGAGAGCCCGGTCAGATAAGCCCCAACCGTTTCTCAGTTGTCCGTCACTGAAAGCAATCACACCATCTCCACCGGAACGAGTGCGAAAAGTGTCCCCGTTCCACGCGCATCGCGGCTCAAGTGCCCTCGACGCTGGGGGTGGAGGTCGGTATGAGCGCAAGGCGAGTATGTCCGCCTGTATGCGCTTTGCCTCCGAGGCCAGCTCATCCAAATCCCTGAACTTGCTGCCTCTTAGGTACGCTGCGAAGGTTGGATGAGCTTGTCGCGTGACTTTCTCCACCTTATCGCAGTTCGGAGCAGAAGGGTCAGCGGTACGGTAAAGTTCGTCCATCGCCCTGACGTACTCGAGCAAGGATTCGTCCGGATGCTGAGTACGTAGCTCCAACTCGCGCCGCAGACGACGCTCGTAATCTGCGGGCAGGAATTCCTCGCGTAATCCCGCTCGGAACTCAGCCAGCGTGCTAGACCGGTAGCCAGTAAGCCGGAACCAGCGGGCAGCGTGATCAGTCAACGACACTGGTACGACGCGTTCCAGCATATCGTCATCGGACAGCCCCGTTGCGCGCTGGTAAGTCAGCACGCGATCGAGGTATTCGTTGACGCCAACTGAATCATGATACCCGCTGTAGGTGGGTAAGTCCACCCTCACTCTCGGTCTAGCAGCGGCGGCAGATGTCAGCAGAGTGTTCTGCACGGCACCTGTCAACCTCTCAATCAAGCGCATCGCATCCTGCAACAGCGCCTGTTGAGGCTCGCTCTGGCCAGTAATGCCTGGCACAGGAGCAGAACGCGTCGAGCAAGTATGCCGCAGTGGCTCCATGCTCTCCGCAAACACTGGCGAAGGGTTCGGCGTAATGTGCCTCCCGCCTTCAAGGGTACATCCTGCCGGAGAGAGCGCCTCGTGTGTAGCGCTACCCTCTTCGAAGCTTATCAAATTCCCAGGGCTAATGTTCGCCGCAGGGCATGACTGAGCGGTAGCAGTTACCGCCGCTTCGAATTGTTGCCTGTTGGTAGCAACCTGCGACAGCGTATACAACGGCTGTAAATCAGCCCCGTATGCTGCCATGGTTCGTTCGTGCAGTGGAAGACACTCACACAAACAGACTCAACCTGTCACACCTCTGGCCCCACGTTGGGCGCCAAATATAGGGGGTATTACTCAGGCTCGCGCGTGCGCACCTGACCCTTCTCTGGATCGCACAGCGCCGGCGGAGCGGCAGTCGCTCCCTAGCACTTTCGCAGCAGCCCTAGCAGTCAGAGCTGTGACCCCTAACCCGCGGTTCGCAGTGAGTTGCGACCACGGCGGGTTCAGGCCAGTGGGGACAGGGTGAGTCTCGACCTAAGGTGTTTATTCACCTTGGTGTACAATGATTCCAACAGACAGCAACAGCCACAACACACACAAATACAACACAAAACACAACCACAGCGGCGGAGAATTCCGCACGTCTGGGGTGAAACAAACCGCACAATGTGGGAGCCACAAAAGAGGCTGATAAGAGTTCAGCTCACCCAAAGTGGTTCCGCGCTCGGGCCCTGGGGCGGTGAGTCGCACACAAAGGCCGGGCGCAACAGGGGGGACGGCGTGCGGCGGTCTCAGCGGCTGATTTGAGATGCGGCCGTTCGCAAGCTCTTCTACCGTGAGACAAAGATGCGTCCGGGGGAATAGCGCTTCTCCCGAGCGGCGGAGAGGAGGCTCCCCGGTTCCAAGAAAGGGAAAGGAGGGAACGGGGTGCCTTGGCTGCAGCGTCGCGGCCAGGCGCGAAGAGCAGCGGGAGTGGCGAAGGTGCCCTCTCCACGCTACCCTCCGCGAGCGAGCACGTGATTATCGCGTGATAACCGCGTGGCCGCTCCGGAGATATCGGGATGCGCGTGCGATCCCCACAATATATATATATATATATATATATATATATATATATATATATATATATATATATATATATATATATATATATATATATGTATGGTTCACGTTGGTTCCTTTCTGCAGCTTTTCTTTCGCGTGGCCACAAGCATTCTTTCCATCGCGCGATAGGTCGCCTATAACGTCAGCCATCTTCGAATGCTATGCAAACTGGGATACGTTGTACACTTTGTCCCGTGATTTGTCCTGTGAACAGTGGTCAACCATTGTCTCAATACAATTTAAAGAATATCAATTTAGAAGCCACGCCTCCTGTAGCCCGCGCAAGCAAGTGTAGCCTTCACCCGACCGTATACTGCTATCAGTACGGTTCCTTTTCTTCAACAAATCGAGCAATACGGAAAACATTTATACGTACTCACGCTTTTATATGCGTGGCAGATATTTCCAGTAGCGCTCGATTAAGTTATCATTACTGTGCGCGAAAGCGTAGCTGAATACCCCCCTTCTAAAGGAAACATTGTAACTACATTTCATTTTTTGTCTGCATGGCATTTCCCGTCGCTCAAGGCAACCGCATAATGGTCGTCTACGCGTCTATCGTCTCTCGCGATGCATTTTCCTTTTTAATTTCTTTTCTTATTGTTCGTCATTTATACAGAAGACACTGAGTCACCACAAAATCGCGAGACAATCAAACGGTCTAACGGCGCAACTTTGACGGGGCGACCATGACATCGAACGCGCGTGGCATTGCCTAATGTCCGCGTAGATGGCCAACCGTTATTGTGTGACGCTTCTCTTAGTTGTATACTTACGAGTGTGGTGGGCGGCACAGCGCCGAAGAGGGCGTGTTTCTTTCCCACCACACTTGATCGGCGGGGGGACCGACGAATTGCTTTGGCGACCCCAGAAATGCCATTTAGAGGCGTAGATTCGAATTGCGGTCTTCGAGGACGTCGCTATATATCGTCGCTTACGAGGACTTCTGGAATGTCGTGTGGTCTCTATCTGGCGTGAAATTCCTTGGAAACACGATATAACTCCTTTACTGTTTGTTTTCAATTCTTGCGTATATACTCTTGCTTTCTTCTTTAGGATTATTTCTGAGAACTTCTTTCCCGTAAGGCACTTATTATATTTGTCGCTTGTGCCAGTGCCACTGAAATCTGGAATTGATCGCAAAGAGCGTGGGTTGTGTGCGCTGGCGTCTCGTCGGTTGTTGTCAGAAGGATGAGACGTCAACTTATGGGAGCGTTTTTTTCTGAAAGCCTCTAAATGGTGTTGTGTGTAGCAAATGTAAAGGCTACGGGGAAGTAGATAAGGCAGGGTGAATCCGACAACCGGGGTAATGGCCAGCACTTCGGTCAACAATAACCGCGAAGTATCTGAAAACGTTCCCAACAAGAAAAGCGCCTCCGCCCCTTCCTCTCTCTCTCTCTCTCTCTCTCTCTCTATCTCTAAACGGAAGTAGGTAGGTCATTCGTGCCCAAAATAAATCGAGCCGGTCGATGCTATCGGATTCTCGCTTTAGTGGCTTCGCTCGCGAACAATCGGCGAATACGAACAGCCCCTACGAAAGATCAATAGCACGAAATGGTGCATGAACGAAAACGTCCCCTCCAACGCCCAAAGTTACACGGCCATTGCCGTAAACAATAGCTGAAAAGCGCTACCCTTCGCGAACGCGCAACGGTGATCAGGTCATGTTCAATGCAGGCTTGTGCGACAACATATTCGGGCGTGAGGTTCCTTCGAAAACCGCGAATTGTACGCCATACTTTGTTTCTTGAATGTTTACTACAAGGTGATCATTGTTGAGATCCGGCGAATCGAGAATAAACGATATGTCTATGTACCAGCCAGCTGCGTGATTCTTCTTCAGCGCACTGCATGAATGTGCAAACACAAAGGCAAGTTGCACCTTTGCGAACATTGTGCTTATCTATGCACATCACGGCTCGGACTGCATGCGGGCAGGAGGTGAGGTTGACGTGTGTAAGCTTCGACGAGTCGAGTGAATGAACTTTGCGACAACCCCATCCTACGATTCGGCACAACATTATCTGCACAGAATTGGACTAGTTTTTTGCGTTTGTGCTCATGGCTCAGACGCGGAGACGTTAACATCATTATTAAAGTTTACACCACCATTGCGCATGCTATTCAACGTGCGGATATGCGACTGCAATTACCGCTTTGAATGCAGCAAGGTTTGACTCTTCGACCCTGTTAGAATACTCCTTTTGCGTCAGAAAATAAAACGACGAGCCAGAAGCCTTGGACAGGGTATTCAGCCGGTAGGACCTCCACGTTTCATTCCTGATGTCTCGCTTATTTTTCGTTTCCGGTGCAGTAAAACCTCGTTTTAACAAAACGAGATACAACGAAAAAGTGAATATAGAGAAGTAAGTGCAATTCTCCTTGAAATCCCCGTGGAGAAGCGTATTGCAATACATGTAATAAGGGGTATACAACGAAATATCGGGTATAACGAAGCAGTGCTGGTTTCCCCCTTCAACTTCGTTACAACGAGATTTTACTGTATCTCCTATTAGAACCTTTCCTGGTCCGATCCGAGACGCATACTACCTGCGCCGAGTTCCCTTCTTCTAACGTGTTTCGGTCTTCCCACGTAAACGTCCGCTTTGTCTTGGATCTTTTGTCGCCACTAAGGTGTCTTTTGTGTCACTTTCTCTATAATTTACCGGCTTTGTTTCTCCAAAAGCGAGGCATTCAGGACGCTCGCAGTACGGGAGAAGATGAAAGAGTAAAATGGGCGAACGCAGGCAAAGGTGAGAAGTGAACAACGACCACCAGCCAAGAGAGGCTTAGTCGATACTCCGTTCCACTAGTTCCATGCAGTGGAGTTAAGGCTACGGGGCTCGTGTCAGGCAATCACTAGTGAAAGCCGGCTACGTTTTCCAGGGAACCAAACGGGAGGATTCGACTATCGTACGCTACAAATTTTTACGTGAAGCTTCCTTTCAGTCAACGTCGCGGGGAAGGCGACGAGAGGTATGCACTATAGAGGTTCCCTTCTCGTGCTCATTTCTGGCTGACTCGACGTGGTAACTTTCGCTATACTGCACGCAGGCGATGAGGTAGAGCACCGCGAGGAAATTCGAAGGAGTAAGAAGCTTCCCCTCTGCTAAGCTTCCCGCCCTTCTTTGTCGTTCGCCAAAGAAAGACTCTGCGTCTTTTTATTTTTTTTCTATTCCTCGGCTCGCTTTTGTCTCTGTCGTTTCTTTTGTTTCTGGGAGAAGGCACAGCGCCGTCGGACAGGATCGCTTTCGGAGCCATTTTGTCAATATATCCATTCGCGCGAAAGCGGTAACCCCCGGTCCTTTCTCTACACCCATCTCCTACCCCCCTACCACCCCATTGGGGCTTCTCACTACCACCCACACCTCCACGCCCACTACGGGCCCTGCCTTCCTCGCGTATGTGCGCGTGCTATTTTTTGATACCCATGCCTCCGCCATTCTGCGATTCGACCGCGGTTTCTTTTTTGTCTTACGGGACTTCTGCAGTGGCAGAAACTGGGCCGTTCGCGTTTGTCTCTCGATGTGTTTGCGGGTCGCTCCGTAAACGGCACTGGAATGATCTGGCCCTGTTTGTTTGTTATTTCGTCGCTTTGTTCGATTTCAGGTATGCCGCGCTCGCGTCCATTGTGGAAGTGTGAACGGCCACTATAGCTTTTTCTAGAAGTTGCGACAATGACGGTTACCTTTTCAGGTTTCATTCTTCGCTCAGCGTACTTCAGGTGACGTACAAGAATTCAGTTGGTCCGATTTCGTACAGCACAGATGTATAGATACGTCCGCTACCATAAATCACATAGCACATGGCACTACGCTAACTTGTTTGTTGCCTTGGGGCGTTGGTGTGACGGGAATATTTTTTTTTTCAAGCTAGCTGTCTGGCTCAGAGCTCGTAGCCCCAGCAAAAACATAATTTTGACACTTCATGAAGTGCGCAGCTATTTATAGATAAATAGCGAGTGAACAGGTGAAGCCGCAGCCCTCAGCCGGAGTTCCGACAAGAAGGCTTGTGTATATTGCTTTTATTGTTCAGAATGCTAAAAAGCGCTTTTCAATAGTATTAGCCCTAACGACATCGCCTCATAAAAGCTGTTAAACGGCTGTTAAGGGTGTAACTATTAGCAAAGAGAAAAAAAAATGTCTTCAGTGACTACAAATCACTGCTGCAACAGATTGTTTGTGTCCTCCAAGATCATTCCTAGCGTTCTAAGCACAGGTTTATTGGTTCCAGGGGACACCGTTTAGAAGGCCATTATCGTGTTCCATGACGTCATAAGCCTACAGGAGATACAGCTTGGATCATCGCTACTATTTCACCCTTGAACACACCTGCCAACTCATGCACCAACCGCATATTAGAAAAAAAAGAAAAAAAAATCGTCAGCTGTTTTTCCAAACACGCTACCAAATCAAGGCCAATGAACTGCTGAACGATATCATATAACATATCATATCATATATATCTAGAAGACGCTACTTAGATATCTACTAACATTTCAGCCTCGGAACCCCGTTCATGCTCACACTTTCCAACATATGTTGCAGCCATTGAGAAAAACTTCACATAGAAAAAGCAGCCATCTTTTCCAAATGATGTATCGAATGCACACCCTTCTACTGTTCAATGACGTCATATAACTACTAGGAGACACTGCTTGGATGGTCGCTAAAATATCGCTTTTGAACTTCGTTCGCACGTGCCATGTAAGAAAGAAAACCATTTTACCACCACCAACACGTGGCAAGCCACAGACAGGAAAAAATATTTAAAAATAAAATAAAGTCACCTTTCCTCCGAACGGTCACCAAATCCATATGAATTGCTTCACGCGGAGTGTTTTCGAGACCCGTGGTCGTGCGTGAAGTTTTCTCGACCTTACTGCAGAGCTGCTCGAACGTACACGCTTAGACTCCCAGACCGGGCCTCTTTCGTTCGAAAATGGGGGTTGGCCTCTACAGTCTTTTTCTGTTCCTCACCTTCCTCTACGCGGCTCCTCGCTTTGTCTTGTAGATGAGGCCGTGCGTAGTCCATCTCGAGAGAGAAGCGTTCCGTTCAGCTTTGGTCCACTGGGGGTATGTTTTTTTCTTTTTTTTCCCCGATATTTGTTTCTTTTTTCGATTCTTTCTTCCTAGCGAACAAGTCGTGCAGAAAACCTTTGCGTAGCGAGAAAAATACCCGCGTATAGGCGTGCTGCGCTTTTTTTTTTTTCTGTGACGCTGTGCATGGCATGTGCCTACACTACAGATATCAGTGAGACGGTTTCAGGGGCTTCGAGAATTCGCCGTGTTCGACCTTTCTTTCGAAGGGTTCATCTGCGTTCTGGGCCGCCAACGTGTCCACATGTTGTTCTCGGTCTTCACGCTTCTGCAGCGTGCGGTATCGTGAGGCAGTGCGTCGCCAACGGGTTACGGAGGCTCAGCGGCTTGTCGCCAACTCGAGAAGTGCAAGCTAACTTTTAGCTCGGAAGTCTGAGGCTTTGCTTAGGATAGACATGCCAGCTACGGCATCTAGCACGCTTTTGATGGCCGTACTGCAGGGGCCTCCAGTAGCTGCGCTTCCAGTATAAGGGAAGCGTGGGGTCATTTTTTCTCTAGCTAACCTTCGAATGTTTTCTACTGGTGCGCTACCTGACGCGTTTGCAAGACGCGACAGCTGCTTCGGGCGGTTACTTAGCGTGACTCAGAGTCTTTCGTTCTCGATTCCAGAGCATGCGAGGTTTAGTGTCGATTCAGATCGTCCGCCTTGGCTTTTCTTTCATTTGCATTGTACGTACTATTCTTACTAATCACCAGTGCAGATAAATGCCGATGTTGTCCGACTGTACAAGCATTTTAGAGCGCAGCTCTTATGTGCCCGCTCCTGCGGTGAGCGTCGGTGTCGGCGGCGTAACCGAGCGAACACGGAGCCGGATACCAAAGGCGCGAGCCGCGAAGACCAGTGAGAGCGGTCCCTGCTGTGACGTAGGCGCGGGAAACGGGTGTCATGCGGGCTATAGAGTTTCGTAAAATATTTGCTAGAGGGAGCTCTAGCGCTAGTGTCTGCGAGAGCTGGAACAGGGGCGGTTCAGCTAGCGCGGGAATCATGCGAAGTACATGGATTTGCCTAAACTTCGTCCCTCTGGCTTCAGAGCGGCTCTGCGACTTTGTATATTCGTCAGTTTCACCAATAATAAATAATTAATTCAACATTCCTAAAATTTTCCGACGACAGGATTCGAACACAGGCCCTCTAGCATATAAGCCCGGTGTTGAAAGCATTACGCCACGGACGCATGCATCGACAAGCAGCATAGAACGCCCCCTACGAATTTTTTGCAAGCAAGCCAATGTGTTGAAACGTTGTCGCGTTTCAATTTGGCCACCTCGACAGGTTGAGCCACTGCAATTAGTAGCAATCGTGCGTGTTTCTAGCATAATCTGCACTTAGAAAAGTATAGATTTTTCTGGAATTTAGGACAATGAAGACAGATGAAGCGCAATAAACAAAGCCACGAGAACGTCTGAATCCACAAATACAAAGATCAGACAAATCCATGTGCTTCCCATCATTCTCACGATGACTGAACGATCGTAGCGCCAAAGTCCCCTCTAGTAAGGATTGTATGAAACTCGATGATGCGTACTCGCCCAACCGCTCGATGCGTATATACTCTTAACTCGTCTCAGCCAGACCGCTACTTTCGTACTATCGTCTGTTCGCGTCAGCTCTCGCTCGCACTTGCTTGGTTTGCTTGGTTTGGTCTCATTCGCGCTCGTTTCGACTGTCCTGGTTTGCGATTGTTTCGTAATCTGATTGTATGCGCGACGCCAGTTGTGTAGTACAGTACTTTCTGGAAGCCGCGCGGCACCAGCGATTACACTGGAACCTTCGACGAATCACGTAGAAAAGCCGACGCGCTTGGCCCGCAGATCGGGTTTTCGACGATCGCAGACTCTGCTACTTGCTTGTCTAAAATTCTTTGCCGCAACATATCGCGAAACGAAAACACGTATAGAGCTGCGCTCAAATTTCGCATTAGTGAGTATCGTAATCGTTGCAGAATTTTTTTCAACGCGATATCTTCAGCTCCACGTATGTATGTATGTATGTATGTATGTATGTATGTATGTATGTATGTATGTATGTATGTATGTATGTATGTATTATCCTCCTCAACCTTTGTCGTCTGAAAGACGTTCTATTCGTCCCACAGCATATGCATGATGCAAACAGTCTGCCAACAGCGCGAGAATACTTTGCTAAAGAACATAATACCCCGCACGCGATAACGCCTCTGTCTCATCTTACTGAATCTAATTCATGTCTGTCAGATGGACTCTTGTGATAAGTGGGATGAAGGCTCTGCATGCACTCAGTATAAAGACTTCATATCCCGCGAAAGTTTAGCGACAGACATAGGCTTCGAGAAAAATGTCGTCTGCATCGGCAGCTTGTGTCGTAGACGCCCGTATGCATTACAGCATGCGTGCTTATCGATGCCTTACAAGGGGCCTCGCGGTGGAAAGCACGCCCTTTAATATATACTGTCATCATCGTATCATACGATAACCACGAGCGTTATTTGGGAAATCCCAGTATCAGCCAGGTCTTGCTTCTGCTGTACGCGCACTCCACCTGAAAGATAAAGCAGATGCTTTGCGCGAGGCAGCGGTGCGTGCATTCACGACGCGCCGGTACTGCTCAGAATAGATAAGCTCCGCACGAATAGCACTCTTGCGTTTATAGCACCGTGCATGAATAGCACATATCAAGCCGCTTGTGCGTGGCTGCAGGTAGCGTAAATTCAATTACACGAGGATGCCTTCCGCTGGGTAGACTGGACTAACAAGACACGGCGAATGCCGAAAAAATGCACTATAGCCATGCGTAAGTGCAATCATTAAGCCTAAAAGCCGCACGTCGAACTGCACGGGCGCCCCTGTCTGGTCGAGCGTTTTTGCCGCCCAAATGCCGGAAACCCGCGACGTTTCGCTAAGCCTAACACGAACTGAACGCGCGTGCCTAGGATGCTCGAGACAGAACTGCGAATTTATGCGGCGGCGCGAGCGCGTTCATACGCTTGACGAGCTGCGTCGGTTTGATTCAGCATATTCAGCGGGCCGCGAACGAAAATTCGACGTGCTCGCGTACCCCGCCCTCTGGGGAGTGAATACGAAAACGTCCGGTTTCGAAACGAGAACAGCGTGACGATGGCTTACTTCCCTTCTCTGTCGTCTGCTACGATAACAGACGAAAAAAAGAAAACAAATATGTGAAGAAGTAAAGCAGACGACGAGGTAAAATGGAGCGAAAAGCAAAGGAGCTTGTGCGGAAACGCCTGGAGATGCAGACGATATCTTCTTTACTTCTGCTGTCGACCTCGGCGCAAAACAACAGTTTAGGCAAGTATAAAATAAAGCAAAAATAAAAACAAAACCTATTGCAGGTTGAACAGTCGGTCAAAACGGCACACGACACGTCCCGTCTTTGTGCCTGAAAAAGAGCTCTTTTTTTTCTGAGCTACTTCTTTTCGCGGTCCTCCTACATATGTATTGGCCAGCTCGAAGCACTGCCCGCGGATGAACGCAACAAAAGCATGCAAACTCTTGAGCAAAACTGAGTTGGTCTAGCTTGTAGGTGTGTAAGTATGCGCTCGGCAAGCTGGGTACACAACATATCCCGCCATCTTCGTTCAGTTTGTGCCGTTTTCACGTCTGCTTCGAAAGTAGCGACGAAGGCTTATAGTGGCATGCGTGAAGGGAATGCAAGACTTGCGAAGGATCTGCATTTGAAGCGGGAAACTGAAAGAAGGAAGGAAAGAAAGAAAGCCGGTAAAAGAAAGCAAACCCGAAGCTGCCTACACGTCTGCCACTCAATGCGCCGAAGTGTTTTCTCTTTCTCTGTTTTCTTTTGTTCTTTCGTTGCATTCCTTTGTTTACGTTAGCCCGTGTCGGCCTCTTCTTTCGAAACGACCCAGCGCTGCTCTCGAAATTCGGGTCACTCTTCACCGCAAGCTGTTTATGCATCGAGGGAAGTGCAAGTTTCTGAGAGAATTCGCTCTGCGTGCATCTCCAGTGCGCGAGCAGCAATTCGCGCGTTCGTTTATAAGCAAGTGTACAGAGCAAACGTAAACAAAGCGTAAAGGTAAAGCAAATAGGCTGACGTAGTTGATTCCTCCGACTCTGCTGCGCTCATGTTTCGCTACGTCAGCACGTTCTCGCAGCGGTCGCCGCCTATCTTTGAAAATACTATTTCTACTTCGGTATTCGGCACCACCTCGTCTGCTCTCGCTACAGTAACGAAGGCTCTACGATATACACATACCGACGCCACAGTACTTACAGTCTGCGTAGGGCACGACGCCCCGTACAAGTTTGCAACAGGATTACTGACAGGTGGGCAAGGACTAAGAAAGAACAGACGAAAGAACAGACGACAGAAGCTTGTGTCGTCTGTTCTTTCTAAGTTCCCGTGTTGTTACGCAGTCAATATGAACCCGTAAAAAACTGCCGAGCTCAGCCGTATAGCTGAGGAGGACATAGAATACGTCGGTCTCATCTCCCTGCTTGGGAGGCATGCAGTACGGCGCACTGTTTTGGCATATAGACATTGTGATATCAATGCGCGCTGTGCTTACGTGCATTTTGTTGAAAGCATTGTCAAAGCACGAAATTTGTATAAGGATAATCAATATGATGCAGATTTTATATCAATTTTATATCGGATTCCTCAACAAGAGAACAGCATATGTTGGTGATGGGTTGTAGCAACTGGCTGGTTTAGCTTGGCAATCGACGCCGGCAACCGCTCCGCCCGAGCATCTATAACACTGTTACTGTGGTGTCACCACGTGCCCATCAAACCACTCTATCTTAGGAATGTGAGAAAAAAAATGACGGGAAGCTTCCTTCCTTCTGGGAAACACTAGAGGCGCTTTTGTCCCACTTTGAACCATCGAACTAATGGCTGAGTGGTAGCGTCTCACACTCAGGAGACCCTGGTTCGATTCCCACCCAGCCCATCTCAACGAGTCTTCACTCCGCTTTCGCGAACAGACGCTGCGGCTGAGCTGCGATTGATGTCCCGTGAGTGTACTTTGCCCCTGTGGGACTCAAATGTTTTCACCATGTGTCGGTTGCGTTCATTGTCTCCGGACATACGGATGCACCTCCCGCCTGGATTACCACGACGTGAACAGACCATGTTCTGCCGTCCGTGGCTAGGCGTTGCCTTTACAAACACTTATGCTTTCCTCATAGGAATGGCCAACAGCCCCACATGCGACACATGTAACATCGACGAGACGCTCGCACACATTATCTGTGTCTGCCCGCGATACAGTGCTGAGAGACAAGTGATGTGCAGAGTACTGGACCAGTTGGACAATCGTCCACCTTCAGAACTAAAAGCTTTAGGCGAATGCTCTGAAAGAACATCCGCATTGAAGGCCTTACTTGCGCTATTAAGGTTCTTGTGGTCTACGGGGCTTCACGACAGACTCTAAGAATGCCGCCCCCTACCGCTCTGTAGTGTACGCGCTTTTTTCGTGCTTGTCTCCCTTTCTATCTCCCCCTTCTACTCTGTTTCTCTTTTTATCCCTCTTAACCCTTCCCCATGCGCAGGGTAACCAACCGGAACTACTTCTGGTTAACCTCCCTGCCTTTCTCTCTCTTTTGCAAGTTGTTTTTATTTATGAATTGCCTTCCGCCATTTTTCGCTCACGGTCAACGCCGCCGACGCCGACGACACCGGCTTTTCTGCGACACGAGCTCCTTAACGCTGTCGCGTTAATACAAAATAACAAATAGGAGTGAGTTAGGTCTCGACTCGGACGTCTGCAAATACGAGGACTGCTTTTTGTATTGAACAGAGACGAAGTGTTCGCTTTCATATTGGCGGAGAGGGCTCACGTATATGCCTCTTTTCCCGTGCAGTATACTGTAAACAGCGGTCGAAGACGCCTCGCATGCGTCGCAAGAATGAAGTTGTTGTTTGGCTCAATATCGGTGCCGGCTGCGAGAGCCTCCTCCAGCTGTCGTACGAGTGAACGAGTTTCGAATCGGAGGACTCGCTGACGTCGGCACGACTCTTTTCGCACCGAACAGATGGGCACGCATTGGGAGAGACGCTGACGTTCGCGCGGAAGTGCGCTGTCTCGCGAGACTCCGCCGCTGACAATAAGTAGACCGAGCTCGCAAAGGAAATATTGAACCGAGTTTCCGCTCGTCTTCAACACGCAGCGGAGGCTTAGGACTCAAAGCTTTAGCGCTCGTCGAAAAAACGAAGAGTAACAATTGAAACCGAAGGTGCCGTATCGTCCGGACTATTGTCCCGCGGGCTGTACTTCTTTTGAGATTTGGAATTTCGAGATTTGGAATTTCTGCTGCCGCGTATTGTACATGACTTAATTATTTTTCTCGATATCGTAGGCCTTCTCGAAAATGGAAAAGTGAGGGAGGGAAGAGGCCCGCCACTGCGTGCTTCTTTGCGATTGTAAACCACTTAGTGAAATCGACTCTATACTGGAGAAACAGACATAACTAAACCGACTGTGTGTATATTGGCTGCGAACATTCTAATTAAAAAAAAGGCTCATTTTCAGCCGGATTTCGCGTCTGCGGACAACAGAACACATGCGACTGTACAGTCAAACGCAATTATAACTAGTACGAGTGCAACGAAATATGCTATACATAGAACGCGTAAAAAATATTTCTCAAACCGTCATTAACTCAAGATACATTGCCTAAAACGAACTGGACATTCCGTATATCGAACTCGCGAGTGACTGCGACAAAAAATAAATAATAAATAAATCGCAAGGCCACCTTCGGTTCTTTCCTGCTCGCTCTTTTTTTTTTCAGAATGCTTGATGAACATGCGTGCTAAAGTTATGAGGCGTTTTCGCGTCTCGCCCCCATCGCAGTGCGGCCGCCGTGGCCGGGATTCGATCCCGCGACCTCGTGCTCAGCAGCCGAACACCATAGCGACTGAGCAACCACGGCGGAATAGAGCAGGCGTGTTCTTTTCTGGCCATACGACTGACCGGGCTTGACAGCATGTTCGAAATGAACGGTGTAGGATGCGATGCGAGGCATGAACCGATATAAAGCTGCATCCTGTCCAGTGGCCGAATTACTTGTACGCGCTGTTTGCGACAGTCAGGGTCACCATGAATGAAACATCTTTATTTTAATACGGTATGACCCTACGGCCTAAAGGAGGTAAAGTTCAAGGAAAGGGATCACATAAGACAATGAATACCAGCCTCAGTTGCAAACTCCCACACTGTAAAATAATTTACTCCCGTAATAAGGGTGTAAATATATCTATAACTCCCGCCTTTACACCAAGAAATGATGTAAAGGTCGGAGGGCAGGAGGAGAACAGCATGGTCTCGGCCTCGATTGTTTCTGTTTCGGAGTAACCCAGTCTTCAAGCATGCGGCGGCATTAGCGTTGTTCCACCCGTGTATAACGAACTCATCGTGAAGATTTGTTACACCCGGGTTCGGATATACCGAATTGCTTGACATATCGGAACAAGGCAGACGTTCACAGGAAGATGGAGGCTTGTAGTGATCTACAGCGGCTGAGCAAGATACGTTGGCTACAGCTTCAATCATTCTACAACCTTCGTTGATCGTTTGCTATATTCAACTACTTTGGCGTATTAGATAGTTGGTCATAACCGAGTTTGACTCTTGTCTGGAAAATGCGGCACAATCTTTCCATGGGCATCTGGCGGCGACTCTATTATGCGAACGCATGGCTTCGGGAATGCTTCCTCAAAAGAAAAAAAAAAAGAAAGTTCGCCAAGGACGCATTCACAATCGGCATGTATGCCGCCTGGAATAAAAAATAAAATCATACCGATCGCAGAATGTAAGTCAAGTGCGAAGAAACGCTCTCGGTATAACGAAATATTTACCGATGCGCACGCGGCGAAACTCGGCACGACAACAGCGGGAACAAAAGCATCAACAAAGTGCGTCTGTATCTCGGGTGGCAGTTCCGTAAACAACTGCGAATAAAAGAAGAAGACGGAACCGTCGAGAAATTGCCGTTACGTTCGAGAGAGCGCCTCTCCAGCCGAGAAGCGTTGATCCCATAGGAAAAACGGAAGAACTTGACTGAAAAAAAAAAAAAAGAACTGCGTCGGTACGCGAATTGTTCCTTATCTTCTGGGTGGTGCGAATTCGAGATGCAGGAAATAAGGAATTCATTTTGCGAAATTTAGTTCTTGCGATGTCGTTTTGTTGGCAAAGCTCCTTCCGAAATGTTCTCGTTTAGCCCCTGCAGCATTTTTCCACCCCTCCTTGTGCGCGATTTTATTTTATTGACATTATTAACGTATATCATTTCGAGCGGGAGCAGTGAAAGCTGCTGCTACGATAAGAACACAGCGGGATACTGACAGTTCGACACGAGGCATTTTTGTCATTATTTTGTTTTAGCGTTCTTTCTGGCAACACCATCTCGAAGAAGAGAATAACACGTTTTCTGTTTTGTCTTCTGCTTTTTCTGCACGCGTTAAAATTGCGATTTGCTCGCTAAGTGTTCTTAGAATTTAATAACTTTCTCTGCTCCTGTAATCAATATCTGCCTTGCCACATTCTGCGGTTAAATATGGAACGTATGGGGTGATCATTTTTACGTTTTGTGGAATATTTAAAACATGCCTTTGGCAGATAACCTAATTCTATTCTTTAAGCTGGATTACTCCGAGAGGCGGAAAAATTCAAACGAGAAACCAAACACATATTCAACTAATTAACAAGATTTCACAAATTAACGTCCTAATTCTACGGCACACATTGCAATTTACGAATTGTAGCTGGTAAGTCTGCAAGGTGTATCCACTTGGAATGAATTTTCGGAACAGTTTGGAGATATGAGGCAAGTTTGGCGATATGCATCATCACACTCGCCGCAGAAATGCGCTCTTGTGCCACTTAATTTTTTAACGAAACGCTATTCTATGCATTGAAGCACAATAGTAACTGGAACGCCCATGTATCTCGTAGCACACCTTGTGAAATATTATGTTGAAGTTGGTGTCCTCCTGGAAATTCATTTCGAATGACTACGTCTTGAAAAAAACTCACCGGCTACAATTCGTAAATTGCAACATTTGCCAGGAAATAATTAATCAAAAAGCTAATTAGATTTCTTAGTCGTATACGTGTTTCGATTTCTCGTGCTATTAATGCTATTCTCGTGCTACTAATGCCCGCCTCCTCAAGTAATCTCAGCAGGAGGACAAGATTTATGCTATCTGCCACAGACGATCCTTAGCAGTTCCGCAAAAACTTGAAACTTATCACCCCGTATAACGCATCGCTTTCTAGAATGCGAAACGGAATTCCCACTTATAGCGTGCAGGCTGTTATAGACAACGTACCTCGTGGTGACACTACATGTCTACAGTATTCAGCGTCGTCTTACTGAAAGAAATAGATCTCTGCACTATGAACATTCTCTGCTCTGAAGTAGGACATTATCGTGAACACGTTTGTTGCTCTTCACGTTTTTCTCGCTCGATGTACAGTCACGCGAATCCGGCAAAAAATGTAAGGAAACAGGAACTATATTCGAGAACTCAAGAGATGACACACAGAGTTCGGTTGCTAGCAATGCCCCTATACTCTTCGTCACCCTACGACCCTTCGAAACTGGTGGTAGCCCAGACTCGCTATCTCTGTTACTGAAAAGACAGAACGCAGAGAGGCCACTTTGGTGGTTAAAAGTACACATACGAGCGTGTTCCCATATTTCAAACAGGGTCAGTTTTGACGCGCTCTGGGTACTCCGTAGGCTTATAGGAAGAATCTTGCGGAAACGGAAAAAGAAGCAAGCAGATAAGACAGGCAGCCAACGCCTGTTTGGATGAGGCGTCGACAGCGTCAAGGTCTCCGCTGGAGAAAAGACGGGGTGGTTTCTTAGCGCGTCACTTGCAGTCGCGATTTCCGCCGCAGTGTCCGGAGCTCCGAAGAATGGGAAGCTCTCCGCGATGTACTCACTCTCTTCCGACGGGCTCTGGCGTTTAACAAAGACCGACACCGCTGTTCTGCACTTGCTTGCTTTTCTTTGCTTTTGTTATTTTTTGGGCATTTGTTTTATCGCTTTGTTCTCTCGCCAAAGGGACGAGTCGCTTGCGATGAGAAGACCCCCCCCCCCCCTCCACACACACACCCCCACACCCCCACCCCCGATCGTGTGTGCGACTCGCGATAAGACCGCGCCTCTGTCAAGAGGCGTTGTCTTTGAGAAGAAGAAAGGTGGCGGGTGCGGCGTCAAGAATGAAAGCAAAAGTTGTAGTAGAGTCTTTTTCTTTTTTTTTTCTGCTACGTGTGCTTCTAGTTGCTTTGCGTTTGCTTCGTTTGAGTGTCGACACACGGGTGGACTCAGATAAGCATTTGATGAGTTCCTGCCGGCTACCGACAATAGCTCATTGAGCGTCCATAAGTTACGACAGCAAAGAAGCTTAAGAACGTTTTCGTTCTATTTTTCTTCCCTTGCTCCAGGGCCAATGGAAGTACGCGTGATTTATCCAAGGTGAAGTTGTTTATTGCATGGTTCGTTACGATACGCGCCCATCAATAGGACTCTGAGAAACAAAGCGCTTAGTTGTGCGATAACAGGTGATGAGATGCGAATGAGTGGTTCATGAGATCGATCCTAAGAACCGTTAGGCGTAGTGGAAACCGGAGCGTAGGCGCCAGATGATAAGCAGCTTCGATGGATAGAGTGATGACAAACGCATTTCGTTGATGCTAGGAGCTGACACTTTGGCAGGACAACATAACACGTAACGCAACAGACCCACCAATCTCGAATAGCTGGTTTTGTGTATTAAATGCATACGGTAGGCGATAAGGAAGTGCTACTAAGCCTCTCGATAAGTGTTGCTGGGTCCTATATGTGTTCTTAGATGTATGGAATCTCTGAGACTATCAGCTAAAAACATATTGGTCATTATAAAGCAAACGAAGTGAAAGGAAGCGCAGTTAACCTCGCCAGCTAAAGTCTCGCCAACACTATAGCTTGTCGCCTGGAATATAATCGATTCGACGGATCACAAAGACGACGACGACGACAAAGCGGATCAGCCTGTGCCCCACTTGTCTACCAGGCATTCGAATTCAGGACATCTGCATTCCGATACCGGTGCCTGAAACGCTGGGTGTGAGCTTGTCAGTGTCTACCATGCGTTTCAACGAAGAACTTCATCAGTAGAAAAAGAAGAAGGTGATGATGATTAACATGTAGAAATGGACGATGATTGTAATGAAAATAACTAAATAATGGGGTTTTCCGTGACAAAACCACGATCTTATTATGAGGCAGGCCGTCGTGGGGAGGGCTCCGGAAATTTAGGCCACTCAGGGTTCTTTAACGTGCACCTCAATCAAAGTGCACCGGTGTTTTAGAATTTCACCCCCATCCAAATGCGGCCGCCGTGGCCGGGATTCGACCGGGCGACCTCGTGCTCGTTAGCCCGACACCACAGCCACTGAGCAAACACGGCGGGTGACGATTGTGGTAAATATGATTATGGAGAAGGAGGTTAATCATGGTCGCACCCGACACGCTCTGGTGCATTTGGGGAAGGGGAAACGGGGAAGAAATACAATAGAGGTGGGTGTGCGTCAGCAGAGAGGCGTAGCGTAACGTTCAGTCATACAGCCAAAGATGGTCGCTTACTCCAGAGGGCTTCAATAACCGCAGTTAGCGCTGTAGTGGCCCTGCGCATATAATCAAAAGTGCTTCGACCAAGGTCACAGGCTCTTCCGAGAGCAGTCTCTTGTTTGATTGCCTGAGACTTACATGCACAGCACGTCATTGCCCGTCAAACGAAGAACAATCGTACAAGAAGGAGCTTACCTTCAAGAGCAGTTCACTTGGACCTTTATGAGGCTCATGACTTCATGAGTTATATGCGAAGCATTCGTGGTTTCATGCCTGACAGTTGTTATTCGGCCGCCATCTCTGTCCTGTGCGTCGTGTCTCCTTGCTAAAGCCTGTGACGGACAAGGTCACCTTGCCTACGCTGCTTCTGCGTTGGTGCTCATCGCTCAAAAATTCTTTTGTAATCATGAACTTCCGTTTCTTCTTCCCCAGTAGTGACTTGCTTTAGGAAATGTAAGCCGAGCGATACAGAGGAATCTTGAAGGAAGCATTCGTCTTTGGTACACGTGAGAACCTTTAGAGCGGGAACTGAAACGTTCTACAGAGATGGAGGAAAAAAAGAAATAAAACAAGGCTGATGAAGAGAGATACAAAAGCGGCGAACGCCTCGTCGTTTATGCAGGCAAGAGCGTTTCATCATTCCTGGCGTTCTTATTCAAAGCGAGAAGAGTCTTTTATCTGGCGAAAATCGCGAGAGAAAAAAATGCGACTAACCACTAAGGAACAAAACAAATGAAATAAAATAGTTAAAAATAAGAACACTGCTCCGTCTACCTGCGATTCGATCTACCGAACTCGCTTTTGTGTCGATTTCGAAAGCGATACGAGTTGAGCCGCAATGGGTCGTGCGTTCTTTGTCGCTTGCCGCGAGGTTTACGTAGCCTTCCTTTCGTTTTCTGGTTCTTTTTTTTTTAGTTTCGTTTCTTTTCTGTCGTTCTCTCGTCCTTATCTCAACCCTTTCGCTTCAAAGTGGGTCACGTACTGCAAAATGCGGCAGCCGATACAGTGAACTTGGAAAAGATAGAATGAAAAAAAAAAGAACAGCGGAGAAGAGAAGAATCGCTAGCAGGCTAGTGCAAAGCTTGCTTTGTTACCGCGTTCTTTTTCTTTTTTCACAATGCAGCTCTGCATTTAAATTTCGGCATACCATTGCAGGATTCTTTTTTTCCCGTTTTGTATTTTATTTCTCTGCTCGTAGCAAATGTTTTTCGTATTCAAGGTGCGTCTCGTGTGGGTGTTATTCTATAGCTACGTATGCCTTATTTTTACGGCGAAGCTGTTTACGGCTAGGTTCTGGCAGATCTCGTCTCCGTGAACATAGACCAACAATTTTTCATACGTTGGCCGATCCCCAAGATAAGGCGTTCAGCAATCCCCGTACGTGGGCCGATACCGAAGATAGTGCAATATCAGTCCGACCCACGGCGAAGGTGAAGCAGGCTTTAAGCATTCCCCATACGTGGGCCAATCCCGAAGAATGTACAAAGCCGGGCCGACCCGCGGCGGAGGTGCAGTTCGCAATTAAGGGGCCTACATTCACAGCTTCGCTCGTCGTCCTTCTTCACAGAGCGGAAGGACACTGACTTCTTTTTTGCATTGCTTGAGAGGAACGGCACTTGCTTGTATACTCCTGCGAAGAAGAAATAGCGTGTATACCTTTGAAAGTTACGCTGGATTCTCATCCAGTACATTTCCTGGTGGCGGTGGGATTGTCTCTATTATGATAATGTGGCCCAGGCGTCCGCACTCGAGCAGCATTTCTGCAAACAAAATAAAGCACCTACTGTCTTCCGCGCACGAACGCTCTGAAAACGGTGCGGCTCAATTGCGTGTCGAGGTGACTGTCGGCGCTCTCGAGCCTAGCCTTACAAATGTAGCAGCAACACTGGAATTTCGCTTTCATCATGCCGTTTTATACGAGAGTTAATTGCTGGTAATTGTTATCACGCAGAACACAGGTGCGACACTGTCACTACTAACACTATGTCATTCAGCATGCCGAGGTTATAATATGCCCGTTTGCTGGTGCTTGCATTGCTGCAACCACAGCCTTCGTAAATATATATATATATATATATATATATATATATATATATATATATATATATATATATATATATATATATATATATATATATATATATATATATATATACGCGTACCTCGTGACGCCAGTCCCGAGCAAATCTTATGCTCTAAAAGATACTGTGCGCTGAAGGCCGGCGGCAGCCGTCGGCGTGGCGAGGTTCCGCGGTTTGCCGCGCGAAATTGCGCGCGCCGGCGTTCAACGCGCGTTTTATCAGCGGCCACAGCTGGCAATGTACGACCGGTACAGAGGCCGCTGTCAGGTATTGCCGCCGTGCCTTTAGCTTCTGTTCCTACCTTGGAAAAAGCAACTTCAAGAAAAATAAACCATCTGAATCCGAATACTACCAGAAAAAAAAAGAATAAAAGCTTGTCTCGCCGTTCTTTTTTTTTTTTCTCTTCGCCTTCTTTTTTTTCCCTTTGCGATCATTCGCGACGAGGCCGTCAAAGATAACACGCTCGGGCTCGCGCGCTCGCTCGGTATGCAAAATAGGCCCCGGAAACGAAACAAGAAAAAAAAGAAAGAAAGAAAGAACGAAAGAAAGAACGCGATCTCGACTCAAGTGCACACGTATACCACGCAGAAGTATTCCGCCACAATATTCCAAGTTGTGGCAAGGGAGCGTGAAAAAAAAAATATAGGAAAAAAAAGACGAAAGAAAAAAGAATTGTCTGAACGAACTATACCGTGCAATATACCGGCGCCATGTTTAAGCGTGATGCTCGGCGCGGAGGCGGCGGCCGAAGCATAAAACGGGCCTGACGGGGCATGCGCCCCACGCCGCATCGGAGGCTCGGAACTCGTTACACTATACAGCGGTCCCCGGGGGCCCTTTCGCCGCCTTTCGACTTGCGGGACTCGTGTGCGCCTCCTCTCCTCGCTGGTGTTTACTTTCTCGCCTCCTTGCGGCCTATCGACCGCATTTTTAAAGAGCCGAGCGCGTGGTGCGCAGAGGTGGATGCTTTTTCGAGCATCTCGCGAACAATCTTTCTTTCTTTCCTTTCTTTCTTTTTTTCTTTCTTTCTTTCTTTCTTTTTTACTTTCTTCTTTTCTTTCTTTCTTTCTTTCTTTCTTTGGAGTTGCACTCGGCTGCCCGCATCTCCACCAGCTTTATTGAGGCTCGCTGTGTAAATTGGCCTACATGCGGACACCGTTGCTTGTTTGAACGTAACCTGCATGCGCCGCTCGTTTCGGGAGAGGCGCGCGAGTGAATGCGCGCTCTGCGACTGAATCGATTTTCGTTTTGTTCGTTTATTTCTCGGTTTCGAATATGCACCCGCTGGGACGTCACGGGAAGGATGGGCGTGAAGGAACACTGAAGGCTCCACAGTTTGCGTCGCGGGGTCTGAAGTATACAATAATAATATTTGGGGTTTTACGTGCCAAAACCACTTTCTGATTATGAGGCACGCCGTAGTGGAGGACTCCGGAAATTTTGACCACCTGGGGCTCTTTAACGGGCACCTAAATCTAAATACGCGGGTGTTTTCGCACTTCGCCCCCATCGAAATGCGGCCGCCGTGGCCGGGATTCGATCACGCGACCTCGTGCTCAGCAGCCCAACACCATAGCCACTGAGCAACCACGGCGGGTATGTGCGAGCTATTCGTTGCTATTCAATATGACGTCAGTCGGGATGCTGTGGCTGTGCCACAGAAGCTAATCTGAAATAGAATGAATGGTCGACAGTAATTATGACCTTCTATATGGATGCAAAGCATTCACCGCACGGCATGTCATAGAAATTGTTTCTGTGCCGACTGCTCTATAAGGAAACGAGAACATCAGTTTTCAAGTTGCATATTTGCTGGCTTAATGCCTTAGTAAAACGCCCGTGGCTCGAGCGTTTTCTATAGTAAAGTTCATCAAAGCTTTGAATGTCTTGTATGGGCCGCCGATGTATCGTTGAACGTGGACATGGATATGACTCAGATGCCCCTGGTTAGTTCCTCCTCTTTCTCTTTCAGGTTTCGTGTGCCGTGCAGTTTGTAATAGACACTGGCATTGCAATGTATTCTTCCACAAAATGATGGCGCGCTAAAAAGGTTTAGTTCGTATGCCATGCGTGAAACACGATAGAATTGTACTTGCCTGAGCTGGTTTAGTGGTTCATATCTAAATGCGAGTTGAATGAAATCCGAGTTGAACTGCTGAAATGAAGGACACAGACAAGAATAAAGTTAGGCAAGGACGTTGGTGAAAGGTTAACCGAGGGTATTTCCACGCATGCGGTTACATAGGGAGCGGTGAACGTGAACAAATAAAAAAAAGTACACCCACAATATTTTGTGGGAGTTATCTAAATCACATGTGAGCATTTGCTACTAATCACGTGCTGTTTCGTCGTTGTATGCTGCTGCGTTTGGTATAATCGCGAGAAAGACCAGCCATAAAATCGCGAAACGGAGGCGCGAGGTTGTAGCACCGAAATGTTAGCTGATACCTCTTAACTGGTAATTAGTGATGTTACAAAGAATGTGAACTGAGGCACGTAGTAGCAACGTTCACTCATGTTATGTGACGGTGCGTTTGTACGATGCCGCGGCTTCGTGGAAGGTACGCACTGGCCCATGCGTGCTGCAGCACGTGACGTAATTGAGCAGTGTCACGTTTGGTAGACCTCGTACGTAGGCGTGGTCGATGCCGCCGCACTCTAAAAACAGTTTGCACCCTTTGGGGTGTATATCTGTCCCACAACAATAATCGTCATCTGCCTTGCTTGCGTTTCCTTTCTTGAAAACTCGGCGCTCGCTACTTTCCTGTCGAGAATGCTGCATCACACTGATAACGCGCATGCCGTTCGTGACTGGGAAGTACCGGGCTCGCAGCGTTAGAGAAAGGAAACGCGCGCAAGACAGAAGACGATTATCGTTGTGGGACAAATATACACCCCAAAGGGTGCAACTGTTTTTAGAGTGTACCTGCTCTCGATGCGAACCGTTATCAACCGTGATCAACCGTACTCCGGCGGCGGCTGCGTCTGGCGCGGGCCATATCTTGAAAGTAAGTGCGCTGAGTGCTGATAACATTGTGATGTTTTCTCGCCGCTTAGTTCGCGTTGTAGCGAGAGGTAGCACGAACGTCGATTCGCTCGCTGCTGCGGGACCTATCTTGAAAGCGATCGTCTTACTTGACGGAGGGACGGACATATAGACTAGGTAGGCATAGAAATACCTACGCATTAATATGTATATACAAAGCATCTGCGCCTTGAATCGACCCCACAAAGGGGCCGACACACTGGTGGTAGCCTCAATACGCCATCTCATTAATGCCATGCAGTGTGTCAGCGGCTAGTGATCATGTCAGGCAATCAGTAACGCGACCGAGCTGCGTGTTCCAGAGAATTGAAGAGCGCTCGGGCCATTCTGCGCTACCTCCCCCCCCCCTCCCCGTAAAGCAGCCGTACAATAATAATAATAATAATATTTGGGGTTTTACGTGCCAAAACCACTTTCTGTTTATGAGGCACGCCATAGTGGAGGACTCCCAGAAATTTTGACCACCTGGGGTTCTTTAACGTGCACCTAAATCTAAGCACACGGGTGTTTTCGCATTTCGCCCCCATCGAAATGCGGCCGCCGTGGCCGGGATTCGATCCCGCGACCTCGTGCTCAGCAGCCCAACACCATAGCCACTGAGCAACCACGGCGGGTGCAGCCGTACAGTCGACGTCGCGCGGAGAAACAATGCAGAGCGAGTGGTATACAGTGGAGGAGCAGTAATTCTTCCGGTTCTGTTTTCTGGTTGCCCAACGCGACCCATAGCGTACGCCACACTGCACGCAAGTGGTAAGATATTAGGAGGGCGCAGTTCGGCACAAGTGGTCCCCTCTATATACGCCTTACTTTAAACTTCATTACGTGCGTGCTGCACAGAAACCTTAACTGCTCTTTGCCAGAGCTCGCCGAATTCACTGTGACAGTTTCACCGGGATGTACGGTCGCAACGGTGACATACACCGATCGGAGTTTGGTCGGCAGTTTGCAGCAAAACTCGATTCGTTCCAAGCTCGGAAGCGATCGTATTGCCGTAGTTTGCTCCGGAGATGAAATAAAACGTTGCAGTTCCCGCGGCTCTTACACCAGTCGACAGAAACTCGTATGTGAGGCTTCGCTGTCCTGTTCGCCCTTATATACGCTTTAAGATAAGAGCGCGATGCGGCGGTTCGGAAGCGATATACGGGCAAGTTTAGCGAAATTGTCGCTATAAAAATAAATCTTGCTGTTTCATGCTATTCGACGGAACGTTGCTGCCCGGCAATGTGGGTTGGAACGACAGCCGTCCGAGATTTATAACCTTCTATTGCCTAAGTGGTCCCTTCTATTTCCCCTTACAAAATTAAGATGGGTCTAATGCAATTATTGAAGTGCGTAATACGTTTCGTTGCCATTCTTTTGCGTGTTCGCCAGTGTTCTAGTTGGAATACGGCAATGACGAGGGATTTAGATTGCTTGTACCTTCGCAGGAATCATTCCGGTTTTTGTGAACTGTCCAAAAATTATTCTAGCTTGCTTGTTTCGGTCTGTGTGTGTGTGTGTGTGTGTGTGTGTGTGTGTGTGTGTGTGTGTGTGTGTGTGTGTGTGTGTGTGTGTGTGTGTGTGTGTGTGTGTGTGTGTGTGTGTGTGTGTGTGTGTGTGTGTGTGTGTGTGTGTGTGTGTGTGTGTGTGTGTGTGTGTGTGTGTGTGTGTGTGTGTGTGTGTGTGTGTGTGTGTGTGTGTGTGTGTGTGTGTGTTATGAATTTAACGCTACACGTGTTCACGATAATGGCACCGCATAAACGGTCATGCGAAGCTTGACACGTGCTTTCTTTTCTATTTATTTGTGACCTGGTATTTTCAGTTGTCTAATGCTATCTTTTTTTTTTATTCTGTTGCAGGTAAGCACGACTGCCGTTTACCTCAGTGCATCAATTTCTGTTCTGGGTGCCTCACAGAGAACAGGTAAAAGAGACTTCTTATCCGGTTGGATATCTTGCACTACGACTACCACTCGGTATACGCCCGCGAGGATAACGCGCGTCTGAAATCATCGTCACGCTTATCATCCCGTTATCTGATATTGGACCTGTAGCATACGCATCGTTTTCTGCACCATCTACGAAACCAAAGAGGGGCAGCACCGTATACAGCTTCCGACATCTCCTTAAACAAATAACACAAATATGTATTCTTTAAAATGTGCCTTGTCGAAGCGGTCCACCGTTTGTTTAGTCTGTATTTTCTACACAAATCAGTGCGCTTAAGGAAACCGTACTCTTGCTTCGCTTTCAGCACCACTGCTGCTGGCTCGTTGGCTATCACGCTTTGTTGCTGAACACGAGGTCGGGAGTTTGATTTTTCGGCCGATTACTCGGCCACGATGGTGGCGCCCTCTTAGAAGCGTTGTGCGAAAACACACGTGCCGGGTTTGACCGTCAGGTACTCAAAACTAATCTCAAAGTCTTGACCTCCCTTTATATGTAGAACCTTATCTGGCAGCATGATTTAGCAGCCTATATCATTGTGTCGCAAAGCTTTCCACGTCGATGCCGCTTAGCACCTATTCTTACTGCGTCTATACAATGTGTGGCAGTTCGGCACGGATGTGAATCTGCAGTCGAACCCCGGAACCTGGCAAAGGCTCAACGCACGACGAAGAACTGTGCCGCCGCTCTAGCCAGAGAAGGCACCGATACGCGGAAAGAAATCGTAACTTACATTCGCTTTTCTCGCAAATAACCAGGAAACGGCAATGCAGTGGATCTTTCTCTTTTTTTTTTCGGGTCGCAATCACGATGCATGCTCGGCACTGACAGCCTGTATGTTCGAGCGTAGAATGTTTCCTTTTTAAGGCGTAAGAAAATTGCTTTCCTCGTCCCAATGGTCGAAACGACGCGAGCGAGGGGCCTACCGAAAATGAAAGAAATGTCTTCTTTTTTTTTCCTGCTTTTCTTCCTCCCTTTTTTTGTTTTCGCTGTTTGACAGCTGGATATGTTCCGGATCGCTGAGTCGGGCCATTTTACGCAATTTGGTCGTTCGCCTTCGGCGCCTGGGGCAAAAAAAGCAAGCAGACAAACGACTCCCGTCACCTTCTGAAAGGCACCTGTCTTTGCAGAATCGTTCTTTCTATTGCCGCCTCAAAATTTTGAGCGTAGCTGTGATACTACCGTCGCTCCCCGGTACTGGCGTTATACGTACACTACTCGGCGCTGAAGGATCGTGTCAAAGAGCCTGTTTGTCGAGAGAGCAAATTGCACGGCGTGTAACGCGCGAGGTCTGTTCAAAAATAGCCGCGTCACCCTTCCTGCCGCTGCCTGGAGCCAGGCTATTATACGTATCGCTTTGTACTTTGATTTTAGTACCAGCTTATACAGCCTATTGCTCTTTTGTCTATTTTCTTTTGTAGAATTATCCAGCGCTCCGCCTTGCTTTATAAGGCGCCGTCGTGTGTTCCACCAAACTAGCGTATACAAACGACCCCTGTCGCCGCCTGAAAGCCACACACCTCTGAAAAAGCGTTCCGTGTAAACACCTGAGCTTTGAGTATAGCTGACATAATAACGTTCTGCTCTAGTACGTCTCGATACCTGTATGGCGTTGAACGATCGTGTCAAGAAGCCTGTTCGCGGAGAGAGCGAAGTGCGTGGCGCAAAATACGTGCCTAATACTGTTCAAAGACGGTCGCACCGCCTTCCTCACGCAGCCTAGCACCGGTGTAGAAATATATCGCCTTCCACTTTGATTCTAATGTTGGGTATTGCAGTCTATTGCTCCTTTGCGGACTGCATCAGCTCAGGATGAATCGTTGCCACCTGGCTTCGCACCTACAGCGAAACCTTAGACGCATCCCTGTTGTTCCGTTCAACCCCGCGTCCACCTGACTATACGCCTGGTATCCACAAGAAGGCAGACTTGTCATCATCAGCTCTCAAACAGCTTGTCATGCTCCGCGTACATGAAAGTTACGGCGAGTACATGCACAAATACGCCGACGGCTCGGTCCTACCGAACAGCGTCAACGCAGCGTTTGTCATCCCGACGAAAGCCACCAGCAGCAAGTTTAAGATAAGTCATTGGACAACTTCGGCCGCTGCAGAACTTGCCACCCTTCGTGTCGCATTGCGCTTCATTGATTCTATATTGAGCCATATTACATGCTTCCAGTGTCCACAGTATTGTGCGCAGAGACGTTCACTTACTTCCGCGCTAAGCTAGTTCGACCACCGACCTCTGTCCCAAGAGACAATCCTCCAACGCAGACACGACTGTGTACCTCGTCAGAAGAGTCTTAAACATTGCTGTGCTTATTGCGTTTTACATGACTCGGTAAGCGCCTTTAGTGTTTCTTGACATTTTCTCTCTCTCTCTCTCTCTCTCTCTCTCTCTCTCTCTCTCTCTCTCTTTCGCTCTCTCTCCTCCTTCTCCCTTTTTTCGAAGCCTCTTTTTTCCAACACACGTGCAGGGTAGCAAACCGGTGATCTGCTTCTCCTGCCAGCGCTCGGCTGTGCTGTGTGTACTGTGGCGCTGTCTACACGGCCGACGTGGCAAAGTTCAGCGCACGTTCTCTATAGCCTCGCCTCTTCCACTCATCTTCCTTGTAGTCGCGATTCATGCTTGTTGGCAGCGTTTCCTTCGTTTCCGCGCAACTTTCGCTTTTTGTGCGCCATCGTTTCCGAAGAACGAGCGTTGCCGAATTCGACACACGTGATGTCGGTTCGCGGCACCTCGTCGGTCAAGCCCACGCACCAATGGCATTGCTTGCCCCCAGCGCACCAATGGATACCTGAAGAAACGTGTCGTTATCGTAATGAACGTTCGAATAAGCGTATCGTCAATGTGCACTTCCGGGTGAACCAGGGAAGCTGATGCACGTACGCTTGCAACAGGGGGAAAGCAGTTTCTCACGGTATGCAGGAAGTAAGGCACTCTTTCTGTCTCTGTTGTCTTTTTCTTTTCTTTTTTATGCGAAGCATATTACGAGGGCTCAACCCAGCTCCTCAGGCGCGGCGGTGACCATGAAATCACGTGACACCGTGACGTCACGACAGAGGAGAAGTGGCTTTGGCTCAACTCTTGCAAGACGGGCTGGGTGGGAATCGAACCAGGGTCTCCGGAGTGTGGGACGGAGACGCTACCACTGAGCCACGAGTACAACGCTTCAAAGCGGTACAAAAGCGCCTCTAGTGAATGCGGTGTTGCCTTAGAAACGCGCTGTTTCTAAGGCGTGCGTCTATTGCTCAGGCGCACATTTCGTTGCCGCGCCGAACGCTGCTTTGCTCGACGCTCACCGCGTCCAATGCGGGGCGCGTAGTCGCTGCCCTGTAGCCCATTGTCTTACACCCCTTGGCGGGTCGACGGGAACGCTGTCGCGTTCCACTCTTGAAGGCGAAGAAGTAACGCATGAGTTGTTTCTTCGTCTAGCCGAACCAAATATAGCCAAGCAACAGCAGTTCACCAGGCTAAACAGTGGTTCAACAACTAAAATAAAGGCTAGTATGCTTCGCATCCTGGGCTTAACCTTACCTAAGCCACAGCCATTTTTTTCTTCTTTTTTTTGGCAGCCTTCTTTTCGGAATCGCTGAGGGTAACGCGCACTTTTGGCAGATAGTGCAGATGTAACGCACTGGCGAAAGCGCGAGGCAAGAGTATGATTTTCCCTTCGTTGTTTGGGAGTATACGGAAATGTAAGGAAATCGTTCCTGAAATGAAGGTGTCCTAAGGTATGACGGTATGCATTACTGCGGGACATTACTGCGGGACGGTATGCGGGACTAAGCCCGTTTTCTCTTCAGCCGCCGATGCAAGCAGACAAAGAAAAGTATGTGTCTGATCTCCTCAGATTTTTTTTTGTCTCGAGTTCTGGAACGCGAAATGCGCAGCCGACGACAAATGACGGTGGGATCAGAAGTGCCTATTTTATTGAAGGCAGAAGGATTTCAAGCACGGTCGTATTTCAGACGAGGAACGAAAACTTTCAGAAAGGCCCTACTGAAATAAAACTCTCGCAACTTCTTTTGTTTTCTGGGTTGTTGTCTATTCTGTACCCGAATAAAACCGTTGGCATGCCGTGATAGAGTCGAACGAAAAGGATTTAAGGAGTTGGCGGTATCCAATGAAAATTTCATTGGCTTACTGTTTGGCTACGTCTCCAGTGGATTCTTCAATAGCGCTAGGCTACTTTTACACCGCTGGTACTTGCGAAAACTGTGATATTCGTTTCGACAACCCCAACGAAAACGCCCAACGACATAGAAGGCGGCTGTAATGTCAGCAGCAATAACAAAGGGGAAACCCGATAACCCGTAAACGGTAATAAGTTTCGGGACAAGCTAAAACTCTAGTTCTAGCTGGTTAAACTTTTTACCGTTTACCGCTCATTATTACCGTTTACTGGTCATTACCGTTTACCGCCTACCGGAAATGTGTATGGCAGCGAGAACGCTGGTAGCGACGTCTCGTGACACTTCATCTAACTACAATTCCTTGAACATGTTTTCGTGATACATCAGTGTTGTTTTCGAGAAAAAAAAAAGCGTAAAAAGCACTCCGCAAGGTGGCACCACCGACCAGGCCGCTCACGTTTGCCTCTCCTATAACGTAATCTCTACTCTCTTATAATACCGCGGAACTTTACGTAGACGCTTCGCAGAAGGGGCCCGCACCTGCTGTGCTTTCCGCAAGCAATATACCATTGCCTCGGTATGGCGGAAGCAGACGGCTTCGTATTTTAGAGACGACGGGAGAAGTTGAAGAAATAACGGGCATAGTTGTGGAAAAAGAATACCAACTCAGATAGATAACTTTAAGCGATCGTGCACTATTTGATCAAAAAAAAAAGAACGGCACATAATTGACTAATTGAAGTGGAAGGAACACCGGGAAGTCCCTTTGATCTCAGATATTACACGCTGAGACGTCGGCAGAGATGAAACAAAGGAGGCTGAGGTAGCGTACTGGCCGAAATTGAACACATTGCCGACGGCCCCCTTGGAAAAGAACGATCGGAGAAAGAAAAAAAGAAAGAGAATATATCGAGGATCCGTTCCACTCTGTGAAATTCGACGAGCAGCGAAGCTGTAGCGCATCACACAGGGTTAGATAAGGGTGCATGTATTTATTTTCATCATTTGGTAATGGCGGCGACGATAAATTTGTGATTACTGTGGTATACACTGATTGGTTCGATAACAACCTTAGACAGAATCTTGGCCAAAGTTAAATCTATGCACGACAGTTGTTGAGCAGTTGAGTCACTTGAACTGGTTTGCCACTTCAAACCAAACTCTTCTAGCACAAACTGAGTTAGCCATACCTTGTCTGATTTTGAAATATCCACATTGAACTCTCCAATGATGATCACTGGGGTCGTGTCATCGCGGCTAATCCATGGAAAGTGCGTTGTCATGAAATTCTCGACATCACACTTGGGCGTACCTCGAGATATAAGCACTATGGGTATCACAATTCCGTCTTTCGTTTGTACGGCACAGACATCCCAACAGTCGGTGGCATTGTCCTCTTGCGAGTCAAGGTTGTACGGCTGTATATACATATTATGCTTTGCGTGTATAGCAATTGCTCCTGCTCGTCACTTAATGTGCTGTTCACAAACAATTCCAGTATACTCATCGGCTTGAAGCAATGCATGTTGGTTTATTTCATTTATTATTATTATTTTATTATTATTATTATTATTATTAGTAGTAGTAGTAGTAGTAGTAGTAGTAGTAGTAGTAGTAGTAGTAGTAGTAGTAGTAGTAGTAGTAGTAGTAGTATTAGGGACGGAGTGCTTGAAGTCTGTTTCACCTCCGCTGCGAGTCGGCCCGGTATTGCGCTATTTCCGGGATCGGCCCACATTTTTGCCCACTGACAGGAGAAATGCATTGGTGGACGAGGTACACAGCTTCGCTGTAAAGACGGAGCTGCAAAATGAGCAGGTTGAACCGAATCGAGCGGGCGCCCCTTGCGTTGGTTGTTATACGTTTGCCCATCAACTTCCAGATCGAAGTATCAAAAGCGCAAAACGAGATCAAAGTGGCAGCTGACGAAGTCTGCTGGCTCCAGCTTTTGCATACGTCACACGTCGTGTGCCCAGCACAGCGCCATTGCCTTTGCGTGCATCCGTCCTTCTCGCCCTCTCTCGGTCGCTTGCTTTTCGTTTCTAGGTGTACACGTGGGACATGCATTGTGTACGTACGTGTCTGCGTGCGCGCGCATTCGTGTGATTGTGTACGTGCGTGCACTATTTGTACATGTACGAGTATACGTATGCGTGTTTTCTTTCGTTTCCGTTTTCTTTCGTTATAGTGTGTGCTTGCGTGTGCATGCCCGGCGCACCGCATGGGCCCTAAGGCGGCGTTTCTCGCTTACTTCCTCCAAGAAATGCATCGTCTTCCGGCCACCGGCTTCGGAAGCCAGGAGAGTGGGTTATCGTTGGGAGAGTGGGAGAGGGGGGAGGGGGGTAAAGCGTTGAGCTAGAGTTCTGCGCTTGCTTCCGTCGTGCTTGTGCAGTTATACTTACACCGCTGGCTGTTTCCGTGGGCGTCCCGACAAGCCGGGCGTCCTTCACTTCTCTTCCTCGACGACAAGCACGCTCCTTCCTCGGCCGTCGTCGGCAGCTGCGGCGTCGGAAGTTACTTCCGGCGTTGTCCGCCCAGCGGGCAAACGAGGTCGCCCGTCGGAGAAGCAGTTGATGTTTTGCACGCGGTCCTTACCACAAAGCGTGCATAACGATGATGGCGCGCATCGCCGCGTGTCCCGTTATTTGCATAGCGCGGATCAACACACTCAAACCCCGGCCCTCAGTCCCCAGCAGCTGTGAAGCAACTGACCACAGCGGCGGTCAGACCTGCGACGCAGCAGAAGGTGCTAAGAATCACTGGCTCCGGACAGGCCGCCATTGGAATATGAACATGGCAACGTTTAACGCTAGAACGTTATCTAGTGAGGCGAGTCTAGCAGTGCTATTGGAGGAATTAGAGGGCAGTAAATGGGATATAATAGGGCTCAGTGAGGTTAGGAGGCCAAAAGAAGCATATACAGCGCTAAAAAGCGGGCACGTCCTGTGCTACCGGGGCTTAGCGGAGAGAAGAGAACTAGCCGTCGGATTCCTGATTAATAAGAATATGCATTGTAGGCGAGCGCAATCGTGTGGTGCGTCTTTCAGTTCGGGCGGGGGTGGGGATCAAGGTTCTTTTGGGCTCGGATACTCTGGTTCGAAGGTTATATAGCGGGTTTGTTTTTTTGGCGGTATTCGCGAGTCGCTTATTTCTGCTCAGGTGTCGTTCACTTTCCACTGGATTGGCTGGCTCACTCACTGCTTCCTGCGCATTGCCTCCCGGATCAGCCCTCGTATTCCTGAATCTTGGCGGGCATTAAGCTGAAGGCAGGTGTGACGGGGCGCATCGCAACTGTCGCGAAGTAAGAAGTGGTAAAACTACGAAAAGCAACGTTCAGTGGCAAAATAGTCGATATTTACCGGGAAAATCGTATCTGATGAAATAGAAGAAAGCCCTTCCTGGCTTTCAATGCAAAACAAAAATTATTGCGCCTTTGTCTGAATTGCTTATTTTTCTTTAAATGATTCCATGGATCGACGAAGGGAGAAGAGATAAACGAAGGGGGAAAGGGAGGGATGTTAGCCAAGGACCTGCGTGGTTGGCTCCCCAACACATGGGGAGCAGGAAAGGGGGAAGAATAGATAAGGAGAGAAACGAAAAATAATAGAAGCGGTCATTCGCAGAGTCAGTCGCAGAAGAATCTCCGCTATCACAAGCGATCCATGACTAGCCTCTGGCTAAGGAGAAAGACGCTGTCGCTTAGCAATCTTGTACGTTGATCTATAAAGAGACATCGCATCACACACATGCACGCGCAGGTTTCCGCCCCGTGGGCGCTCAGAGTTTATCGAGATGTTCAGCACATGCGAATGAACTGCATATTCAACGTCGTAAAAAGAACTCCATTGTTTCTCTTGTGTAAATTATTTTATGGGGATGATTTCTAGAAGAGAGAGAAAGGCGAGAAACAGGAACGATAAATGTGGTAAACCTTCGGCTGGCCACATTGCTCCTGGTGAAGCAGGATTGAAATCCTTTACAGGTGCCGTTACAGGAGATTTTTTTTCTCCTATGATTATTTTCTGTCGGTGGATTTTCTGGTACGATCAAGTTGAATATAATCCGTGTTCTTTTTTTTTTTCTTTGCGAGGCGGTGTGAACACACCAATCATCCGCGCAAACGTTGTGAGGCCTATAAGTACGTTCCAACTTGTACGACAGCTGAGGTTTTTGCTGAAGTATTGCAGCGTACAGCTTACACCGTAAAACAATTTACACCCTTAAAAAGGGTGCAAGTCGGTCTATAACGCGTACGCTTACACCCTCTTTGAGCGTAAAAGTGCGAGTTACGGATCAATTCACCCCTTTTTTCACGTTTAAGGGTGCGAAATAAATTATAGCGCACGACCATGATCAAGTTACAAACTAAGCGAGAAGAGATATGTCTGGCGTGCACACGTATACCCGTGTCACGTGACTTCACTCGCGTGCAGTTGGGATAAATTAAGAATACGATTATAATACAGCACAAACATTAAAGGAACGAGCGTGGAGGCATCTGTCAGGAGCAAATTTTGGAAGAGACACTCACGTCGCTGTCGTTGCAATCGTCATAATGACCATTTTCTTGCCCGTATACACTCCTGCACCGAACACGTCAGTAATTGACGTAGCGGTTTCAAATAGTCATAGTTTTTTTGTGTTTTTTTTCTCTCGCCCTAACTTACAGCAGCGTCTCGGCCAGTGAGCTATTAATTACAGATCTCCGAAGTAATAGGACTGCTATGAGCATAGCCTGAAGTTATTTGCTCCAACATCTACGGAACACTTCCAGCTTCGGTTTCTTGTGCCCAGGACTGAGAGTGACAGATGCGATAGAGAATTCTCAGAGATGATAAGATGTATCAACTGATTCGAGAGACAGCTGTACGCGTTAGCTAATGGAAAACAAGTTCTCCAAGTCGATGCTACAAATTTTACATGAACGTTTCTTTTTACAGGCTTTCCTTTAAATACCCGAGTGAACATCACCGCAAGCTGTTCGAATAAAAGAAATATAAAGACATCGATGCACTGCCTTTTGTGGAACTGAGCTAAGCTGACCCCGTCTTTCTATATATATATAGGACGCGTGAAGCGAGACCTTCCGCGATGTTTCTGACCCCTTCTATAGGCGCCATTTCTTTACGCATACTTATAATCGGCGACGTCCCCGACCGTTCGTGTAAATGGCGGCGCCTTTCGTACACGAGCATTAGTAACGCGTGTCCCGTTCCCAGGTGGGCTTTTCGATGCCGCCTGCGTCTATCCTGAATGGAATTGAAGCGCACCGTGTCGAATCGAAGCGAGTGATGTGCACGAACTTACAGATTCCTTCTTAATATATATATATATATATATATATATATATATATATATATATATATATATATATATATATATATATATATATATATATATATTTCGTTGATGGATCCGAAAGACAAACTGACAGCCTTCGTGGGAGGTGGCAGGTGCTAATCTTTATTTCGCGCGTGCGAAAGACAAAGGAAAACTCTCCAGGAAGACATCTACACAAAATTTAACGTTATGCTCACAAAATGTGCTGACGGAAACGCTCTGTCCGTCCTTCTTCTTCTACGTGCCTAGTTTTACTAGAATGACAGTTAAACGTGATCGCTTCCTTGGCCTGCAGTGTAGGACCCTCGAGGAATGCCTGATGTTTCAGTGATTGTGCGTCTCGACGGCAACCAGGCTGATCGCCCTCAAACTACACCTCCCCCCCCCTTCCCTTTACTTTCACAGAAGAAACAGGCCCGGCTTAAATTTGAAAGCGTACCTTTCCTATGATTGCAAGGTACGAAACCTATAATTTTTCTTTTCTTTGGTATTCTTTTGTAGTTGGTACAACCTCCAGTGATCCTTGTTTCCTGTTTCTCCTGCAGTACCTGTTCCTGCTGCAGTATGTATCAGTCTTTGTGAACTTTTTTCTTTCTTTCTTTCTTTCTTTCTTTCTTTCTTTCTTTCTTTCTTTCTTTCTTTCTTTCTTTCTTTCTTTCTTTCTTTCTTTCCTTCTTTCTTTCTTTCTTTCTTTCTTTCTTTCTTTCTTTCTTTCTTTCTTTCCTTCTTTCTTTCTTTCTTTCTTTCTTTCTTTCTTTAAGTTATGTGTGTCTTGCCCTTCATGAGGAGTAGGCAGGCGTAGGAGTGGGCAATGCACCTTTCGGTGACTGTTGCCAGCTTTCTTCATCCCCTCGTTTTCTTGGTGTTAATTGTGTGCGAGGAATGCGGCGAGTAGCAACTCTTGGGTCTGTATGGAATACGAATTGTATAGCGCCATAAGCGAACCGAATGGAATAGTGAAGAGTTTTCGAATGATGGACAACCGTTTTCACAATCCATATAAAACGGTATTCACGTCCTATATTGTCCATAACGTTAGCAAGTGTCTTTCAATACTTCGCACCTTATGAGCGTTGTCTACTAAAAGTATGAATTTAGCACCAAGAACAAATGAACTATTTCTTAGCATACATAGAGTGTGAGCGATCGCCGTATATATAGGCGGTAAAGTCTGGCTCCTTGAGTGACGTATAGGCTGCTCTACCATGTGAGTTCTCATGTTGTATGCTTATAATATGCCAGTATGGATGAAACTTATTGTACTTCCATTTTTATGCGTGATTACAAGCTGTGGACGTTTTCAAACATTCTAAAGCTATTCGCGCTTACTAATAGACTATTCGATTCGAAGACCGAATCTAATAGGACCTTATTCGAGTCGAAAGTTTCGAATATCCACACGCTCCTAGTATATACGCTTTCAAACCAAATAACAGTAGAACCTTGTTATACCGAAGTTGCATTCAACCCGTAAATGCCTGAGTTATATACGATATCCATTATGAGAATGCATTCGTTGCATGCTGATATTGACGGGAAACCTTTTATATTTACTTCGTTATATAGGGTAACTCGTTGCATCCATGTTCGTTATGTCGAGGCTTGATTGCCAGCCAACATTAAAAGGCTCAAACTGGGTTTGGTTCGCCCGTCCGACCTTACCGTTACGTCCTCGGCGATGGGAGCCTTTGTGCGACGACCTCCTTATCGTCAATTTCACTTTCGCCATATGACTTTGCTAACCGGCGCCGCAGACATAATCCCTGCTGAAATGTGTACTTTCCTAACCAGTGCGCTATGGCTATCGTTTGCAACGGGTAACTTGTGCAAAGTTCTGCGCTCCGAATCACGGACTCTAAGAGTAGTGGAACGAGAAAGAGCGGGCGGCACGGAGTGGAGAAAACGAAACTTCCTACTGTCCGCGTCGTTATCAGGGGTAACATCAATTGTTTTTTTTTTTCAAAATCATATAGAACTGGAGAAGTAGCATTTTCTTTCGTTTTATAATGCAATACGATGATCATTCTTTTTAGTACGAAAATGGTTGAGTGCTAGTGACGGAATTATAATCAGGAGTACCTTCGTCATCAGGCTAGTTCTTGAATGTCTCGGGGTAATGTCTAATCGTGTCGTGCAGTTACCTCAATTTCTCGATTACTACTCTGTTCACGATAATAACGCCGCCTTAGACCTTCTCGAGCACTAATCTATCACTTTAGCTTGACTTGATATTTGCCTTTAGTGTCCCTTAAAAGTTTCGTTCGTTTTCATGATGGCTCCAGTTTCCATCTTCCTTAACTTTCCGTGAGCAAAACGCCAAGCGAAGTTTCGAGCTACCGTTAGTCTGCAATGCGGCAAGACGAACTTGCTGTTCACGGTGGAGGAATAGCGCCCGCAGGAACAGGGCAAAAAAACACGCGAGAAGTTTTGAGCTTCTTCAGTCTTTTTCCCGTTCTAAGTCGTGCCCTTAGCAATCGCAAATAACATTTTCCTTATTCCTTTTCTGACTGATTTCTTCTTCCTGGCGGACCTGTATGTACTCGTCTTCTTCTCTTGACCACCTTCACTTATATCGCTTTGCTTTTCCGTCCCCGTACCCAGTATAGCTTAGAAGGCCAGCGCAAGCTGTCGCCCAGTCCGACTTCTCTGCCTTTACATAATTTCCTCTCGCTCTCTTTCTTCATTGCTGGGCACCGTACGAAATGGAAATATGTATCACAATTCGCGAGACGAACCATAAGTAGGCACACAGCCCGCCTACCGTCATTCGTTCCCGATATACTTCGCTCTCGGTACACTACCGTCGTCAGCCTCCTCCTTTTCAACTCGAGCCAACTGTCCATTTCCTTTCCCAATTCGTTTAACGAAGCTCATCCGACAGCGCAGACCGCGAAAGCGAAGTGGTGTAGTATTTCGAAACCGACGCTAGGCGGCGCGCGCGGGCCGGGCACGCCGAGTGTTGCGAATGTGGCCGCGTAGTCCCCGAGAGATAAACCAATTTCCAAACTTAGCGCAAATGCCTGTGGATTTCCTTTCTTTCTTCATCTTCCTTCTCCTTCTTCTTATCCTTATTTATTTCTTGTGTGTGTGTGCGTGTGCGTGCGTGTGTGCGTGCGTGTGTGTGTGCGTGTGTGTGTGTGCGCTGACCCCGGGGCACTCTATCTTTTCTTCGGCCAACTTGTTTTAGTTGGCATGGCAGTGTGCAGAGGCTCGCGCATCTCTGACTCTCTATATCGTCATCTTCCCACGAAGCTTCGAGTGGCGTACGGACCCCGTAATTTGATTTTGAGTCCCTCCTCTTCTCGACCAACAGCAAAAGAAATGAAACGCACTATCCGGGCACACTTGCCGCTGATGCCGCCGCCCATCTCAAACTTTCTCCTTGAGCCATTCGTTTCAGTTATTGCGTTGCCGGGTATATTGGGAATGAACAAAAGCTTGTGGGATTCGGGGTTCGGGAGTGTTGAAAGTGAGGCGGTATAGGTTGATAAAAGAAATAAAAGGCGTTGGCAGTTGCAAAGCCAGTTCTGGTTTGTTGGTGGCAGTGCAGAATCGCGCGACTAGGAGGCAAGGAGGGGTCAAATCAGTTCCTCTCCTTCTCCTCACACCGCTAGCCCCCGCCAAGCTCGCTATTAACGCTCCTGTCTTCTTGTTTCTTCGTTGTTCCTTAAAGAGGTATCGCAACGTCCGAGTTTCCTAATGCGGTCTGCCCGCCAGGCTGGTTTGACACAACTTCTCTATCCCGGTTCGGCTCGGACTCTTCGGGGAGTCCATAATCCGTCAAGTGAGAGAGATAGAGAGAGAGAGAGAGAGCGGTGACTCAATTTCCACTCAGCAGCGCCGCACATCCGTCCAAAGAGGAAAGTTTAGTCCCACTTGGTTTCATCTGATTCTCCCTGCAGTCACTCAGACAGCCATGCCAAGCCAAGTCATTCGTTTCTTTTATCGTCGTGCAAATGCAACGGGCTTTAACCTGCACCCAATGCAAACATGCATTGGGTGCAGGTTAGAGAGCTCCAAGTTGTGAAAATGTAATCCGGAGCACTCCATTCCGGTGTGCCTCCTAATCAGATGGTGGTTTTGGCACGATCACGCCCGATTTTTTTTAAAGATTCGTTGAATTTATATTACTTCTTTAACATTCATTGGGTTTGGTTGGATACAGAATTTCGTTTGTCATCCGGCGGTTGCTCCCAGTGTCATGTCTCACACTTTAAAGTATACGATTACTTTAACGGGGAAAATAGTTAGGGAAGCGGGTGGCTATGCAAGCTTCGTCAAAACCTGCGGTACTTTCGGTGCAGTCTTGATGCCCCTCTAAGTGGGTGACACTGCGCGTGAGGTCTGAAAAATGACGATGAATGTTCCTCCCTTTAATTTATTCTGCCTTTCCCTGGAGCAAGGCCCACAGCCCACTCCTATCGCAATGTAGCTTCCATATTGTTCTATAGCTGCTATATCGTTAATTTATTTATTTATTTATTTATTTATTTATTTATTTATTTATTTATTTATTTATTTATTTCCTCGGTTGGTTTGCGGGACTGCTGTTCAGGTGCACATTCAACAAGTTTGTGTTGAAGCGAGAGGCAGCACGAAGGTCAATTCGCTCGCTGCTGCTGCCGTGCTTCTTCAGCCCAGTAGTATTTTGGCAGCGAGTTGCCGCGTTTATCGAGCGAGATGTGTTCATGCTTGCTTGCGCGCGCGTGATACCATGCTCATTAATTTAGTTCGTAAGCGAACGTTCACAACCATATACGGCCGATAAAATTCCCATCCTTACTTCGCATAGCTGTCTATACTAATTTGCTATTGCAATCTATACTTTTAAAAACTTTAAATAAAGATGGGATTCTACGTGCCAAAGCCACGATCTGATTAGGAGGCACGCCGTAGTGGGGGACTCCGGAAATTCGGACCACCTGAGGTTCTTTAACGCGCACCTAAATATAAGTGCACGGGTGTTTCCGCATTTCGTCTCCATCAAGATGCGGCTGGGATTCGATCCCGCGGCCTCGTGCTGAGGAGCCCAACACCATAGCCACTAAGCAACCACGGCGGGTGCAATCGATGCTTCGCCTTTCGGGAGAAGCTGCTACTTTTTTTCGTGCTGTGGTTGCCCAGAAGGCCCCGTGTCACATGTGCTTACGCTCCCTCCTCGACAAGGGAAAAAGAAAATTCTGGGGCTTTACTTGCCAAAACCACTATTTGATTATGAGGCACGGCGTAGTGAGGGACTCCGGACTAATTATGACCACTTGGCGATCTTTAACGTACACCCAATGCACGGCACACAAACGCTTTTGCATTTCACCCCCATCGAGAACCGGGATTCAATCCCACGCCCTCGGGCTTAGTAATATACAACGTCACAGCCACCACACTACCGCGGTGGGTCTCGGCAAAGAAAGGCTAGGGAAAAGTGAAAGAGCCGGAATTTTCGAACCGCTCTGAATGTGGACCTTGGACTCCTAAATGAACGACATCATTTCGCTTGATATCTAGAAGCTCATAAAGAACGTCACAAGCAACGTCAGGAAGAGCGTTCGCCTTAATTGGTTTATTTTACCGTCGGAGGTTCTCCCTAACCTAACGCGATCCCAGCCCCGAGGCCAAGCTCGAAACGCAGCTTCCATTCCGTAGTTTCTCGAATCGTTTGGCGAGTTTAGTTTGGGTCTCCGAAGTTTCCGAGGAATGGTCTTAACCCGATATCCGATTGCACTGCCGCAGGGGTGCCGTGTATGCTGAGCCTTTTCCTTTTATGTTTCTTTTTTCACCTTCCGTTATTCATAAGGTTCTTCCTAGATAGAATAGGGTCATCCACACGAACCGTTTCCCTGCATCGACTGTCGTTGAGGCGGTGCTCTGCGTAAATGTCAGGACTCCGTTGTCGTTACTCTGCCTCATTGTTAGACGACGTTAGAGAGCGGGTCGCGAGCTGTTGACATTAAATTACTCCCGCCTGTTGAGTCATGTAAGCGGAAATGGACCAAAAGCCAACGAACATCTCGTTCCGCTATGTAAATATATGTTGCAAAATGTGACGTTTCCTACAGTGGCATTTAACAGACTTGTGCTTGAAAAGGAATAATATTCATCCAGCATACTGTAGCACGAAGCTACGGAAAAACAAACTGGAAAGAAAGCCTCACAGATGATTTTTAAAAAATTATGCTGATTCGGGATTCGAACCCGGGATCAACGCATTACCGTACTTACAGTTCTATTACTGCTTACACTACAGTTGCTGATTTTTTTTTTTTTTCGTGTCTGTCTTTCTTTCGTAATCTGTGAATAAGAAGCTAGTTAGTGCGTTCATTTGATCTTGCTCTCAATTGAAATAAATTTGTTTGAGCCCGAGCATCAATTTCTAAGGGCTGCGTGTGAACGAGTGATGTAGGATATGGCAACGTTGCCAACAAAGAAAGACGAGAAACAGGATTGTGAGCTCATGGAGTATAATAGACGTTTGACGCGGTCAGCACCATACACAGGCGAGCGAGTGAGTGAGTGAGTGAGTGAGTGAGTGAGTGAGTGAGTGAGTGAGTGAGTGAGTGAGTGAGTGAGTGAGTGAGTGAGTGAGTGAGTGAGTGAGTGAGTGAGTGAGTGGGAGAGTGAGTGAGTGAATGTGAGTGAGTGAGTGAGTGAGTGAGTGAGTGAGTGAGTGAGTGAGTGAGTGAGTGAGTGAGTGAGTGAGTGAGTGAGTGAGTGAGTGAGTGAGTGAGTGAGTGAGACGAGTGGGATTTTGTAATCTTCACAATTTATTTTTTTTGTTTATTTACTTATATATTTATTCCTAATACCCTCAAACGGTGATGCAAAAACTATTTGTTAGCGTATCGTTCACAAGGCGTTATAGCGGGCAATATAACTTACAGCTCAGCATATGTACAAAGCCTATTACCAAGAACAAACGCACTATACACTCGAATTCCAGCTAATACGAGGGCACTACGGCAACGGCTAAGACCGCGTGCATTCAACTCTCTCCTGGCAAAGCGGCTCGGAAGCGCCATTTCGCGCGCTCCCCGACGTGATGACGAAACGAGCCGCCTTCATCGTCCTCGCCCAGCGAACCATACAGCCTCGGTCGTTATAACGACGTTTTCACGCCAGGATCGCAAGCAATAAGACTAGATAGGGAAGGCGATCACGGAACCATCCCCGAGGCGGGCAAACACTATCAACCCTTAGCGGGGCCCGTAAATGTCGTCAGCTACACGTACGCCCGCTTCCAGCGGCGTACACTACATGCGGGCCGACGCAAACCACCCTCCGGCGGGACTCACGCAAGCTGTTCGTCCGAACTTTGTCCGCTTATGGTCTCGAGTTCTCGGCCGCGCGCGCTAACTCGATTTGCGCTCCGGGATCGCCGCGGGCACCCACCGGCAGGCCGAGCCCAGGGTTGGCACCACTGCAGCGCCGCATCTCGTTCTTCTTTTCGGGCGGTCTTCTTTTAGCCGCGCTGTTGTTTTCGGGCCGTTGAGGACCCTCATCACGCAACGCTGGCCTCAGTCGTTCCCAAACGCTCGGCCGTGCTAGGCTGCGCGCCGAATCGCCGCATCTGTGGCGTTGTCGATAACCCCTTTCCGTTTGTTTTTTGCTAACGGCAGCGGGGGGTGAATGCGGGTTGCGGGCGCGCTAGACTTCGGCGCTTTATAGACACCCTGTTTTTGCGCTGCGCGTGCGTGAATGTCTACGAACGAGTGCGTTTGAGACAGAATGAGCTCGAAGAAAGCGTTAACTGGCAAAGGTACAAAAAAAAAAGGCAAACGAATAACGTTGAGACGACCGGCAGAGAGGGCTCTGTTTGCACGGCCAGAGTTGTGAGAACCCAAATTTTCTCACGAGATCGTGCACGCATGCACCCATTAGAACGACGCAAATTTGAAGATTTGGTGAGACGCAACTAGATCGAGAGATCGAGAGCAATATCCGTGATGCGTACATGCGACATTACATGCACCTTAAACGTAGGTACAGTTTGCACATAGTATATGTTCGGCTTCTTATAACTGTCTATTAGGCTCAACGAAGAAAGGATTTGAAAATGAAGCACAACTTTATCAAAAGCGAAAGCGTAATACATCCCCATATTCCATGCACGTACGAGCATGCTAGTTGCGCATACATGTGCCACCCCTTAGAGCACCTGTCTCTTACAGCAAACCATTTGTTTCTATGGCCACTGCTTGGCGATAACCCCTGACAGCCGTGCCCACTTCTCTCTGATCAGCGTCAGTTGACGATATATAATTTATGATACACATATCATAATTTCATTGTTCCAGACCTCGAACTTTCCTGGCACCCGTTCTGTTTCTCTAATAAATCACCGGTTATTTGTTGTGCTCATTACGTGGCCTGCCTAGAGTCAGCTGAAGTTAAATATCAGCAACCGGAATTCATTCTGTGCTTCATGCTACCACGCTTATAACATTGCGCTTTATCGCTCGTTTCGCGGTCCCTGTGTACTTAAGTCGCGTCTAAGTATGACCTCCAACATGTCTGCGGAAGCAATTCCCGAGTCTCTCCCGTTCGCTGCGTTAAACACAGCCGAGCTTCATTTGGGAACTGCCTGCCGCTTTGGGCGCACAATCATTAGAACCCGTCTTCCGGTTAACCACGAGTCCGGAGAATCTGAGCACTAATAGTAGAAGCGAGACGACGGCTTGTACCGCCCCATTGACTAGATGAGCGGCCTGTTTGTACTCGGTCCGGAACACTTCACGTACGTCTTCACGCCGCGGTGTCTATGGCTGCTGGGAAGACTTGGAAGTGAGCCGGTTGTGCACGGCACACGTGCCTGTTTGCGGAGATCTCGAATACCGCTGTCGTCGAGGTCTGAAGCCCTCAAGCAACGCCGCGTTCGACTCACGGCAAATTTCACGGGAAGCGTTCGAGTGGCACGACTATACGCGCGTCGTCTTCGTAGTTCGGTGCAGCATTTCCGCGATTGAGGGACCCGTGCAGAGAGCCGCCGTCTCTCTTCCACCGGTCGATGAGTTGGTGTGTACCACGACGCTTCAGCGGCGACGATTCGCCTATTGTAGGGGACAGTTGGTCGATGGCCGAGGACCTCTGAACAGCGAATTAATTGAATTCACGCAGACATATTATTCAATGACAGTCGACGGACCCTTAGTTAAAGTTCATGAGAGTGGCTTGTTGGGCTAGTTGGTACATGGTTATACTAGGAGAATGCCAGCAAACATGAAAGTAGAAAAAATCGAGAAGCAGACATGGACAAAGCGACGGGAAGGTGGCTTAGTTAAAGCTTGTTTGAAGATGAACTGATATTCGATGGACGAGTCAAACCGAAAATTATTACAGTTTCTCGTGTTATATATTCAGCTATACGAGCGCAGTTAAACGTTGGGCCCAGCGGCCTTAACAGTCGCGAGATTCTGGAAAGCAGATAAGCTGAATTTACACGGACAGCGTTGACAGGCACTCAATAGCCACTTGAAAACAAGTCACTGGAAAGCCAACAGAAGTTTGATTGACAGTGCGTCGAGAAAATTACTTCAGCGACCCAAGTACAGGCGTTGCGCTGTCGGAAGCAACGACAGTGAAAAGTCAAATGAGTGACGAAACAATGACAGCTGACTGACAGCCAAGTGACCCGTAATGAAGAGTCGGCAGTGTGCGACTAAACCGGCATTCACTTGGCCGTCGAAAGCTTCCGCGCAGAAAGTTACTTACACACTATTACGTTCATGGTGAGTGGTCATTTCAGAAAAAGCACATTCCGAAGGCAATTATAAGCTTCCAAATGAAAGCTAATTAAATTAACAGGAACATCGTGCTTGTAGTATCCTCATTACCAAATAACCTTGAGCCGCTCAGCTACGCGTGAACATACGCACCACAGGTTATTCGCAACTAGAAGGTATTAAATACTGTGCTGTTACTCTCTCACCTATGGCCGTCTCCTCAAGGCAGTTGATTCATCGTTCGTGAACAATAGCAATCATGCATATAAACGTTTCGTCGTCGTCAACGTCGTCGTTGTTGTCGATTTGGGCCTATAGTCGTCGCTTGCAGTACATTTCACGTACATTTCTTTGCGTGGTTCCTTTCCACAGTCGTTCTTGTGTATGAGGAGTTCGCGTCCAAGTTCGTTCGCTTACCTGAAGCCGAGCTGTCAGGTTTGTGTTCCTCAAAGCACGATGCACGTAAGGCAAAGGCGGAGCACAGAAGAACAACGCCCGAGGCTTGCACTAGCTCTTTTTTTTTAATCGAGCGGTTGGCGAGGCGCGAAACATCGATGTTGGAGAAGTTTCGCGTCTCGTAGGTGGAGCAATCAATACAGATGTCTGCGATGTGCGCTCATCGTACTGCAAGCGGAGCGAGCACTTTCAAACTGCTCCAGGACGAATTCTTGGCTCGAGCGGAAGTATACTGAGAGTATTAAATGTATACCCGCGGGTATACAGCAGAAGCCTGTGAGCGGAAGAGCGTGCTTCTCAGGTTCTACTCGACCTTCCTGAGCGAGGCGGTTTAGAAATGTGATGGAATTACGTTGTAGCCAAACAAAGGCGGAAAGTTCCTGTGTGGTGTGGGTATTGCAAACATTACATCGATTGGTGCCCGGAAATTTGAAGCCGCGAAGAAGTTGCTTTCCGTCGAAATCTTCACTGGTTACTACGTCTGGAGAAATTTAGCGCTGCTTGTGCTTTACTGCCGCCCTCTGGGCAATGGGCGCGAGCACAGCAGAAGATTTTTTTTTCTGTCTGGTTTACTGGAACGTATAGGCTTGTAAGTTGTAGGTTGGCTTGTAAGTTACTTGTAAGTTGTAAGTGAATGTATGTCAATGCGTGCTGTCGCTCTTTCGTGCTGAAAGCTATCCCGGTCCATCTCAAACCCTGCAAGCACTTTCAGTCGGTGCTCTCAACGAGCCATATTTGTATTGGAAGAGGGTTTGGACAGAGCTTGACGTTGAGTAGCTTTCTCGGTGGTTATGGCGTCGTGCGTGGGCCTCAACAATGAATAGTCGCTTTCGCTCGTCCTTCTCTTCGTAGCTATCGACACTTGGCGAAAAATGGCGCAAACTATTATTCGAACTTGCTTTGGCAAAAGCAATACAAAGCGTGAAAAGCGAAGTGTTGTCGGGAGTTACATTCAACGCTGTCGCATTGTATCAGCACTCGAAGTTAGTGCGCAGATCCAGACAGAAATGCTGCGCCGCTAACTTCCGCTTCGATTATTGACCGAAATAACGGTGCTGGGCACATGTGAGGGCGCTTCAACTACAACCATCTTGGGGGTTTTGTTCCAAGATCGAAAACACGTCGCGCAAAAGTTGCGTGTCGGACGTACAATTGCGAGCAAGAGTCAAACTATCGTGGCATTAGCGACAATTAAAGTAATATATATATATATATATATATATATATATATATATATATATATATATATATATATATATATATCGTGTCGCTTAGTGCAGGCGACACCGCACATTCACTATTCTTTCTGTCTCCGCACCGCTGCCCACACACGCGAGGATTAAATCAGAAGCGACAGCTTCGTTTCCACGACTTGCCCGACGGTCTTGGAAAAACCAATCGGAGGCGAGGCGCTCTCCGTCAAGGACGTCGCCACACCGGCCGACTTAGCGCGGTCTCCCGCTACTTCGGTATATTATTCTCGGCCTCGCATGTCCACGCCTTTATAACGTCGCTCAACGCGGCACAAGTCGGGTCTCGCGGTTGCGTGTTGGCTCGACGCCGCCTTGCACACGCGCCGAGCTTATACGGACGGCAGTTTAATCACTGTCGCATGCCGACTGCTCCGGTCGCGTGGTCGCCGATGGTGCAGATACCATGCGCTGTGGGTGCGCCACCTTCGACGGGTATTCAAACAGCACATAAGGCGACCGCGACAAAGTGTCGCGTGCACGCCACGTCTCTCCTTGACATCCGAAGGGCGTGGTCTCTCTCTCTCTCTCTCTCTCGTGTGTGTGTGTGTGTGTGTGTGTGTGTGTGTGTGTGTGTGTGTGTGTGTGTGTGTGTGTGTGTGTGTGTGTGTGTGTGTGTGTGTGTGTGTGTGCCTGCATGCCTACCAGCCTACATGTGACAAAGAGTGAGTGAGTGAGTGAGTGAGTGAGTGAGTGAGTGAGTGAGTGAGTGAGTGAGTGAGTGAGTGAGTGAGTGAGTGAGTGAGTGAGTGAGTGAGTGAGTGAGTGAGTGAGTGAGTGAGTGAGTGAGTTATTACTATTGTTGGAACAACAAAGCTGATTACGAGGCATGCCGTCGCGGGTTGCGCCGCATCAATTTTTCACCATCTGGAGTTCTTTACCGTGTGCATAAATCTAAGTTCGCGGGCGCGTTTCTTTTTTCTTTTTCTTTTTTTCATTACGCGTCATTCGAAATTGGGCCGTCGGGGCCGGCAGTCGAACCTGGGACTTCGCGCTGCGCAGGAGAAAGCCACTGCCGCTGAGACGAAACACCAGACACCTCACTACGTAACGCTCTTTTATGCATTTAAGCACAAAGGTAACTGACACGCCGATGCATTTCTAGCCGCCGTGGTTGCTCAGTGGCTATGGTGTTGGGCTGCTGAGCATGGGGTCGCGGGATCGAATCCCGGTCAAGGCGGATGCATATTGATGGGGGCGAAAACAGCTATGTTCTTAGATTTAGGTGCACGATAAAGAACCCCCGGTGCCCGAAATTTCGGGAGTCCTCCACTCCGGTGTGCCTCATAATCAGAAAGTGGTTTTGGCATGTAAAACCCTGTAATTTAATTGTTTTTATTGCATTTCTCCGCAAAGTTCGTTAATTAATATCTCGAAGCTTGTGTTGTCCCGAAAATTCGTTTCAAGTGGAACGGCCTTGCGAACTTCCCGGCTACAATTTGTAAATTGCGATATGTGCCGAAAGCAATTAGCTAAAAACCTAATTACCGGATCTATTTTTTAGTTGTTCAGCTATGCATTTCGACTTTTTGTGCAAATAATGCCGTGGGCGGGAGTGGGCGATGCAGCTCCAGGATTAGAATTGTCCTAACTGCCACGCGTGATCATTTAAAGTCGGTTAAAGTTTTCGCAGAAACATCCACAGCTCTCGCCTTTGTAATGCATACGTTGGCCCTGGTAATATAGGGTCTCATAGGAGCTTAAGAGTGTGCTACTCAGTGCTATCAGATCCCGTATCAAGTGGCGTCCTCGTGCATCGTGTCATAAAAACCTGGCTCATAAACTGCGGCAAGAAAGTTATGTGGCTTTCGTAAAGCAAAACCGAGCAAATGGTGCTTCGGGAACGTTAGCGCTATTGATGTGAACTTCGTTATTGTGCACTGTCCTATCTGTCTGAAAAAGGCGACGACATTTTTTTGCACGATGTTCTTTAAAACGTTTACTTTCTTTCTTTGTTCCCAAGTGCTTGGGAATCAGTTCTCCGCTTCCGATTCAGTTTCCCCATAACTACGCATAGTAAAGTGGGTCAAAATTAGCATTCTCCGATTCATGTCGCGAGGAAACACAGCATCGACCGTGACACTGTTTTTTTCTTTCTCTCCATAGAAAGGTATTAGTAGCGCAATCGCACGACTTGTCGGGCACACATCCCATCACCCGCCGACAATTCCGTTACAACAAAAGCGCTAGTCTATATACTCTTGGCATCGCCATTCTCGTTTCTCTTTCTTCTTTACTCGAACGAAAAAAAAAAGAAAGAAAGACCTGAAAGCCCCCCCCCCCCCCCCCCCCCCCTACACTCAGTTTGATCACCACCCTTTCGCTGTCCGCAGCCCACCTACGTCGGCCCCGTGTTGCCTTCTTTATTGCCGCTAATGCGCCCGGTCTATTCACCGAGCGCCTGCTCCCGTTGCACGTGCGGTCGTGGCGATCCCGCTGATCCTTTGAAAAGCGCTTATCGCTCGCCCGCTCCATTGCCCGCCGGGCGAGGAAGGCCGCCGGGCGACCGAAGGGGCCTTTAGGCGTGGCTACAAATGGCGCCTCTGGTCGCGCTACTGTACAGCCATAGAGTTTCCTACAACACTTATTGTATGAAACTCTATGCGTGTAGCAGCTTGCTGGTGACGACGACTACAACGCTCGCTGCGTCCTTTGAGCGCACTTTGAGCGAGCGAGCGAGCGAGAGAGAGAGAGAGAGAGAGGGGGGGAACGTGATAAAATGAAGGGGAAGCGGGCCGCGCTTGGCAAGCTACGCTGTGTCACGTCGGTGCGGCGTACGCGATTTGCTCGGAACCGACGAACTAGAAAAAAGGGGGGAGGGAGGGGGGGCAACCTGAAAAGACGCAGTCAGGGTCCTATCTGTGTGCCTCTTTTGTTCGCGTCTTTTGCAGCGTCGAATGTTACTGAACTGATGAAGTGTCCTTTCAGAAGTCTATTCGTATCAGAAAGACGGTTAGCAGAGCACCAAGCAAGGCGGCGTTGTCGAAGGGGTTAGACGGCTTCCGCACGGAAGCCTTTTTTCACTCGAGGCTTCCGCGTGGAAACCGAAATGCCTGACCCTTTTTGACAACACCATTTTGGTCGGCGTTCTGCTGTGTTTCTAAAATGAATCTCCTTTCCAATCAGACGAGATGTCGTCCAATCATTCACTCAAAACAGTATTTACGTTAATTTCGTGTAATAGGTTGATTATTAGTACAGAAAAAGAAGATCGAAGTTTTATTTTTTTATTATTATTATATTTTTCTTCGAATCTCGCGCCAAAGGTCCAGCGTCGGCACGTCGGTGTGACGTCACGGATTTCAAGGTATTTTCTCGTATTCGCACCTCTTTGGCTCTGTAGAAGTTTTCGAAACTTGCTAAGCTCCATCTTTAGTTCGCTTAGAAAAAAACATGTAATCGATCTTTAACAGTCAAAAATTAAATATATGCCAAAACAGACGCCGTCAAACCTATGACGTCACAGCGAGCTGGCGCGCGAAGTTCAAGGCAGTGTTGCCACCCGCTAGTTGTTCTTTCCCGCATATTCTAGCGTAGCAATCTTCTCTTAAGGCACAAGCGACTTATTTGGTATTGTAAAAGCTTAATTTACTTATACAGCTAGATTTAATTTTTCTCTTTATTCTCACCTTACGTTCACGAACTGCTACGCTTTTGCAATCCGCCGGAATTACGGTCGAGTGGGAAGAAAGCCTCGTGAACGGAGATTTAGGTGCACGTTACACAATCCCAGAAACTTTAAATCAATACGGAGTCCTCCGCCACTCTCGTGTTGCCTTGGGACGTTAATCGCGTGTATCCCCTATACGCCGGGACCTTGTTCGCTGTTTAGAAAAATAAATTCTGGGGTATTACGTGCCAAAACCACGCTCTGGTTATGAGTGACGCGGTATTGGAGAAGACCCGAAATTGAGTTTGGCCACACGGGGTTCTTTAACATACACCTTAATCTAAGTACAGGAGCGCTTTTATATTTCGCCCCTGTGGAAATGCGGCCGCCGCGGCCATCATCGGTGAAATTGACTTTATTTATTTATTTATTTATTTATTTATTTATTTATTTATTTATTTATAAATTTATTTATTTATTTATTTATTTATTTATTTATTTATTTATTTATTTATTTATTTATTTATTTGCTTTGTCACAGTACAGTGTAACAGGAGGCGGAGGGAGAAGCCGTACAAATGACGGCTTGAGGGATCATCCGCCCCCTTTGTGAACAATGACAGCAGCTGAAGGACATCACAATATCACAGCACTTCTTTTAAAGTGACACATTGTTTTACGTAAAGATCAAGCCATAAAGGAAAATTGAAGACATAGTTCATACATATCTTATACAACAAAGAAACCGGCTGCAATCTTCTGCACTTAAATAAATAAATCCGCGACCTCCGTGAGCTTCGTGCTTAACTTTTTGAACTTGTGGCGTTGCAGCTTTAAACACCTTCGTTTTACCGCCGCTGTGTGAAACTTAGTTCCCAACAATCCTGTGGGACGAATAAGTATCTTATTTCCCTGTAATTTCAGTAATAAATTATGGAATATGTTCAATACGAAGATGGGATGGGAAATCGACATCAAAAAACATCTATTTTCCCTGTGTATTTTACTGAGTACATCACCTTGTGCTCCTTGGGTGTACGTTCCGTTTTATCTAACCTCCGTTGAACAATGGGTATTTTCAAGTGTAGTGTAGTAAATATAATGCTCCACATGAAGTGCATTTAGCAAGCGCAGGAAAAAGAAAAAGAAACAAAAAATGATTCGCCACTTTAATTTTCAAGGTCAGTTTTATCAAAAGAACAGCAAAGAAAAAAGGGAGAGGGGGGCATATCTCCTTTACGAATTTAATTTCGTCCGCAGTAATGGACACTCGCTAAGTGTTCCTTTCGTCAATCTTTCGATGCAAGATCCAAATCTGCGTGCGGCAACACATTCTCGGTGACCAGAGATTGTGGAGCAAAAACTGTCGCACCATTTCACGAAAGGCGTCGACTGTCCGGAATGTCTTTTATCTCCGTCTCGCATTCCTTCGTACTTTCTTTTTTTTTTTCGCTCCTGATGATTATAAGTCTCAGGGACGGAACAACAGCCTTCACACCAGCCGAGTGTAGCTGGGAAGGACTTTGTAACATTCAGAAAGGCTGCGCGACCGGGCGAATGGCTTTGCAAAAAAAAACAAAGGAAAGGAAAGAAAGAAAGAAAAGGTAAAGTCAGATACGTTCTCCGAGTCCTTGGAAGGTCGCGCCTGCAACGCTGCCTTGCATTTCTTTTCTTTTCTCTCTCCTATCCCTCTTTCTGCACTTATAGAAGCAGACGTGTTTCACTTTCACGTCCGTTTCTAAGTAGCTGTTGGTGTCGGCAGCGCCATTTGTCACGGCGCAACGCGATCCTTCTGCAAGACGGCTGGGTGGCCGTCTGCACGTTGAATTCTGTGCAACGATACTCTGTATATATCTGGTGCTGCGTCATTGTATCAGAAGACGTAGTGCGCCGGTACTTTAGAGCGTTTCTTCAAGTCGTCGTCTGCTGTAAAGAATACGAAGCAGACAATGATGCCCGACGAGTGCACGGAACCATCAGTGATTTCTGATCTGTTTGAATGTCAGGAAGGAATGCGTTTTCGCCTTTCATAGTTTAAAACCAGTCATTCCTGGTTTACTAACAGTGGCCGAAAAAAAAAGAAGTCTTACTGTGCAGCAAACGTATCGACAAGGACCTTGTCTTCCTCTAATACAAGTCATCTTGTGGTAGCTATACCATAACTTTAAAGCGTCGCTTTTCAACACCGTAACAAGAAAACGGAAGTTAATGTGTGAGCAACTTCCAGTCAACTCCTTTGTGTGCGTGTGTGTGTGTGTGTGTGTTTCTTTCATTCTTAATGTTGATTTGTCATGTCGAACAACCTTTAAGAGGCGATCACAACAGCCATGCTAAGTTTCATAGTCTCCATCACTGGAGGCGCGATAGTCAACCGCGTCGAAAGATTGACACGCGAAATACCAAAATACGAGTAATCAATAGAAAAAAGGCAAGAACGTACAGTAGCGCTCAATATGAGTTGAAACACGGCATACAGCTGTCAGTTCTTTCTATTTTAGAAAAAGACAAGTGCCAGTTTTCTTGTTAACAAGATGCTACCAGCAATCGGAACGGTGTTCAGCAATTTTTCTTGTGTAGGAGCAGCCATGCTCATATACGGGCACTGTATGGCAGTAATGGCAGCGCCTGCAAACAGACAAAAAGAAAACACGGACTCTCATGGTGCAGTTCACATTGAGCATGATAGTACATTGCGGTCTTCTGCTACATCTTCTTCGTACGTGTGTTGAGCACGAAGCAGTACGCCTTCGTACGCCTCAATTCGCACTAGTTTGTTTTGTTTTTTCGTATTAATGAGCAAGTACCAAGTCGCCCAACAACTTACGCTGCCACGACAACCAGAGCGCGCTTACTGTGCTACTCTCGGCAATGTCCGATTCCGCCATGATGTCAACATCCACCACACTGGCGTTTTTAGCCAACCAGAGCAGCAGTATAGCACCCGTGTGAGACCGACGATCAAAGAAGACAAGACGTCTAACTCGACGGTATGGCAGAGTTTCACACTGTCCGAAATCTTTCGAAACAGGCACGTGTGACGAACTCTTGTACCACCGAAAAGCGGCCCTGCTTTGCCACTGCGCATCACAGTCCGCCGCTGTGTATCATCCAAAAGCTGCACGCCTCCATTCCGAGCCAGTTCCGGGAAAGCGCCAGCTTTGCGCGGCTCGTTTTTTAGGAGTTGCTTTGGCCGGAAGCTGCCAGGCCTAATTGCTCGAGCCTTTCATTAGTCCACACGCGATAACAACGCCAAGAAAGCGCGAGAAAATGAGACAGAAGTAACCTTAATGATACAAAAAAAAGGAAACGAAAGGAAGGAAACGCGAAGTCTACCGTCTGGCCGGCAGGGTCACAAGAGGTCATTCGCTCCGCCTAGACGACGGCCAAAATCGTTGCCGCTCTTGTCCTCTCCAGCGGGGAAAGTGTCTCGGACTAGCGCGATGATTAGTTTACCTCGCTAAGCCACGCTCGTTATAACTAAGGAGCTACTAACACACGCTGCGGAAAGCAGGCTCCATATAGCGCTCTCGGAGTTGTCGCTTCAAGGACATGCGTGGGTAGCGATTACTTTTTCGCCTTATTTGAGCCCACGCTGCGTTGCTTGCTTGGAGGAACTATTTTGTTGCGTCTGAGCCCGGCTACCCGGAGCCGTCGAGCGACCTGACAAAGCCAAAGCCGTTGTCATGGAGACCTGTTGTTGCGTGGTTACGAGCAGGAAGATTTCACGGGTAAATGGAGAATAATAGGGCGTGTTGCAACTTCTGGAGTTGTGAAAGCGCTATAAAATAAAAGCGAGTAAAGTGACGAACGAGTGATTTCTTGGGTGCTTGAAGATATGTGTTTTATTTGCTTATGTCTTCATCATTTCGCATTATGACTCACACGGTCCGCGAGATGCGTTACGAAACAAGTTCTGCGAAATAGAATCCACCATGTCCGCACCGACTGTGGCTTTTGGGCCTCTGTCGCAACAGATGCGACATATTTCATCTTCTGGTTGTTTTTCTCTGCGGCGTGTATGGGTATATAAATGCGCATTGCTTTCGACGATATAGCGCAGTAGATCTTTGTGTTAGCAACCTCGAAGCCATTAGCGGTTGTCCTTCTATGGTGCAACGTATCTTGATTGTGTGAAACATGTTTGGCGGCCTGCTCGTCTCTAGTGCAAACAGCGCCCTCCGCTTCGTAAAGCAACTGTGTCGTGCAATCTGTTGACCGCGGAAGAACATACCTTGTCGGTGGGAGGATAACTTTTGTATATTAGTGTTTGACGCACGAAGTCTGCACATTGGGCTACAGGAAGAACACCTTATAGTGGAGACCGTATTTCTTTTTTTTTTGTCTCCATCAAAATGCACTCTATTATTTTTCTATGGTTACGAATGATGGCCTTTTCCATTCCACGACCTCATTCCCATGCGCAGTACGCTATAATCGTTGAGCCTATATAGGCGTGCGAAGATGCGCTAAAATTTATGGTGAATGATTGCAGGTGTAGTGTAAAGAAGAAAGCTCGATCAACATTTTGGTGCCTGTGACGTATCGAAGTGGTAGGGTGTCATTCCAGGTTGCGGCCTGCGCATTCTAATGGAGGTGGAATGTTAAAACGCTCGCGCACGGAGATTTGGGTGAAGGTTAAGCAAACCCCGGGTGGTCAAAGTTAATCGGAATCCCTTTTTGTACGGCCTCTATCAAATCTCCCGCCTAAAGACGCTAATCCCCATCATTCAGTCAGCGATAACTCAATGTCACTACCCCCCGCCGCCTCCTCTTGCAATAATCGTGCGTGACTGTAAATTGTGTCTCAACAGAAACACAACATAACTTGTTGGACGGACTTTTGCTACGGTCTATCAACGCTTGACTTGCGCAAAATGTCTGTGATCAATCAAAATGAGTCTGAGTCGAAATTATGTATGTTTGATTTAAGCACCGGCACGTTCGCACTGAAACTGAATGACGTTAGCAACCCGCCTCCGAAAGCTCAACCCTTCGTACAGCCTTCAAAGCGCGGACGCGTGCACTCCGAATTCGAACGCACAGCCGCACGGCAAGAAACAATCGCCCACCTCGTCCATCATCGCCCCACTGCTCATTCTCCGGAGCAACCCCACGCGTCGACCTATCTCTCTCACTTATCTCGCCGTCCCAATTTGCAAGAACGCTGCTGGAAATGCGCTGTAGAAGCGAGTTCGAGCGGCCAGCTTGCAAGGCCGTCGTTGCAGCTGCAAGCGAACGCGGCGAAAGAAAAGCTATGCACTCTGGCGATAGTTGGAGAAAACGGTAAACTTAGCCGCGATAACGCGAAAGTGCCTTCTCGCTCAAAAGAAGGGTGAGAAAAATGAAAGCGACAGTGCCCACCATGGCCAGTTTTCTAGTTACAGTTAAACACATATTGTACATATATGTAAATACACACACGGTGTAACGCAGCGCGGCCCGCAGTGGTTGCTTAGTGACTACGGCGTTGCGCTGCCAAGCACGAGGTCGCGGGATCGAATCCCGGCCGCGGCTGCCGCACATCGGCTGGGCCGAAATGCAGAATCGCCCATGTACCGCCCATTGGGTGCACGTTAAAGAACCCCAGGTTTTCATTTCAAAATTGATCCCGAGTACATCCCTTCGGCGTGCCTTATCATCAAATCGTGGTTTTGGCACGTGAAACCCCAGAATTTAGTTTTTGCTTTTTTTTTTTAATCTAACGGAGCGACCGTGACAATCTCGCCTTCAGGTTATTCGCACTAAACTGCAACTTAGAAAACTCCCGATAGCGGGTGGTGGCCAAATCCACGCGACAGAGACGGCTTTCTCTGGGCAGGCCCATCTCGCAAGAAGCCCGTCTCGAAGGCCATGCTTTTGCTAACTGCAGCCGGAGACACGTCATCGACGCCATAATTTGTAAGACCACCTCTTGCATATGGTGCCGTTAACGTGCGTGCTGTTTGCTCCCAATCACCCCTTAAGGCGCATGTTGAAGTACTTACATAGGTAAAGCCGCAGATACCCGCGTCCCGACGAAGCCTTCGTGTTTTCTGCGGCGCTGCATTGTGGCGCCATCTATCGCATGCTCTAAGCAAATTCCGGCTGTTGCCGTCGTTGTGCACACCATTGCGACTTCTTGTCTGTCGTTTTTTTCTTCTTTTTTTTTTAACACGAGCCATGCACCGAAAACTTGCTACCACTAGTAAAATTATCCTAAAGAAAGCATCTCGGAGGGACATATGACGAATTTGGCATGGTCGCGGATTTGGCTACCTAGTTGGTTTTGCACAGTGATAAGGGGCGTGGCCGCCCCATTTCAAGCAATATATTTCAGTTGGCGAATGTCGCGCGTAGTGTAGGACCGGTTGTGCTTCCACCAGTGACAACTGTAACGTGCTGTGCTCTCCATTTATTTTTTCTTTGGAATTAAAGGCAACAGTCCGAGTTGACAGCGATGCATTCTTCAAAACTGCGTGGCTAAAAAAAAAAGAAGAGAAGCGACATGCTGAGGTCGACTGGGAGGGAAAGTTGCAATTCTGAATGTCGCGATACGACACAAAAATGGCCAAATAAGATCGCTTTGCCCTGTGGGAAACGGTGGCCCTTCTAGATTAGTTGTAATGCGTGCGTCCGACCACGTTTCTCCACCTTTAAAAACGATCTTATACCGCGTGTTTGCGTTGGTGGAGGGTTCAGGTCCCATTTAGCCTCCCTTCTCTCGTCATTTCTGTTCATTCTTGGGCAAGCATTTAACCATTAATTTTACACACCCAACTAAAACAACAACAACAAAGGCATCTCCACGACCTGTGGTACACGTGCGCTTTCTGTTGGACTGTGGAACCATGCGCAGGCACAGGAGAAGAGAGTTCGCAAAAAAAAAGACTAGACACAGAAAAGGAAGACGGGTCACTATACCTGCCTGTGATGCGCCTGAAAATGTTGCCTCATCGTTGATTGGCGAGCTTAGCGGTATAGAAGATTTAAGCAACTAGTGAGCGCAATACTGAAGGGCACTGTGTTTTGCATCTGCACTTCACTAGGGCTGTGCGTTTAGAAATTAATCATTCGGCTTTCTGTATTACTCGCTAAATGCAAGAATTTCGGCCATCGGGAGGAGAGCTGTGGGAAATATGGGCTAAAGTTGACCACGACATGTAACGAAAAAAATTTCTTCTGTGGGCGCATTGAAGAAGAGTCAAAGCAGTGAAAAAAAAAGTGGGAAAGAAATTGTCGAAAAATGCGACCCCTCTTGGTCATTGGTGTGGACAAGCCATAAGCTGTTAACTACGTTGAAATAAGGAGCTCTACACTCTAAAAAAAGTTTACACCCTATGGAGTGTATATCTGCTGCACAACGATAATCGTCATTCGCCTTGCTTGCGTTTCCCTTCTTGAAATCTCCGCGCCCGCTACTTTCCTCTCGGCAATGCTATATCATGCTGATAACGCGCATGCCGTTCGTTACTAGGAAGTACCGGGCTCGCAGCGTTAAAGAAAGGAAATGCTGACAAGACAGATGACGTTTATTGTTGTGTGGCAAGATACGACTCAAAGGGTGTAAACTTTTCTTAGAGCGTATCGGTAGCAAACGATCCACAAGACGTAATATTTGCAGACGTATGTCACAGTTATAAAGGTCGCATAACCGCCCATCTTGAGTCCTAACTTCGCGGTTAGCTCGAAGGTGGTTTATGGAACGCCTAGCAACATATATCGCAAGGTTTTACTTTCATAATATTTTTAATGACAGGATCACGGCCGCGGTGGGCGGATGCCATGCAGAAGTTGCCTAGCAAGGTCGCATGCCATGTCTCCGTCATGGCGACTATGATCTCGCACGGATCATTTGTTCGGACCTTGGAGTTTCGTTTAGCTGCTTTCTCGTGGAATCCGGCCGGGGGGATGGGGGGGCTTTTTCTTTTTTCGACCGTCTCGCTATTCACTGTTCTGTTCTGCAACTAATGACATGCGCACAGTCATCGACGAACGTTTCCTTCATGGCGGGTCCAGAAGATCTGTTATTGTTTAATATCTGTCCTTGGCGTGCGTACTTGCAGCTTATCAGTGCTTCAGTTGAGCTAGACAGCCGCGCGCGTATGCACCTAGCGAATCTCAATTGCATTCACATAATCGAGCTAATCAATCAACCAATCAATCACCAGTTTTGTGTATCTACGTGAAGCTTGAGCAGCGATCTACCACAGCTCGATTCGCCAACCTTGCGGTGTTTCTTCCTTTTTGTATGTGTGTGTGTGTGTGCGTGTGTGTGTGTGTGTGTGTGTGTGTGTGTGTGTGTGTGTGTGTGTGTGTGTGTGTGTGTGTGTGTGTGTGTGTGTGTGTGTGTGTGTGTGTGTGTGTGTGTGTGTGTGTGTGTGTGCGTGTTCTCGCCTCCGTTTTGCGTGGCCTCCCCAGCGAGAGTACTCTGTACCAGCGATGAGTCGTTTCATCTGCGTTCTACTTTCGACTGCATTTCACTAATTTCGAGTTTCTTACAACCATTCAGCCCGTATTTGACAGCCTTCATTATTATCTTTCCCGCCTGCCGTGCAACCGTTAATGACATGGGCAACTCTCGTATTCGACCTAGTCCAATTAGATAGCTTCACCTTTCCTCATAATGCGTTCCTAACACTATGCCCACACTATAGAGCTTTTATTTTCTGCCTTTCTTGTTCTTTTCTTTTCATATTTTAGAAGTTCTCTGTATAGGCCATGTTGAAGCCCTTCTTTCACGTGCACACAACACCCCTTTGAACTTCCCTTTTTTTTCTGGCCTCCAATTTCTGCCACGTTGGTCTTGTCCCTCCATACACTAGATGGGCCCGGAGCATAAACTTTCCCTTCGCTTCTATTGGTTCAAAGTTTACCCCCGGTCTCCGTGTCAGAAGGTTGTCATAGCTGTTAGTAAACCCTTCATTGTTCCCGCTTTTCTATTTTAGTTGTACTGACTTGGATTGGCTTCCCGTGAAGTTCTCGGGCGCCCTAATTAGGGCCCGAACCGGGCCACCGCGAACAGCCTTCTGCATTCTCTGCGGTGCAAGCCGACGTTGGTAGCAGACGACGTTAACGCGCCGCTGCGCGGTTATGCAGACGACGTTAACGCGCCGCTGCGCGGTTATGCAGACGACATATTATCGGGGACGCCTATGCGCCGACGCCTCGGGGAGCGTTTAAACACCCTTCGGCTTGGCGCAAGCCGATACCTCGCGACTAATGAGGGCGGCTCGCGAACTTGCCGCACCGAGGCTTCTTCTTCGTTTTCTTTTACTTCTTTTTTTTCATGACTCTTCTTTCCCGACAGGCGCCTTTGTGCTCGGCTCCGCGGTATGTGGAGGACCGGCTGGCTTGCGTCAGCGCTACTCGTTAGAGGCGACGTCATGGACGCGAGAGCGCGAGATCGCAGCAAGAAGATATTTTCCGCAGTCACGTGATAAACTAGCACGAGGGACTAAAGTTCATGCGTCGGCGCTACCCGTATAAAGGCGACGTTATTAACGCGAATGTGCATGATCACAGAGGAGAGAGGGGGTACAGATTTATTTCGAGAATCAGCGTGAAACAGTTCTTTTTCTCTTCGCCCAGGGTGGGCGGCTCCCTTAGTCCAGAAAGCATTGACAATCGCCGATCAAAGGAAAGCAATAGCTTTCACAGCCGCGTGATACACTATAAGAGAGCGAGCGACACCTAAGCTTTTGCCCTCTAAAAACGAACTAGTAATGTCGGTCGGATAGCGGGCTATACTATAGTATAGCCCGCTATCCGACCGACATTCCTAGTTATAATTATAATTATTTGAGCTGCGTTACGCTAATGGGTTCGACCTGTTGACTGGTTTACTTACTCCTCGAATTGGAGACAGTGTCATAAGAAAAAGAATGTAGAGAAAAGGAACACAACGCACGTTGAACGTGCGAAGGAGCCGAGACAAGCTACCACAAGTGAGTAGTGAAGCCCTGTATACACGTCTGATGCCTTCAGAAAGTGTAACAGCGTCTTGATAGTCATCTACAAAGACGACCAGCGAGGTTGGGATCGCCGCAACCTTTGGGAAACGTTTGCGTCTGATTGACTGCCACGCCCCGAAACGTCGCCTTCATCTTTTCATGTAACAGAGGAGCCGATAGCAGTACTTTCCTAAAGTGTAGCTTCATTTACGAACACCGCCGCCAAATACCTCATACACGCGAAATAAAAGAAAATGATAACGTCTTCTACGTTGGGATCCTACCTCGGTCTTCCAGCGAGACAACCCGATTCTCTCACCATTAGGCCACAGTCGCACGTACAAACATCTCTCCTGCCAAAGTCACGCAGTTATTTGAGATGGTTGGCGCGCGCGTAACGTCGCGCATAACACGCGAGAGCACGTGCATAAAACAGCACGTGCGCGCAAGCGCACATGCGCGCGCACTATCTTCTATTACGGCAGAGGCACGGGAATGAAATGTGCGATTAATATTCAACCTTACCCGTGTCTTCCGCGATAGTACTTCTCTGTAGATGCAACTCTCTTCGGCCTTTCTTTCTCTCTACGAACAATGAACATCGTCTTCGTCCTGGCGCCATCGCTCCGTCGACGTCACACTGTGCATCCACGTGAACTGTTGTTGGCATTTCGGCATAGCTTGCTAACGGTGTATAACATTAACGTAAATATAACGCGACAGTAAAATTGTGACATTGAAGGTCAGCGCTGTCCGTGTGTGCTTCTCTATCTTTGTCCTTACTTGCTCTGAAAAAAAATTATCTAGTAGTTATGCGGTGAGGTGCATAAAACTTAACATTGCATGGGTACACACGTTTCACAGGAAAATGTACGCATCGTGCTTTGTTGTATAACATTTGATTAGCCACTTCATTAAAGCTTCCTTTCGTGCGCGTTGGATCTCCATAAATTCTTTCATTCGTTTCGGCGTGCGAATGTTCTGGAACTTTCGCATCTCCAGCCCTGCACAGTTGACCGTGTCGCTCGGGCTTTCAACATGCTCGCCCGTTACAGCGAAACAGAGAAATTAAAATTAGTCAGCCCTTTCCGTGCTTCCAATGACAAACGTCAGGCGTCTAAAGCAAGGAGCCCTTTAAATTGGCAGCTGGGCTCCCCGCCCAGAATGTCACTGCATGGGAGACGCCTTCTCTCTCTCTCTCTCTCTCTCTCTCTCTCTCTCTCTTTCACACTTTATCTGATAGATAGATAGATAGATAGATAGATAGATAGATAGATAGATAGATAGATAGATAGATAGATAGATAGATAGATAGATAGATAGATAGATAGATAGATAGATAGATAGATAGATAGATAGATAGATAGATAGATAGATAGATAGATAGATAGATAGATAGATAGATAGATAGATAGATAGATAGATAGATAGATAGATAGATAGATAGATAGATAGATAGATAGATAGGGGGGGGCAGCTAAGTTTGCAGCTTTTCGCCGGCGCGCTTACATCCTCCCATTTGTCAGGCGCCAGCGTCCACGCGCATTCTTCCTCTTTGGCCGCGTAGGCGCAAGTAGTGCAGAGCCCGTTTATTTTGCGGATGTCCTCGGTAACATTAAACGCCTGGCTCCAACGATGAGCTGCAGAATATTTCCCAGGCCAGAGTTAGAAACAAGATAACAAACGAAATTCTGTATTTTCCCTTGGAAGATAATTTTAAATAAGGGTCCGCAGCGGTGCCTGCCCTATAGCTGAAGCTTTAATTCAATGTGTACTTGAATCGCCATCAACAAAGGTCTTGTTTACATCACTGAGGACTGCCGTCGTTGCTCCGTGCAAGAGAGGCGTTCTTTCTCTCTTTTTGTTAAGGCAGGTTTCCAGCAATGCATGTTTTGTGGAGTGTAGGCTGTTGGTTTCTTCTATGGAGCGGGTGGCCGTAAACAAGAACTAAATAAAGTTACGCTTATCTGGGGAGGCTGAATTGCCTCATATTTCACGTAGCGGCATGTGCTGGTGAAAGCTTCCGTGGAAATTCTTATATAACGAAACTATGTGCTTTAACGCTCATCTTTTTTTATTTATTTCCTCATTTCTTTCTCTATGTCTTTTTCTTTCTTACTTTCTTTCTTTCTTCCTTTCTTTCGTTTTTTCTATCTTTCTATCTTTCGTTCTTTCTTTCCTTCTTTCTTTCTTAACTCTGCGGAACACTCCCGCCGGCTTGCGAATCATTACGCTCGCGTATAGCACTGTCGCTTTGAAGGCTTTGTGCTAGCGAGACGTGTTACGCATTTTCTAAGCTTGTGGCGCGGCGGAGCACTTACCGGTAAATTGCTCCTGGAAGTTTTGCTCCGCTCGATGATACGATGTAGACACGACGACAAATGACCAAAACATCAGGACCAGCTCCTTCGTTGCCTTCATACGCAAAATTATGCGCCTTTGTAAAGAGATATTGGTTTCGTAAGCGTTCTCCTCTGAAGGCATTGCGTTCTGCTTGCAGACTGAAAATCGGTCAATTCGTTGCTCACACGCGGTAAGCAGCGTGCACTGACTGCTCTGAAGGGCGAGAAGAGCGCGAGTCTGTAGTCGTGGCCCCTCGTGCTACACCATAAGTTAAGCCTGTCAAATCAGGTATCCTGCCAGCAAGTCCTTATAAAGGGCATGTATTGCGTAACGCGGCCACCGGTCAGCTTAATAATAATAATAATAATTGGGGTTTTACGTGCCAGAACCACTTTCTGATTATGAGGCACGCCGTAGTGGAGGGCTCCGGAAATTTTGACCACCTGGGGTTCTTTAACGTGCACCTAAATCTAAGCACACGGGTGTTATCGCATTTCGCCCCCATCGAAATGCGGCCGCCGTGGCCGGGATTCGATCCCGCGACCTCGTGCTCAGCAGCCCAACACCATAGCCACTGAGCAACCACGGCGGGTGCCGGTCAGCTTCGATGGACTGCGGCGGCTTGACATCCGTGAAGGTGTACGACGAGAGAGTGTCAGCGAAAGAGGAGAAAACGAAAGCGTGTGGGCATGCACAAAAACAGAGGGGGAAAAATATCTGCAGGGAGAAGAGGGAGGGGGAGGTGGGAATGGGGCGCAACGCCGTGCATCCGAACTTGTGTGCCACCAGGCGCGTGAGCTGTCCACAGATTTGGACACACCTCGTGTGTCGAATACGTGACGACGGGTCCCGATCGTGCACTCAACGCCATCTGCGTTTGTCGTGTAATGGAAATGACGGCGCCTCGAGTTTTTCTTTGTCTCTCTCTCTTTATTTACGTTCTCTTGGCATCGCCGACGTGCTGCGCACGGCGACCTTGGCGTTCCGCGCGCGCCCTCGCGTGCCGTAGCCGTTACCAAAAGTGGAGTATCGCTGTGCTCGTTTCGAGCGTGGTCGTTGTTGGTGTCGCGGCCTTGTCGATCATTGCGTAACGCGCGTCGTGTACGTACAGACGTTTGTTTGTTTCTTTCTTTTCTCCTTTCTTTCTTTCTTTCTTCCCCCTTTCTTTCTTTCTTTCCTCCTTTCTTTTCCTTTCCTTGTCATTGTTATAGGTGTTTATTATTATCATTTGGCCTCGTACGCGAGTTGTCATGCCTTTCGGATCGTCTTCATTGGATTTCTGGGTGGCCGCTGTGAGCTGTGAGTCCCAACAGTGCGGCGGCGGCATATAGACTATAAGGTTGCAGGTTTAGATGAAGTTGCCAAGTTGGTTTCTTTAGAACTCACTGCGATTCTTCCTTATCAATTAGTTATTCGTTGCTGTTGAGCAGACGCTGTCGAGTAGTCATGACGTCGCGAGGATAACGCGGAATAATTAATGAAGCCCATGTTTCGTTGCTGCACCTTTTGTTACTTTTAAAGCCCCGCCCTCGGGCCGAGATTCATGTTCCTGGTATTCCGGAAACGCGATTCTTTTTCCAGCCCCTGCTTAGCGTATTTAGCGTCTCTTTAATTCCAAAATTACTTGAGATGCAGTACAAAACTGCAGAACACGCATTTCAAGTGTAATACTTTGGCCTAGCTTGAGGGCACAATAAAATAAATTTATTATTACAAAGTGTCCTTTAGTTAGTACTCGTTCACGAATTGCATGAGCCCGTGTCTATCAGTTATGCTAAAGGCTTGGTGGAAAAAATTGTGGGCCGTGCTAAATTCGGCATGTGCGCTTCCCCGCATATCTAGGTTGACCTGCGCAAGATGGTGGACGTCTCGCCCTAAAAGGAGAAATGAAGCAGGTGCCCACGATCTGGTGGTGCTAGCCTCGACATTATTTATTTCTTACTACCTACGCCGTATACTTCAGTGTTGCTATGAGCGGGCACGGTCAGCCATCTTGTGTAGCACAACGAACCAGTGTGGGAAATCCTACTTCCAGTATTCCGCATATCCCCTCTCGATTTGTGCGCCTATTTCAACTGAATAGAACCTCCATCCACTCTCCTTCACGAAAAAACGCAACGAAATCGCTGTTATACACTTCTGCGACACACTTTCAGCATCCCACCATTGAAATCCACGGAGCATATATATCGCCCTCAGGTGATTCGCGCTATCACAACTCTGGTCTACGAGATATATAGATCGACGTGTTTGCACTCGCTTTTTCAGAGTCCCACTGACAGTTTTCCCTCTAAACGACAACAACAACAAAAAATAATGATAACAACGACAGAACAAGCACGACAAAGCCTATAGGCACAGTTGCGTTATCGCAAACACAAAGATCTTTGCTTGCGTCCCTATAGTTGTTGACAGACGTCGTTCAACGCGCGAAGCGCCCAAATAAGGGCAACACGCGTAGTTCGGCACCAAACCCACACTCTGCACCCGCCGGATATTGAAGCGCGGGCTCTTAAAATTCGCCTCCACGAAATTATACGGCGGCGCGGAAGGCGCGGCAGGAAATTAGATTTTGCAGCCCTCGGACGACAAAGAACCGCTCTGCACCTCTCACCCTCTCCCACCGCTTCACAAAAGCGATCGAGGGAAGGCAGCGAGAACTCTCAGCTAATAAGAGAGTCTTCTGCTATAGTTGGCGCGTAGAGGGACAGACAGGTTTTGATTCTTGTGTGTGTAAGAAGAATTATAATCAATATGGAAGAGAGAGAGAGAGAGAGAGCACGTCGCACTCCACATTGTGGGCGTCCCAAAAGTTCGAGCCTCCCGTCGGATGGTCCGAGCTTTTGCTCGAAAAACACTTCTGGCCTCCGCCGAAATCGCGCTTGTCCTCTGCGCGAAGTGTGCCCTCGAGGCCGTTTAATAAAATCCGTGATGAAATCTGGAGAAGTTTTGTCTGGCGGTTCGCGTGGGGGGCATGCTGGGCTCCAGACGGGTTTAATTCGGTGGTGCATGGCGCGCGCGCGACGCGTTACCGCGTGCATGCACATACGCAAATACGCGCGTGCACGTTCCAACGCGAAACACGCGCACTCACCCGCATCAAATTTGACGATATACGTGAAGGAACGAACTTACACTAACACAAGCGCAACAAACGCGCATGGCAAACTCACAATAGATAGATAGATAGATAGATAGATAGATAGATAGATAGATAGATAGATAGATAGATAGATAGATAGATAGATAGATAGATAGATAGATAGATAGATAGATAGATAGATAGATAGATAGATAGATAGATAGATAGATAGATAGATAGATAGATAGATAGATAGATAGATAGATAGATAGATAGATAGATAGATAGATAGATAGATAGATAGATAGATAGATAGATAGATAGATAGATAGATAGATAGATAGATAGATAGATAGATAGATAGATAGATAGATAGATAGATAGATAGATAGATAGATAGATAGATAGATACCTCCGGCTGGCTTACCTACATGTACCGAGGAAGGGAGAAAGTAATGCGATAGATGGGAGAGAAAAAGAAAAAAAAGGTGATGAAAAAAGAAGAGGCAAAAGAGAATGAATTATACAGTACGATATGAGTGGCGTACGTGCGCATGCGCGTCTGTTTCTGTTATCGCTTTTACGTCACACTTGGTCGCGGTGATGGCAACGAATAAATAGTCAACCAAAGCTTAAAAAGCGCTCGTATTTTTCTATTCCGTCATCGTCACTTGCCTAATAATGTTTTTTGTCTCTTTCTTTCTGTTGCAGGTAAGCACAACCACTGTTTTCCTGTGTACACACCTGTTTCAGTACGCCGGGTCCTCCACAAAGAACAAACGAAACAGGTAAAACGGGCTTTTCATCCGGTTGGATGTCGTGCTATGTAAACTGTATTCGCGCCTTTAAAACTGAGTAAGGGTGTTTGAAACGGTCAGTAAGACACACCCTTCTGTCGTGTAAGCGGATGAGTTATAAACCGGCTGACACCCTTGTTCACGTTTAAGGGTGCAAATTATTTTACAGTGTGCGCCAAGACTAAATATTGGTTGTCGCTCCCGGGAGAAATGCAGGTCTGAAATCGCGGTAAAGCGTGCGGTTCTGTGTGCTGTGATAGTTAATTCTCCCCTTTCTTTCGTCGTCCTTCTTTCTAATTATTTGCATATACAGAGAGAGAGAGAGAGAGATAAACGAGATGCAAAAAGCAGGGAGATCTTTTGCATATATCTTGCACTGCCTCAGTGCAGAGTAGCCAAACGGAGATATCCTCTCGTTAACTTCCCTGTATTACCATTTCCCATGCTGGTTGACGAACACGGAAGATATAAACGGCGGCCGGTATTACGCAGAGTCATGTGATAAATAGGTCCATTCGCCCATCAGCAGCGAGTTGGGTTAGGGAGCGTTTCAGACTCTGAGCAATACTCGGATGGCTCGGCAAGCTAATGTAAACGTCCGACCGTGATCACTCGGCAGCATCATGACATAGAGGCGCAGTGAGAAGCTCCGAGGTCAGAAAAGAAATTGCGCAACCTACTTCTCCAACGGAGTGGTTCGCAAGAGTTCTTCTCTTGCACGCTGTCCGAAATAGATAGTAGAGAACTGAAAAAAAAATGAAAAAAAAAGCAACAAAAGGCAACGAGTCAAACGGATGGAAAATTGCGCAATAGATGAAGTTTATGTAGCCAGGCTCTTGATGGCATCGCCAGAACAGTTGGCGGCACAGCGAACATAAAGCGGACGCTATTTTTAGTCTGTTTTCGCGTTTTCGAACGCGAAACCGATATATACGGCAGAGACGCATCGCGCAAGCAGAGGGAACGCCCGTTATCGAAGCGAGACATCACCCTCAAGCAGCGACATCGCAGAAAAAGAACTCCCTCCGGAAGTGAATAATGTAGATGGCGACGCTCGCTCCTACGCTGATCGGAACCCACATCACACTGATATCCAAGCCCTCAGGGGGAAAAGAAAAAGAAATGATTTGAAAAATCGGAGTTGCCACCGAAGCGAAAGTGATGCCGCTCTCTGCTGAATGGTGAAGGTCACTGTTACACAATCGGCGCCCGTTAACTCAGCCAAGTGCGAGGACAGAGTGTGTCGTCATACGATGCCTCCCTCTTTTTTATTGTTATTATTATTGTTGTCATTTATTTTTTATGCGCTATATTGACGTCAAGGATCCGGCGAGAAATCTGCCGGAATCTTCCGATCACTACCCGCTGGCTGCCGGTACCAGGTTTCATTTCGAAAGCCTGTTGACTTTCAATGGCCCCTCTCTTCTACATAAGCAACACGTACTAGCTGCTGTGCGCTGAGCCAAGACTCAGTGGGTGTTCTTGCCACCGCTCAGCTGGTTTGATATTTCTTTATCTATGTGTTTATCTCTGCGGTGTGTAGATGCCGACGTTTTAGTGTAACTTCCTCCGGAAATCCTCAGTCAAACATGCGTGGTGACTGCCAAACATAAGCCCCCACAGGAACTGTACATTGACTTTCAACGAATACTTCTCGAACGTTGAGTGCAAGCGCATTTTTACGCACTCCTCGGTCGTTATAAAGAAGCTCGCTGCTTGGACAACGTAGTGCCTTCTGTCGTCGTGCCATCTGTGGGGTGCCAAGCGAGAAGTAGAAAAACATGTCCTTGTCGGCCCACTGGAGATAGCGATCTCTCCAGTATCTCGACATCTGCCGTCTTCGTTTTAACCGGAATTCTCTCCCAGCGTAAATGGGAAAGTGGGACTCACTTCGACGGACCCTTTGTTGCGGCAAAATTTTCTCAACGACTTTTTTTTTTTTCCTCCCTCTCTTTCTTGCGGCAGAGTTCCTGGGTTAGCGTTATGGAAGAAATATACATTAGTTGTGGCTTGCTTTCCCTTTTGTTGACTGGAAAGAATGTGTAAGCCATGGGGACGGTGATGTGTTCGGAAGGGAACGCCTACTCTGGATTCCTCATTGTTTTATTGGTTTATCTTCTTTTCGTTTCTTCTCTTTCGTTCTTCAGTTTTTTTTTTTTTTCAAGTGGTGCTCGAAAGTGACAACAGCGACGTTCACTTCACTACACGTTCGAATTATATAATTCCGATAGTGAGGGGCAATCTTTATACCCGGCGAAAGCGCGAAATTTCTGCGACAAGCTTCACACTTCTTTTGGGCCTCGTACTAGCTCCTGATGTCGCACCAGTAGGAGTTTGATAAGTCACACCTCTTGCAGACACAGCGAGCTCTCTTCCAAACGCGAACATTCCAGCTCGAATGAAAGAACGTAGGTACTGCCGAGCTACAGGCATCTCCTAACGCCGCGCGCCAAGCTAAAATTAAGCTCCAATCGCGTCAAGCTTGGCGCAACGAGGGCGCCACCTGGGATTGTGACACGAGAATAATCGAGTACTGGCTTCTTGCGTCTGCACAGCGATACGAAAGTTAGGCACGTGGGTGGAACGGTCGCGAACATATAAGCGAAAACGCCGTAACACGTTTTCATTGCCTGCGGCCCTGGCGTGCTCGACCTCCTGTGACCGATCTCTACGGGCGTTTCACGCCAAAGAAGAAAAAAAAAGTTGAGAATAAGCTTGGGGTAACGTCTATGTCAGGAAAGCGCTGGCAAATCCGTTGTATTTATTACCGACTGTGGATCAGGCGATGGGAGGGGGAAAAAAAATTAACGGAGACACCAAAGGTGCAATCGGTGAGTTTTCGGGAACTGAAAGCAATCAATTCATTAACGCGACAGCGTTAAGGGCCTCATGTTGCGAAAAAATTCGGTGGTCGGCGTCGAGTGGGACGTCGTATCGCGAAAAAGTCATCCCGAACCGCAACCACGCGGGCCCTCCGGGTGGCTCAGAGGCGTTACCGAACTAATTGAATTCCTCAAAGTAAGATGTGTTAGAAAAATCGTTAAGTATACGACCTAAACATAACCTACAGACACGATAGCGTCGGATTGTAATTTGAATATGACAGAAGACATAATTCTGTTTATGCGGAAACTCGAACACAAGCCCCTTTCCCAGCGTTTCTACCATTCATAGATCGATGCGGCCAGCTCGGCTCCTTGCAACAGCACCGTCCAGGTGGCGCTCGCCTCCGCGCATCCGTAAGCCTATTGCCAGCTCACCTAATAATAATAATAATATTTGGGGTTTTACGTGCCAAAACCACTTCCTGATTATGAGGCACGCCGTAGTGGAGGACTCCGGAAATTTTGACCACCTGGGGCTCTTTAACGTGCACCTAAGTCTAAGCACACGGGTGTTTTCGCATTTCGGCCCCATCGAAATGCGGCCGCCGCGGCCGGGATTCGATCCCGCGACCTCGTGCTCAGCAGCCCAACACCATAGCCACTGAGCAACCACGGCGGGTCCATGCACCCAGCTCACCTAGGTAGGATATTAGGCAGTATAGTAGCAAGAGCTTGGTGGCGCAACCCACCGCCCCGTTCCAAAGGGGACGCTCATAACATCCATCCATCCATCCATCCATCCATCCATCCATCCGTAAGAAAGCTCCGGTTGCGAGGAACGTGAAGAGGAGTCGGGGATCTTTGAACGCCATCGTATTCCACACTAAAAGGCGAAGCTTAAACGTCCTCATAATTTTATTGACGAGATAACGAGCGCATTATTTCATGTATTTTATTTCTTGGTCTTCCTTTTTTTTTTTGGTGGGATGTGTTGACTATAGCGGCTTGCCACGGACTAATTATGCGGTTTCGCGAGCGGCGCTGACACCTCTCTTGAGGGAGTATAACGAAGCGAGTTCAAATTAGTTCCCGGGCAAGCGCTGCTGAGTTTTTAGATCACCTCTCCTCGTTTCAGCGGTCAATGGAATAAATTAGGGGGCGGGGCGCGGGGGATTCTTTTTTATACGCGACTAATTTCTTTTTTTCCCCTACTCGCTGTCGTCGTGTCGGTACTCGTTAGCTTTAACTTCTATATTTTTAAAATTTTGTTTCTTCGGTGCATCGCACGCAACGGATTCAAAATATAGCGGAAGTCGGGGAGAAGATGAACGCGTCAACAGGCTGCGTGTACGGATTAAAACTTCCTCACTGAACTTGACGTGCATATATATAAAAAATAGTGATAGGAAGGCGGGCTTGTTACTAAGAGCGGTGCTGCAATATATTTTGCTTCAACTAACATTATTTCCTATTTCCGGAAGCAAGCGCAGCAGAGATAAGGGAAGTGACACGCACGTCAGAAAGCTTTCGTTTTTCCTGACGTTGTCAGCGTCAGTGTCAGGGCGAAGGGATTATAGCAGCGGAAGACAGACGCACCATAAAAAAAAGAGGAGTAAAAAATTTCGGATTTAATAACGTTATACTATAGCGGGAAAAAAGTTGGATGCCCCTTTGAAACTCTGCTGTGCAGTTTTCTTTTTTTCTGTGTCTATCCCTTTCTTGTGATTTTCTTTTTCTGTTTTGTATTTAGTGAGCGGCTCGCAAAGGGTTCCAGGGTAACGCGTTGACGTGAGATGAACGCCGTTTCGAAGCCTGTATTCCAATTTCTGGCTCACGTCGTACGCGTCCCAATTGCGTCATAGATTCTGGAACACCGTCGCGGTTGAGCAAAGTAAAAAAAAAAGCGAGCGAGATAAACGAGCGAGATAGCTACGTATATAAAAAAAAGAAATACAGAACGTCTTGTGCACTGCCAATGTGGCGTCTTTATACTGCGGTCTCCAATGTGATAACGAACGCGGAAGCGATCTGCTCGAAGAATAATGTTCGAACAAAAGAAAGAAACCGACAAAAAAAAAACTGGTTAGGAAAGTTGACAATTTACTGCGGTCGCGAACGTGTTCAAGGACACATTCCGAGCTTATACGAAGCCTCCGAGAAAAGAAAACGAAGAAGCAGTAGATAAATGAAAAAAAAAGAAAGCAGGTCAGAGATGCCAGATAGCAAGGAGGGGGGGGGGGACGCAATAAGAAAGACGTGCCAAGCGCAGGCGCTCGCGGGTAGCCTCTGCTGTTGCGTGCAGTGCATGGAAAACTTAGTGTCCCGGGCATCTTGAAATAATTGATTGGCCGGTGAACGCACCGAATGAGAGATAAGTCCTCAGAAGCGCTTTGAATTGGTTCCGTTTCGCTCACACTCTGGAACTCGAAGACAACAGTGCAACGCTGGTACACCAAGACGGGAATGGACAGCCCACCACACCGCTGATTAACCACCAACTTTTGATTTGCGTCTCAAATCTGAACAGCCAAGTCTGAACACTAAAAGTGCTACAACAACCAAAAAACAAAACAAAACAAGAAAGAATCCGAGCTAGCGTAATCACAAAACTTTTCTCACGTGAAAACTGTTTCTAAAAGAGCAGGTGCCAGTCGATCGTGACGTCATATATTAGCGCGGGCAGCTCGCCCGCGGCAGAGAGCGTTACGAATGAAGAGCTTTGTGAATTCGGCCAGCAATTTCTTTGCAATTCAGCTTGATCACAACATGACACTGACAACCACATTGCGTCGGTTGCGATGCCAAATCTGAACTGCAGCCTTCAGTTTCGGGTCACGTGACAATTAAAGCACCGGGGGAGGGGGGGGATTCGTTTTTTTTTTTTTTTTTTTTCGCAGGACTCCTGTTTGCAAACCTGTGATCATAGACGCACGCGTAATTGCATGCGTGCGCAAAACACGCACTAGTGAGCGCGAAATAGACAAGTGCTCACAACCCAGCTGACAAACAGGGACACAATCATGCAAACAAGCAAACACGAGAGGACAGCCACGTTTACGACGCCGATAAAGATAGTTAAAACATTCTAGTAACGTTACAGTTGTGCATTCTACACATTCAAGCCATAGCGCTGCTACTGTTTAGCGACTACGCATTCACCAACACGCCGCCGGCAGGATGCCGGGAATATGGCAGTACGAACTCCTTCATGATGCAGCAGTACGGAAGAACAGCCGACCCTCGCGTTTCCTCTCAACGCTTCGCCACTACTGCACGCAACTTGCAAACGCGATGGGAATCGCGCATCGGCACCCCGCGTGTATAACGGAAACGCATCTCTCAGAAAACGCGCAGTGAAAGATAATGTTTGCCGGATCCCAGACTCTCTCTCTCTCTCTCTCTCTCTCTCTCTCTCTCCACTTTGCACACATACACTCTCGTGGCATCGGCGCGCTTCTCGAGATGCTTCTCGAGAGAGGAAGAACCACGCCAGCTTGCTCGTATATACGAAGACGCGGGTTTCCAAAGTTGTGTTTTACTACCATGCTTACCTTTCTCCCTTTTTTTCCTTCTTCTCTTTTGCTCATCCCTTTCGGCAATGCGCTTTCACGGTGTGCAGTTTTCTTGGAAGCACGCAGTATAGGCAATGTAGCGCGGTTCCGGGTGAAAGGAGGAAGAGACAGATTTGGGGAGGCTGCGCACACTTGCCTTTGAGTTGAGGAGGCCGCAGCAACAAGGAAGAACCGGGAGTTGCAGAGCACGGAACAACAACAACGACAAAGCGATACAAAGGCGAAGGAACCACGAAAATGAGAAATAAAAGCGCGAGGCGTTCACATTCGGCCAAGACTCTATAAATCTCGGCTGCAAGGTCCGCGCTGCAATACAGAGACGAGATAGCGAGGAGGGTCGGGAAAAAAACTGATAGCTGCAGCACGTAAAGCACACTGAAGCGTGGTTGCCATAGGCGCGCGAAAGCTGCATAAACTAGACCTTCTTTATGGGGCGTTTGACTGGAATATATCAGAACGCCTATTCTGTAGTGCACGACAGGGACTGTATACTATACTGTGATCACAATACAGCCTAAGCTGAGATCGGTGCAAAACAAGCGTCGGAGCAGTCGTATGGGAAGGTGGTGCATAGGTCTAACCGAATATGGTTCTGTGGTGAGCGCCTGCGGGCGTATGTGCTGTTTGCGCGCTTGTGTGATAATAATAACTGTGCATGCGATAATTGTTGCCCGACACCTGGAGTGCCGTGCCAGGCGTCAGCCAGGCCAACATCGACAGCCTTCGTATCCAAATGAGCACCTCATCTCGCCGCCACCTGCGTATTCAAGCGAATACATTTCGTTGGCTCTTTCACCCGTTTTATTGCGATAGCAACTATCCGGACACTCGAGGGACAACCTGCACGACTTTCAAAAACTAACATGTCTTCACTAACGTATCTGATTTAGAGTTGCTGCATAGCCTCCCCTTAAGGGACTCCCTTTAGGCAGCATATGCAGTAATTGTACTCTGATTCGACCTCGGGCGCAATCTAGTTTCTTTATTTGTTGCTGCAACTCCATTGACTAGATTTCTAGGCAAACTACAGCAGTCTTAAATGTTTAAACCACCGTCACTTGCGTTTTTCCTGGCCAGCTGACGTGGCCCTTTATGTCTAAGACTAGGGGTAAAGTAGATCGTCATTTCGGGCGTATATCCTTCTTTTTTATTACTATTATTGCGTTGGTACACTTTACTTCTAATGTCGTTATATTTTTGAGCACTAATTATCGTCATTCCTAATTGGACGTACGTGCATAATTGGAAACCAAATTCGCTTTTGACTCCAATCCACACTCGTAAGTATAGGGGAAAATTATTTGCTGAATTACGCTCGGACGGGCGAAATGAGGAAATTGTGCATGCGTGCGTGCATACGCAAAAGCGCATAATTCCGACACCTGAGATTTAAGCAGGCTGAACTTTTGCACGCTTAAGCTTTTCAGGTTCGTCTCAAGAGCACAGACACGCACAGCACAGACACGAACTATACGTCAAACTCTTGCCTTTGCTTCGTGTATTGTCGACAAATTCGACTTCGCCCTGCCATCTGCTAGCCGCCTGGTTAGCTCAGATGGTAGAGCGGCTGCCCCGGAGAGGCGGTGGTCCCGGGTTTGAGTCCCGGACCAGGACGAATTTTTCTTCAACTTTGAGGCTTTTCTTTCGAGGAACCCGTATGGGTTTCCTTTGTAGCATTTGCTACGATCAGGTGGATATCTGATTTTCTCTTTATTCATTACTTCTCTCCACCTTGCGGGTTTCCGCAGAACTACTACGTCAGACACGTGTTGTTTGTCTAGATTTTCGCTCACTGCAACCGAAAGAAACCTGCTACAACGTCTGCCCGCTGCAACGAATGCTGCACAGCGAACACTTCGTTTACAGGATGGGCCAGCGATTAACGCGACCCGTGCTCTGGTTCAACTGATGGCCGTATAAGCAGACTTGAGTTATTGGTCTTGAATGTGGCAGCAAGACGTCGGACTTGGGACGGAGTTGTTGTCACTGTCATAGAATTTACCCCGTTGTGATGACACAAACGAGCACGCTCCAGTAATCTCTACCCAGCTTCAGCCGCTCGCGTACACCCTAGCGCAAAAGTAGGCGGACCACAGGACTCGCCCCCGAAGCTCATTTTATTGGTATTTGAGACGCAGAAACTGGAATCGACGAGTGAACTGGAAAGTTTCGCAATGCCAAGTTCGGACCGCAGTCCTCAATGTCAGGTTAAATTCATAGGTGGAGAAGCAAGCTTATGTATCGCGCAATTCCCTTGTCCGTACACTTTATGATAGGGGTGTACGTGCGTTCCAAAATGCGCCAGTTTTCTTTTTTCTTTTTTTTTTGTCCCTCGTACAAAAACGTTTTCGCTGGTGGTTTGTTTCATTTGGGCATGCAATACACTATTTTCAACATGTCAGTTAAGAAATCATGTTTCCCAGTAAGTTATCAGCCTCTCGAAAAAAAAAAGGCATACCGTTGTAACGAGGGAGAGAGAGAGCTTAATTATAAGTGGATAGGTTAGTCTGCCGACATGCGTAGCATGCTACACCACGTGTAATGGATGATGAGGGGTGGGAGAAAGTGAGAGATAAAACTGTTGAACAAAAAGAAAAGGAAAATAACGATATACACATTACGAGCGCACACGTGACACCCACTAGTAGACAAACTCAGCAACTTACTAAGTCTTATCAATGCCTGTATCCCGCATTAATGCTAGAAGCACCTCAGTAGGGCGCGAAGCCGAGGCAATTCACCACTACGGAACAAGAACATATCACAGCTCAAGATGCATATCGTGTCGCATGCTTAAACCGTTCCTTAAAGGTATATTTCCATAAGACTAACGCGCTAGCGTTTAGGGCCCCGTGTCGCAGAAAATCCGGCGTGGGCGTCCCGCGCCCAGCGTCGACCGTCTTGTGAGTGAAAAATCACTCTGAACTTCGCATACACAACCACGCAGACCTTTTGTGTAGCGCAGAGACGTTAGTGAACGAGTTGAATTTCTCAAAGTAAAATACGTCACAAAAATCGTAAAGTACGACATACACACAGCCTACAAGACATGATAATGTCGGATTCTAATTTGAGTGTAGGAGAAAACGTAACTCAAACACCAACCCTTTTTCCAGCGTTTCCGCTATTCATATAGCGGCGCGCCCGTTTCCTTGCAGCACCATCCAGATGGCGCTCGCCTCCGCGCATCCGCGGCGCACTTAAGAGGCCGCGTTTCTACCAGAAGGCTCGCTTTCGTGCGTAGCGTTCGCCGCCAGTCTTTCCCGGTAGGCATTACGGTTGCATAAGCTGCAGTTGCCGGGACGCGTGAGTAGTAGTCAGGGATCTTTGAATGCTATCGTGTTCCACTATTAAAGACGAAGCTTTTGACATTTTTTTTTGACAGATTTTTGACATTTGTTTCCGACCTTTTTTTTTCCGTTCCGAGTTTTTCACTTCAAACGAGTAAAAAAGACTTGGTCTTCAGTTTTCCCTAATAATCAGCCTTTTTCAGCTACTAACGAAAATGTTTTTTGGGGGGGCTAGATTACTAGGTCTAAGCTGATTTAGTATTGCTCTGACTCGTCGTCTTAAGCGGCCCAGCAAGCGGCAACCTTGCCTTGCGATTTCAGCACTTAAGCCATAACAGAACTGAACTCTGCCTTCAAGAATGCTGCAAGAAAAAGCACGCAAAAAAAGAAGAAAAGAGGGGGGGGGGGGGGCAGGAGCGAGAGCTTAGGGACCTTTCTCGCAATATCGTCTCTAGATCAACAGACCCCTACTTTCATCGGGGCTTAATGTTCGTTTGCCTTTGCTTCCTAAACGCATGCTCCTCATTATAATATTGAATAAGCCATATTTGCATTTGACGCCGCGGGTGGGGGAGGAGGGAGGTAATCTGGAGTCACTACCGCTGCCCCAACTCCCCCTCCGATGCATGGCTACCAGGTACGTGCGCCCGAAACCGCAGGCGAAGAATAACGCTAACCCATCTACACAAACAAAACAAATAGTCCAATTTCTCTCGATCCCCGGGAAGCGGTCGGCTGCCCAATTTTATTCCGTCGACTTAATGCCCTCCGTCGTCGAGAGCTAATTTAAAATTCTATAACGTCCCCTTCATCGCGGCGAGAATGGTCTTGATTATGCGAGAGCCAGTATATATGCGTAGTCGACGGCACTTCCTCCCTAAGTCCCATAATCCACTTACTCAGCTTTGGGCGGACGAGGTTCTTTGTAAACAATGGCACGCTGGGAAGGGTACATGAAAAAAAAAAGGAATGCGGTAAAAACCGAATAGAACACGCGGGAAAACATATTTCTCAATAAATTTGTGGGGACGAAAATCCCGAAGTCCCCCAGCTTTCACGTCAACATTGCGAAACCGCGAATAATGGAGCAGCGTTGTCGAAGGTGATGCCTTTACCGAAATATATATATCTTATTAGTCCATAAAATTTTCGCTAAGCATTTCTCTTTAAACTTAGAGGGGTGCGAATATTCTATAATTTGGACCCGAAATAAATTTTGCTATTCGCTGTGTATCCGATTTACTTATTGAGCATACCTTACAGAGTGTACTTCGACAGTTGAATGAGGGGGGGGGGGAGGGCAAGGAGAGGAGAGGGGGGCCGCGTCTACACAGCTGTAGAGGTACAAACAAAAGTGGGAACTGCGAAACTTTGCAAATGAAATAAAGACAGCGACAACCGCTATAGATGCAAAAATATAACGAGCCATCACCGAATATACGCAGCTGTATGAAAATACGTGACGGAGCGATGCTAGGCGTGGTCATATTGCAGTTGCTCGCGGAATATATCGTTATTTGATACGTCGGCAATCAAGTCGGAAAGATAAATTCCACATTGGCACGTCGCATAGAAATGCAGACGAGTCGATGGCGCGTTTCCTGCCAAAGAAACGCACGAAACTATTGATTACACAGGCGTGCGTACAGGCGTTCCTGTTCTTGTGAAGTAGAGGTGCATGGTTATGTACAGTGAATGTACTTATGTAACAGTACAAGGAGAAAACTGCAATTCGAAAATTAGCTGTTCTGAATTGTCCAATGTTCGTCTCTGCTTGAATGTAATGAAGAACAACAGTTATTAAAGTTTCGAGGGAGAAGGACCGACGCAAATTATGAGAGAGAGATAAACGGGGTGGGAAAGGCAGGGAGATTAAACCGAAGTGATTCTGGTTTGCTAACCTGCACAGTGGAAAGGGTAAGAAGAAATCGGGGAATGTTCGAAATGATCATGGTGCAAGACAGTTGCCTGTGACGCAGAGAAGCACCAGCTGCTCGGCGAACGTACGGAGCAACCGGTGTCTCAGCAGTAACTCCCAGTCATTCGATAAGGATGCTTCGCCTTTAGGGCATACAAGTTTATTGTCTCGATTTATTCAAACCAATTTTTGATTTGACCAATCTCGTTCTGGTTGCATGTCTTTAAATCAGCGAGCAGTGCTCTGACATTACACTCGGCTCTTTCAATGAGCCCAACGTTCCATGTACTGTCAGCATAAAATCAAAACGCGAACAATTTCGAAACTACTCCAATTCCTCGCTCCGTTTCCACGATCACCCGCATTTGTAACATCTGCCTAATTCAAACTCTACAACGTGCAATTGTGTCTGCTCCATGGTTAAAACCGGCTGGACTGAGCAATTACACGTCCCACTTGCATGCAATTACGAGTAGCGGATGTTCTGATCGGTCATTTCCTGTTCGTGTTTCAGCTCACGCTGATGGTACCTCCGTATAGTGACGGGCTGTTCTCTCTTTTTATTACTGTCGCGGTGCGTCAGACATCTGAAAGAAGGCGTTTATCATTTACAAGCTCCTCACTTCATCGGAAGCCCACTTCTTTTGAACGGGAATACATGCACGCAGCACTTAATGTAAATAATCTTTTTTTTAGCAGGCGGACTGTGGCGCAAACATTTTTTTTTGTGTGTGTGTGTTTACGAGAAGTAGAACGGGGAATTACCGGCAGTCTCAACGCGAGGAGAATTATAGGCGAACGTAATCCAAAGTAGACCGATGCCCCCGTTGCGGTGATGAGCTGAAACGAATTTCGCCAGCATATCTGTAAGGGTTCGGTTCAGTCGCTCGTTCAGGCCTTGGTTTGAGGTAGTAAGCTGATGCGGCATAATTTAGTAGACGCGGATGATGCCGTCAGTGACTTTGGACAAAAAGGTACAGTCTTGGTCTGTGTGCACTTGACGTGAAGCTACATGCATCATATGACGTTGTGTAGCAGGAAAATTTGCCACATCAGCTGCGCAGCTGAGTGGGAGAGCGCGCGTAATGGCGTATCTGGTCACGTAGTCAGCAGCCATAGCAACCCACTTGTTGCCCGACGCTGGTACCGGAAAAGGGAGTACTTACTACTCCGTTTAGTGGGATCAGCTTTGCGTCGTTTTTCGTGTTCTCGAACTCCCCTACGGAGTATGTTCGCTAGCTCTCATTCCCACCCAAATTTTATAAATCTATTCCCTCCGGGAGTAGAAGTATTTCTGAAAACGGCATTATATGCCGATAGCACTTACTCCTTCAAAGGGAGTTTTGCCTGCACTTCCTTTGTTCCCAGAGTGCAGCCGAAGCTGTGTCTCATTACTCTCAAGAGGGAGATAACAGTCGTTAGGTGGGGAGTTACTGCCGCAGAGGGAGTTGTGGGAACTCCCTTCGTTTCCAAAGTGCAGCCAAAGCTACCTGCCTTATGACTCCCGAAAAGGAGGCAATAGTGGTGAGACCGGGATAATAATAATAATATTTGGGGTTTTACGTGCCAAAACCACTTTCTGATTATGAGGCATGCCGTAGTGGAGGACTCCGGAAATTTTGACCACCTGGGGTTCTTTAACGTGCACCTAAATCTAAGCACACGGGTGTTTTCGCATTTCGCCCCCATCGAAATCCGGCCGCCGTAGCCGGGATTCGATCCCGCGACCTCGTGCTCAGCAGCCCAACACCATAGCCACTGAGCAACCACGGCGGGTGGTGAGACGGGGATATGCTCCCGCAAAAGAAGTTGCAGGAACTCCCTTTGGTCCGAAAGTGCAGCCGAAGCGCTTCATGTTATCGACACCGTACTGCACTCTTTTAGAGCGACAGGCGATGATCGATACGAATAAAGGATAAGATAGGGACGTTAGCTAATTCACGGCACGTCCTGCGATAACGAAGTTCCAGGGACCGAGAGGCAAAGTGCCTGCATAATGTAGTCGGAGCCCTTTGAACGGTGCGCATTAAGCCCATTTGCTGGAGTGGTGAAAGTTGAATAATGATTGAATCCACGTCTGAGTCCTTCTTTTTATCCTCCTTCCGCTTTTATTTTCTTTGTGCTATTTCTTTATTTGCGTCTTTCGAAGGGATCAGCGCGTACTGCGCTGAAGGGACCCACGAGAAAGGGGATACTTGTTATTTTCGTGCATAAATTATCGAATCAGTCCCGGTGACGCTATTGTTCGGGCTCATCTGCTAATGCAAAACGCTGGACGTAATCTACTCAAAGAACGCACGCCAGACGTTCGGGAACTCTTGTAACTGTCCGGAAACAATGGAGGTGAACAAAGAATGTTATTCAGATCGTGAAGTATTCAACGCTCGTTACTTGTCAATGTTTAATCGCTTGATCGCCGGGCGTTTCGAAACTTACCCGTACAAACTTCGGTTACATTTGAAATGCAAGCCCGAATTAGATTTTGTTAGTCGATCTTTATTTCATTCATTCATTCATTCATTCATTCATTCATTCATTCATTCATTCATTCATTCATTCATTCATTCATTATTTGATTATGTATTACTTCACGTCGCGACAGTGCTCTTGCAGCCGCAAATCTTGTCACGGGAGCTTCTCCAAACATCCATGTTGCGAAACATAAAACCGTTGACTTACCATTTTGCATGACTCAGACTTGCATAAAAAAAACTGTGCAAATACAAGCAGGTGTATAGTTGAGAGATAACAGCTTCTGGTAACTGCATAGTTAATTAATCTACGTTGAAAGTTATTTTAGACGTTCCGGCCTGTGTTCAACATATATAGACATTTAGAAAATTCTGAAGTGACACGCGTCAGTAACAGCACCCTTACTGTGCATTATTTATGAACAGCTTGAGCGTTTTATGATTACTATTTCTCATCATTAAAGGCGCTTGGTAGCACCGTTGCTTGCCTGCCTTTTCTCCGCGTTGGCCTTTCGAGGTTGTCGTGCACAATACCAACGTAAACATCAACTTTTAACCTCAGTTTCAGTTCCTGCGTTCCGATATGTTAATCTCGCTGATGGGTTGTAGCCTAAATGCGCAGAAAATGTCTAGGATAATTGATATCTCCGGTCTGCCGCTAGAAATAAAATTAAATATGGAGACAGAGAACTGCTCTCACAATCTACCGCAAGGCACACTTGAATAGACAGTTATTCGCGCTACGAAAACCAGCGCGGGATGCACTTCAGAGTAATCTTACGTGGAGGAGTCACGCGTGCGATGAAGTGAACGCAAAGCCCAAATAAACACCACAGCCGAAGACAGTGCGTGGAAGACAGCATAAAATGCACCATTGCGCACCTCTATGTACAAATCTCATTTATCGCTAAGCCTTAGCTGGCCCCGCGATCGTATAAGTAACAGTTTTAACGGGACGTGGGCCCTTTTGCTTTCTGATGAATCATCGATCACAGGTTTCTTGTGTAGAACGTCCAGTTTTCCCAATTTGTTCGGTAATATTCGCACAGCCGAGTGTTTTGAGCACTCAGTAAACATGTTGTAAACGATCTTGAGCTCGTGGCCACAGCAGCGCTCAGGCGAAGGGGAGTGCTGCATCCCTGCGAAGATATCTGTGCATACGCGTCACTTCCCGTCACGTGCGCGAGCCTCCGAGACCAGCGCGGGCGCCGTGGTGATCTCGGAGGCGGCCATGATCTTCGTACACGCCTCTTCCAGTGGAGGAGGAGGAAAGAGAAAAGAAGAAGGCAGGGAGGTTAACCAGAATAACGTCCGGTTGGCTACCCTACACCGGGGGAATGGGAAAGGGGAAAGCAAAGATCACAGGGAGAGAGAGGAGGGAAGGAAAGAAGGAAATTGCGGCAAGTTCGCTGACGCGTGTGGTGTTACAGAAATTGAATAGTCACAGGTGGTCGCACAAGTACCCGTCGTCCTTAAGGCGACGAATCAGTGCCGCGAAGTGTTTGTGTCGTGTAAAATGTGGATAATATGTTGAAATTAGCTAGATCGGTCAATTTCATTTCATTGGAATTCGTTCCGTTTCACAGTTAAGAATGTACGTACGCTTGAGAGGCACAGTGGTTGTCCGTACCAATCCTTTCGACGATGTATATCGTCTCATTGCGCGTTCAAAGCTATATGGTTATCGGCATGGCAGCAATCCGAGGCATCGCCAGTAATAGCGAGTAGTCGACTATAATGACGCCAATGTTACCAGCTAGGTAAAGAACAAACTCGGATAATTATGTCTTTCGAAATGCATGAAGTGTTGCAGAACTGATAAACTTTTTTTTTTTCTGCGTGTACTCAAGTTTCCAATAAGTGCCGGGTGTGGTCTTCCGCAGCCTACGAAGCGCCATTCGTGAAGTTCTGAGCCACGTATACTTCCAGCCTCTCTCACAACACCGGGACGGTGTGGTTTAAGCTTACGAAATGTGCGATAATTGCAGATCGCTGGGAAAGGCGCCTTCGCCCTGCAGTGGCTAATGATCGTGATGATGACCGTAATAATGAGGACGATGATGATCAAGTTTTTCAGTCTAGCTGGAAGGAAAATGGGCCACTCAATAACGAAAAAAAGAGAAAGAAATATGGAACTGCAGCAGTACAGTAGAAGAAATAACCTTGAAATCAAAGGCATCCCTCCAGCACCCACTGAAAATCTGATTTCAGTGATGACATCGATCTGTCATCTCTTGAGCACCAAGTTCGATGAATCCGATGTTGAAGCTATCCATCGTGTGCCCTCAAAAAACAAGGACGAACCCAACATCATTGTTAAGTTTGCTTCCAGGAAAGTGAGAGACAGCATTCTGAAAACAGCGAAAAAGCAACGGCTGAACACTACACTTCTGAGCTTTGACGATCACGAAAATCCCGTGTTCATCAACGAACATTTGTGCCCGGCAAACAAAATTTTGCTAGGTAAAGCACGGAAAGCCAAAAAGGAAAAACAGTGGAAACACGCATGGGTATCAGATGGCAAGATCCTGATGCGCAAGACAGATACCTCGCATGTTCTACATATAACCTGTGACGCTGATCTTGCTCAGGTAGTCTAGAAACATGGCCTTTTCCGTCGAGGAAATCAGTGCTAAGTGGCACGAGAACGAAAACCTTTCCATTTTTCATTGCAATGTCCGCAGTATAAATAAAAATTTAGACCAACTCACTGTACATTTATCGCAACATTCTTTCCAGTATGATCTTATCGCTGTAACTGAAACCTGGCTTAAGAAAGGAGAAATACCGTACATACCGGGTTACACAACGCTATCTTTACCAAGAGATAGCACCGCACGAGGGGGTGGCGTTGCTCTTTTTATAAAAAACGGCATAGATTATCAACAACTCTCGGATTCCTCTCTGAGCTCTAATACCACAGAAGCACTTTTTATTCGCCTTAAGACAGACGTCGTAATAGGCGTGGTATATCGTCCGCCAAACACGTGCACAAGTCAGTTCATATCTGATATGGAGTCCATTCTGGTTCCTCTGATGTCTTTTAATAATCAGTTAGCAATAGTTGGTGATTTCAATATCGACTTATCAAAGGATGACTGTCCAGATTATATTTTCTTACTGGAATCGTTCAACCTCAAGAATGTTATCAATGTGCCCACTAGAATTACACATCAGTCTGCAACAATTATTGATCACATCTTATGTAACCGTGATATGGATGCCTGCGCTGGTGTTTGTAACCAAAACATTGCTGATCACTGTTCAACTTTTCTGTTTCTGCCACGGTCGGGTATCGATTGTATTTGCCCTACCCATACCAATGTATTTTCACGGGTGGACTACGCGCATGTCAGGCGTTTGCTCGAATCTATTCATTTCGAAAATCTGTGTCACAGTGACGTTCACACAGAATTTGCTAACTTTGTATCTGCTGTTTCCGATGCAATTACTAAGTCAACACTGAAGTTTTCTCGGCGCAACTACAAACATGCCATATGTCCTTGGATTACTGAGGAAATACTCACAGTATTGAAAAAGAAGGATTCGTACTATAATAAGCTCAAAAACAACGGAACAAATGCTTATTACTTGCAACAGTTTAAGTATTACAGAAACAAATCCGTGGCGCTGATGAGAAAATCAAAGAAATTGTATTATACTAATTTGGTTAATCGTCAAGGAAATGACACAAAGCAAGTATGGAAGATTGTAGGAGAAGTTACGGGAACAGCTAAAAGAAAACAGATTGTTCCTGTCAACTTGTCAATAGAGACTGCAGACCAGTTTAATCAGTTCTTCACAACATACGGTCAGAACAGTGCGCAACCTACTCCCTTAGCTTCAGTGACATCCGACATACCTCGATGTATTAATAATGAATTCAGTTTCTCGAACATTACTAGCGATGAAGTTGCAAGTGTTGTGGCGAACATGCCCACGAATAAAGCGGCCGGGCCAGACGGCATAATGGCTAAGGTAATCAAGGACAACATTGATTTGTTTTGTGTTCCTTTGTGCAGAATATTCAATCATGCGATACACTCTAGCTTATACCCCGATACTTTAAAAGTTGCAAAAGTTGTTCCGATATTTAAAACTGGTGACCCTAACAACCCGTCTAGTTACAGGCCAATATCTGTACTGAGTGTCGTCAATACCATTTTTGAAAAATTAATTGCTTTCCAACTGAAAACCTTTCTTGATGTTAATCATATTATTTGTCCTCAGCAACACGGATTTGTTTCTAGCAGGTCCACGTCCACGGCTGTAGTTACTCTATCACAGCTTATCCTATCTGCTCTTCATAACCATAATGTTGCTGTAAGCGTATTTATAGACATCAAAAAAGCTTTCGACACAGTTTCACACTCCATTCTTTTAATGAAACTGGAAGCATATGGTGTGCGTAGCGGGGCCCTTGAATTCTTTAAAAGTTATCTTTCTTCACGACAGCAGCAAGTTGTCCTCAAACAGTTCAAGTCTGCATACCAAACTGTTACGTGTGGTGTACCCCAGGGGTCAGTTCTGGGACCGCTTTTATTTTCGCTCTTTATTAATGACCTCCCCAATGCAATACAGTGTTCTCAAATTTTGATGTATGCGGATGACACTGCACTTATCTTTACTGGCAACTCACTTGAATCAATAGAAAATCCTATTAACAATGAACTCCAACGTATCTCGACCTGGTTTCGTAATAATCATCTAACTTTAAACACTGAAAAAACTAAATATGTTATTTTTCGTTCAAAACAAAAGTGTATTGAATTAAGTGATTTTTCTATATGTGTTGACAACAATGTTATTGATAGTGTGTCTTCTTTTAAATATTTAGGGGTCATGTTCGACTGCCACTTGTCTTGGAAGGAACAGGTGCACAGTGTGTGTAAAAAGGTTGCGTACGGTTGTTTTACCTTGTCTAAGGCACGGCGGCACTTTCCACCTGCTATTCTTAGATCACTGTATTTTTCATTATGTCACAGTCATCTCAGTTATTGCAGTGAATCATGGGGAATCACATACAAAACGTATTTAACACCATTGCTAAGACTACAAAAACGTGCCTTGAAAACAATGGGATTACCTTCTTCGAATAGTTCTAACAATAACATTTTTGACGCAATGCAAATCATGTCATTCACAACCTTACGCGATTACAAAATAGCTCTTATGGTTAATAATATTATAAATACCAACTACCCCTTACCTCTTGGTGCATTCAGTATTCCCGTCCGCAACACTAGACAAGCCAGCAATGGCAATTTTAACCTTCCTATTTGCCATAATGCGTACGGAGAAAGACGAATAGAATTTACAGGAGCGAAAATTTGGAACTCGTTGCCAATTGAAGTAAAGCAAGCTAGGAATTTCAAACTGACATGCAAGAAACATTTTTTGGGAATGGAAGCAAGGCTACAAAGTTAGTTTTTCTTCAATGTGTTTGTGATTGCTGTCCTATATGTTATTTTGTATTGAACCGCTTACTAGCCTCATTGGCTATCGGTCCAAATATCTGTGTATACATTTTGTTTGTGTTACTCAATAAAGACTTCTTGATTCTTGATTCTTCCCGAAAACTATGCCGCTCAAATGACGGGCGTTAGGGATCCAATAAGGGTCGACGCAGATCACACGCAGACGCACTCCACGTGAGCTTAACACGTTGTCAAAGAGACTAACGGCGCGTTTTGATGCATGAATGAAACGAAAAGTAAAGAAAGAAACGAAGGATAAGCCGTTATGCGCTGAACTAATTTGTCGTAAATAATCGCCTCATTGTGATCGCCTAGTTCGGTCCAGTTTACAACGCGTGTTCCTTTCCGTCATTCATCATTGATTTTTTTTTTTTTCGTTAGTAATGCGAGTCGCTCGGTTTGCCCCCGGCCTTTCCAAGTGTTCCCCGGCCTTTCCAAACGCTAAAGAAAGCATATAATTCTTCGACCCGGTTTCGCAAACGAGATTTAGGACGCAGGGGGACGGTTTCTTTTTTGTTTTGTTTTTTTATTTCCCCTCGTTCGAGCGCACATGCGAAGCGCCTGAGGCAACTCAGTATTCGGACGTAAACAACAAGCCGTCGAAAAAAATTACGCAGAAAAAAAAAGTGACAAGGCGGCCCGCGTCGGTCATAATTTTGGACTCGGCTGAAATATGCAGCGAATCGCGGAGAAGTCGTCGTTCATTTTTATCCGCGTTCGACTGCGGTGCGTTCTCAACAACCCGCGCTTCCTTTCTTTTTCTCTTTTTTTTTCATCGCGACGTATTTGTTTCTATCATCGTGACGCGATGGGGATTTTCTTTGCATTCCTTGTCGTTACAACGAGCGCTATATGGCTTCTGGTAAACCGAAAATGCTGAAAGATGGCTCCCGACCGACCCAAGTGAATATACAACGCAGCAGAGGCCGTTGACATCGTATACTTCATTACACGCTTTCGAAACCTGCCTTCCCTCCGAACCTCCCGCGCTATGATAATAACAACGCCCGCGCGATAAAATGCGATCCCCGAAATTCTAGATCAGCTTTTGAGAGTCTCGCCATTTCTTTGTGCATCGCTGGTTCGGCGAGAAGCATGGTCCTTTATTTTTGCGCGGACATGGTGTATATTGGGCTTATAAGTGCGCCGTGCTTCTTCTATATCTGTTCCTTCATAGTACGTCAAATTACTCGTTCTTAGTTCTTTGCTTTAAAGGCTTGCTCTCGCACTTGTTATTTTGTTTGTTTGTTTGTTTGTTTACTTGCTTGTTTGTTTGGTTGTTTGGTTGTTTGTTTGTCCTCTGTTAATTTCCCGCCTTCTCGAGTTTCCTTCGTCGTCGTAGTCTTGTCCTCCATCTTTCTCTTTTGTTTTTGTTTTCTCTTATTTTATGCTAAACTGGTCATTTTTCACTGTTTCCATTAATTCTCCACGACCGCGCGCGTGTCATTCATCAAGGCCTGTCAGCGCCGCTGATTAGGCCCGACATCGCAGACGCGGCTAGAAACAATGGCGGAGAAAATCACTTTACTTGCAGAGGTGATATATGAACCCTTAAAATGAAAAAAAGAGGAAGGAGGATTAGCAACAGCTTGATTTTGTTTTAGTCTACCGGCTGGCGGTCGTCATGGCGACGTCTGCTGCGATGCCCGCGGAGATATAAAAGATTGCACAGACTGCGAGTCATGCACAGCTCAGTCGTTCTTTACACGCGCTCTTCCCCTTCCCCCAGTGTAGGGTAGCAAACCGAAAGCTTGTCTTGTTGACCTCACCGCTTTCACCTATCTATCTATCTATCTATCTATCTATCTATCTATCTATCTATCTATCTATCTATCTATCTATCTATCTATCTATCTATCTATCTATCTATCTATCTATCTATCTATCTATCTCCTTTTGCACACACACACACACACACACACGCACGCACGTACCACCGCCGCCGTGTGATTGCTTATTGGCATTGTGCTACCAAGCACGAGGTCGCGGGATCGAATCCCGGTCGCGGCAGCCGCATTTAGATGGAGTCGAAATGCAAATGTGCCCGTGTAGCGTGCATTGGGTGCACGTTAAAGAACCCTGGGTGGTGGAAATTTATCCGGAGTGCCCCACTACGGCGTGCCTTATAATCAGATCGTGGTTCTGGCACGTTAACCCACAGAATTAAATTTATTGACATACGCACACGGATATATATATATATATATATATATATATATATATATATATATATATATATATATATATATATATATATATATATATATATATATATATATATATATATATATATATATATATATATATATATATATATATATATATATATATATAACCCTCGCCCATCTTCGTTTCCCTTAGCTTTATTATTTCTTCACGTTAGTGAGTTAGTCAAACATGATAATTAATGTTCCCTATGTTCTCTCTAGCTTCATTGTCCGTCGGTATGTTTATGACCGTGACTATGCGTTAAAAAAATATCGAGCCTCTCGAAGGACTCATTTTTTGTCTTACTCTACAGACTGGCGTCTCTGTGCTGTTCGAGCCGCATGTCCTGAAGTGCCCATCTCCTTGTTAGTTTTCTTCTTCCCGGTTATTTAAATGGGCAGTGTACAAGCAATGCACGCGCATCAAGCATGGCTGCACTTTACACACCCACAAAGACACAGCCACCAGCTATTAGTGGACTGACACGTCCGTCTCGTTGTATTTGCTTCTTCCAGTGAGTCATTCCATATCGTCGTCTGCATGCCTCCGGCATCCTCTACTATACCACAGAGCCGGGAGTCATACGAGACGCCATCTACTGGATCCCTATAACGTACAACTATTTCAATCTGCTTTAACTCATATCTCTTGACGTTAAATTCACGTAACCGCATGCGCAAGCATCGGATGGTGACCCTCAGCGTTGTTTGAATCACCCAATCAAACGTTCTCCTCGTTTATTAGAAGATGACTTTTGTTTGCTTTCAAAGCAGATAGCATCACCTACCTTGACAGGTTTTTATTATCCAATTGGCCGACAAGAGGCGAGAAGCGTGGAGAAGTGGAAAGGGCTTCGATGGGGGCCGAAAGTAGATATCTGAATGAAGAGGGTCGGGTAGGCGTATGGGATTGGCCCGCTTCCCCTTGCTTAGCTTGCGGTGCCTGGTCGAAAATCACGATGGCGTGCAAAGTAAAGTTAAGAATGCTGGTAAAACGGATCCTCAACAGAAAAATGGTTGGCAGAGGGATGTCACAAACGTGCCGAAAGGCCGCGAGCATATTACACGGCCATTCAAAATGTGTTATACGCGGATAAGTCTGTTCACCCCGGTGGGCAGATATTCTCTGATCCTTTCGGAACGGGGCAGTCTTCGGCTACTACGAAAAAAAATTCGGTTTTGTTCGGAATATATTAATGCATCTTTAATGCGTACACGTCATTTGACGTGATGAGTTTTGACGGTTTTGTGACGTCGCGTGACGGACTGGCGAAATGGGCGCAGTCTCAAAACTTTGGACCACTTGAGGAGGGGTATGGCAAAAAAAAAAAAGCAGTAGAATAAGAAATACTCATTGTTCTTTTGTTTGGTCGAATCACGCATTATCAGTGTGTGCACGTTATATCAGATGGGGAAGCTTGAACGGTTTTCGTCACGTCGCGTGACATACAGGTGAAGAGGGGGAGGGGAGGTCCGAAAAATGTTTGGGCATTCGGGGAGAGCTGATTCCAGAAATGGAATGGAAACAGTTTAATATAGCTACAGGTAATAGGGTCACATTACTGCGCAACCAACATGGGCATTACAGCCCACCGCTGTAGTCAATACCACCTCCGCTCAATTTCCGAGCACTTTTCGCAGCCAGCTGTAGCTGGATCAGGAAACGGTATCGAGGCACGTCTGTCAGCGTTAGCGCGTCCAGAAGAACAGGCCCACCCTTTCACGCCGTCTGCTCCTTATACACTACCAGGCGCGCGGTGCTTGTTGCCGCTTAACTGATCTGGCTCTCCTATTTCTGGCGCGCACGCAACTACAACGAAGCACGATGGCCAAGCCGAAAGCTCAAGAAGCGAAGCACTGGAGAGCCAGCAGCAAATTAAGGTGGCACGCTGTATAATATACGCGAGCTAAAACAAAAGCCCAAGTACGTATACCTTCTTATGTACATGTGGTGAATCACTTTCGCAACCTCCGTACCAGACGGCCAGCGCAGTAACAGACGATATACTGCACAGCATGGTGTGTACGTGAGCAGACCGCGCTACACGCTCTAGCAGACGAAAAAAGCCGCGCGAGGCGTGAAGATAACCTCCAAGAGTTCAACGTCAGCGAAAAAAAAAAAAACCAGAAGAAGGTGCCTTCAAACAAGGTCGAGCTGACATTATAATCGATGTGGCTCTCCCATGCTTTGGCGCATATTACACTGTTTCCTCCAGGCGCGTCGCATACATCATCCCTCGCAAATGATGCTTTACAATGTCTCGCTTTCGCTTCTATATATCGGCGCTGTAGCTGCCCTGTTCTCGTCCAGGCGCTATTCTCGTCTGCTCCCTCCGGTTGTTTTTCTTCCACGTAAGACGCTCGATCCACTTTGTCCTGTGTTCTACTATACGAGGATTCGCGAAGGAATAGGCTGCGGTGTAGGGTTTCTCCCCGTGGAACGGTCCACTCACGATCTAGCACGGCGGCCCCCGCGATAGCAATCTGCATAACTTTGTTCGACCATGAACGAGAGTAGAGGTTGCAACCCCGCAGAAAGTAAAGGGGCGGAGGCGTTCTTGTTTCTGGCTTTTTTGTGTGTGTTTTTTTAAGCCTCGTCTCTTTGTTTATTGAATATGAACCGCTGAACATGACCGCCGAGTTGGTGGTCGTCGATTAATATGCGGTCGGGTCAGGCTCGCTCGTTGATCTACATTCTGCATGGCTGCGTGTCTGGCAGCTTGTATGGAAACATCGAGGAAACGCGTGACCTGCACCGTATACGTGACCGAGAAAGGGCCCTGATTGGTCTGCGATAAAGCAAAATATAATGTGGCGGTGAAAGTGGGTCCGACGCGTCACTTTTTCCTCTAACGGCATGCTGCGCGTTCTTCCTCTAGTGAAAACATTAGGCTAACTATTTCACCCATAATGGTTAACCGATTTGTTGGTGTAGCGCGTCAAGCACGCGTTCGTGAAGTGAGATTTTGGTGAATCCATGCAACTTTCTTTCAGCCCTGCAATATACGTGTCCCCATGAAGCGTTCTTCCAACATTCGCCACCAATGAATCAACCATTTGACCAAGCATAACTGATATCTTGCGTATTTGAGATAGCTGGTGGGATATTATTTGAACTATAGTAACACCGCGCAAATTAGACAAGAACGAAGATAGCAACGAGGACAGCGCTGCAACATATTATACCTCTATAGATTGTGCAGTGTTTCTTCTAATCTTAACTAACATCTGTTTGTTGGAGCGCAATAAGATAATGGCTTCATGAAATACATCTTCGTATACACACACATGCACTCCTATTTTTCGTAGCAGACAGCTATACGTCTTGGCCACGACATTATTGTAAGTCACCTGTTTGTATTCCAGTGGGCCTCCAGAGACGGATGAACTAAAGCAAAATGTAAAAAATAATTTCGCTGTGAGATCGCAGGCGTTCGTGGTGTCATCAGAAATGCGCGTCCCGCAACATGGACTTCAAGAGCAGCGCACCACGTTTCTGCTAGAATGCAACCGTTTTGTTCCTATAACTACAATAAACGCATTTCCGTAGCTTTGACAGACGACAGCGCAGGTTACCTGTTCAGACAAAGTCCATTTCGCGTATTAGTATACTGCTAGCAGATACTCTTGTCTAGACGTTTAGCGTAATCACTTGCGCGAGTTCTCAACCTATAGTTAGTGCAAGAGTACATCGGTGGCTTGCAAGCCTAAAATCCATGTACATGTTCTTCTAAAAAGGCATGCGTGCAACTGCCTGAACTTTTAAAACCAGGCTGTTGGTCACGGTCTACCAAAAAGAAAAGACTCGAAACTCGAACAGTCCAGACTAAACCCAGCTTATGTCAGTTAAGAGTCCGACAGTTCGTGCCGAGACGGCTTACAGTAATGAAGCAACGAAACTACAGTGAGTGGCCGCGTCACAAAATGTTAACGGCATTGCGTAACACGTTTGGGCTTCTTTCTTTAATTGCGAAAACTGGATGGAAAGAACTGGATGAGAGTTTGCACATAGAGTAGGCACTAATTGATGGTTCTGTTGAACGAGTAATTCGTACGGGCGAGTGCTCAGTGAATCGTTAATGCGAGTCGGACAGGCGGATCGCGCAAGTTACAGATCTAGTATTGATGTCGGTAGCCGGTTGCCCGAAGCAAATTAGGAGTGAGCGCTGTCCTAACATTGACCATTCCTTTCCGTCGGCGTCATGCAGCAGTGAATGTTAATCGAGGCACCGACTGCGTAAGCTACAGCGCGTTGGCTCGAAGCCACATGCTGTACGAGAGTCTGTACTAATGAAAACGATGTACGGGCGTGGAGCTGCCGTGCAGAGTTAGGTTCCCGAAGCGGCAACTGAACACGACACTGACATAGTAGGTCGGCGTTAGGAAACGTAGGCTGCTCGCTTAGGAATGTAAATTAGTTCGCATAGATTTCTTCAGCGAGGTTGAGGTCGCCCTTTTGTTGCCTACGTTTATTTGTTGTTTAATTCTTTATTCTATACTCTTTTTATTGCGCTTATGGCTTGTAAATGCCATGGTGTTGCGCTCCTGAGCAGGATTTGATCGCGGGATGAAATCCCAGCCGCGGCGGCCGCATTTCGGTGGAGGCGAAATGCAAAAACGCCCCTGTGCCTCATGATCGTGGTTTCGACACACACACACACACACACACACACACACACACACACACACACACACACACACACACACACACACACACACACACACACACACACACACACACACACACACACACACACACACACACACACACACACACGCACGCACGCACGCACGCACGCACGCACGCTGTTAGATATGGAGCTGGTTCCTGAGGCTACTTCGAGTTCCCCAAACCGCTTCGAGTGGCAGCACAGCTAATTGAGGAATGCGGAAGCAGGAAAGCGCATTCCAGAGAAGCGGCCGAGCAAACAAGTTTAAGGCAACAAGTTCGTGCGTCGCCGGGATTAGAAGGGGGCCTGGGACAATGGAGCGCAATCGACCCCCTTCGTCTTTGAAGAAGGCATTTGCCACCACTGCGGAGCCGAGTCACCGGGAGCAGGTGGGCATCCGACAATGAAGCAGGTGCACGGGCGCCCCCCCGCTCCTTCTCCAGCCTACAAGTGGATTGCCAGTCTGCGAGGCAAGACAGCAGAGAGCCCCGCCAGGTGTGACCCCACTCCTTCTCCAGCCTACAAGTGGATTGCCAGTCTGCGTGGCAAGACCGCCGAGAGCCCCGACAGGTGTGCCACGCGACACGGGCGCCTACCATTGGCTGCAAGTGGCGTCATCGGAGTGGACTCTCCCATTGGTCAAGCATGACGTGACTTGCAGTGCTCGAAGGGCTTATAAGAAGCCTTCCAGAGAGACCTGAGAATTCTGGGAGATGCCCTGATTCCCTGATTCACCTCTCTCGAACTTCTTGCCGCGGGCCGCAGCGTCCGAGTTGCTGCCGGCCCGTAATGTCAGTACGCCTGTTACTTGACGCTCACCCCTCCCTGTATAATATGTAAATAAATCCTCCCAAGTTTGGGTTTTTCATCCCGAAGTCCCGTACCTCCAACCCCTACATCTGGTTGGCAGCGGTAGGATCGCCTCCGAATGCATCAGCTGGTGGCAGCGCTACGGATAAACCTTCGTCGAGAGAGATCCTAAGGAACCGGGAAGAGCGAAGAAGAGTGAGCCTTCGTCGAAAGAGGTCCGAAGAGACTGGGAGTATCGAAGAAGGAGCGAGCCTTTGACCCAGGGAGTCCGGAAGGAACCGGCAACAGCGGACGAACGAACCGGATGGCAGGGTGCTGCAACCGTAAGTGAGCGCGTGGTTTTTTTCCTTATGATTCGCCAGACTCAAAGGTTGTGTGTTCAATTTTGATAGTTCTGGGAATCGGGAGTTTGTTGCATTGTGTGTTTGCACAAATTAATTAAGGAAAACAGTTTTAACCACCTGTCGGGGCAGCTGCCATGGATCTTAGAAGGTTGACGAGGTTAGACTTGTTGTTGGTGTGCGACGATTTGGGAGTTGAGGCGGACGAACGGATGGAAACGCCAGCTATCATAAAGGCGATTAATGATAGTGGCAATGATCACAAAAGCATTGAGCTTGCTTGGGAAGTGATACAGGAGCCACGGGAGCGAGAGCGTCGTGTACGTTTGCGAGCGCGTCGTGAACTTAGGAGTGAGCTTAAGCGTGAAGAACGCGAGAATGAACGGAAGCAGGAGCTTCAAGAACTTACTCTTAGGTGTCAGCGTCACGAACGTGAGAAGGCACGCGAACGTGAGAATCAACGTAAGCTTGAGCAAGAGGAAAAGTATGAGAGAGAGAAGGCAGCGCTGATCAAAGAGATACAGCATTGTGATCAGTTATTGGCACAGAGACAACGGCTGTCTGAGAATTCTGTAGGAAGTACGGAGCGAAAGAATGAGCAAGTGTCTAGCGGATTTTCGCCAGAAGCCGACGAAAAGAGTAGTGCCTGTGAGATTGACTGCCGATTAATAAGTGAAGGGAAAAGGCTAGCTGCTAACGATGCCTTAGTGGCAACAGAGGCCGTTAAAGGCCGTAGTGAGAGCGACGAGGTGCTGTGCCAACAGATGACTGTGGAGACAGCTAGGCCAGCTGCGAACAAATTGGCACAGTTACCGCGTGTGTGCGTCGCTGGTAAGGTTAGCGAGGTTGCTAGCGAGGAAAAGGGTACTGTTGACGCGACAGACGCGAGCACCCATGTAGAGCCAGATGTGCGTGCAGAAGTGAAGTGCGAGCTGAGCGGTGCAGTTGAGGGTAATTCTCAGGATGGCGAGCTCCGTAGTCCACGAGAGAAAAACTGCATTGTTCAGGGATCGGTGCGGCTCTCCGCCAGTCTAGATGGCCTAGATAGGGATGATTCATTTAATCATTCGGACTGTGCGCGTGAGACAGCGATCGAGACCGACGGACTGTGTGTCGATGCACAGCGTGAGCTGGGCAATGTAGTAGAGGGCAGTTCGCAAGAGTGCGAGTTGTCTTACTCGAGTAAAGCCTGCTGCATTGTGCCAGAGTTGGTTGAGCTGTCCGCCAGTCGAGGCAAAGTGAGAGTAGATTTAAATGTAAATCACTCAGACTGTGCGGGTAAGAGGCCGATCCGGGCCGACGAAATGTGTACCGGCCAGCACGAGGCACGAGAAGGCGACATGAAAGTGAGTGCGAAGAGAAAGCGCCGTAGAAAGAAGCGCGGTAAAGACCGAAAGTCGGTAATTAATGTAGCGCCGCCAAAGATGGCGAGAAACCCAAAAGGGCAGGCCGCGAGGAAAAAGGTGCGGTCGTCAAGGACGATGTTGACGCATCCAGAATGGTCGAGCCACTGGTCAAAGGGGCACCGCGAAGAATGCTCTGCACGGACGCGGACAAAGGGCACGAGGCTGTTAATCACCTCGTCGTTCCGTAGTTCTTTTCATAGCTCAGCGTGCAGTTCGAAGAAACGCAAGGTGGCAGGACGAGACCAGGTGGGGAGTAGCGACGCGGTCAATCGAGTTTGTGTTGAAAGCGGGGCGGGAGGACGCAAATTGGCAGTAGACCGTAACGTCTTGGGGGAGCTGATAGTTAGTCAGCCCTTTTGTTGTCTCTCGGCAGCCAGAGTAGCTTTCAGACCACGTCCACCCCGCGTTCGACTCAAAGTATGAGTCAGACGGAAGCGTTTGGAAAAGGAGGCCTGGAGCGCTTCCGTAGAAATGAAGTATCTTGTTTTATTTTTGAGCATCGGAAAATTTCGCGATTTGAGACTAGGTTTTCTTTCAATATGTAAAGGTATGAGCTTTGTTTGTGTTTTCGTTTGAGAAGCTCGAGATTTGAAAGATGCGTTTTAAGTAAACATGTAGTCTCGCGAGATGCTCATTAATAAGTAGATAGGCCTTTTTTTGTGTGTGTGTGAGTAACCTGAGGGTCAAGGTTCTTGTTGAGAGGCCTATCGTAACGCGCGTGTGTTTTATTTAACCTTCTTTCTTTTTAAGCGTTTTTGAATTTTCCAAGGTTAAGCGCGTAGATTTTCAGTGAGTGCATGATTTGCACGGAGAAGCGTTCTTAGTCCCATTAGCGCGTGTCCTGTGTGGACGGAAGGAAGCAGACTTTATGACTGGGTTGCTAGTGTGTGTGGAGGGCAGCCGTATTCTGACTTCTCTGATAAGTACGCGTGGAACGAGTTATTAAAAGACGCATTATTTTAAGGGTTCTGCGGAGTGTGTAAGTCCCGCAAGTTTAATTGTTCGTTTATGTCACGTGTCCTGTAGGACTTTCAGGAAAGAAACGTGAGTAAGCGTGAATGAAAAGTTTGCCTACAACGCAAGTACGCGTTTTGTTTAGTGACCACAAGGCTAGTGCGCTTGTGATTACGTACTTGTGAGGTTGACCAGATTGTTCAGTGGCACCATTACGTGCGATAAGTACGCCACTGCGATAGATTGGAAACATGCTGTTCGTGTAGTTAGGCCACTTAAGTTATGTTCGGCTGTTTTCATTTGTTGTTTGCATCGTCAACGACCCTTTTGTTTTGCAACAACAATAGTACTCTGGTCTTGTCGGCAATCGAGGAGAAATGGATAGCTGTTTGGAAGGGTGGTTGGAACTGTTGTCGAAATTGGGGAAATAAAAGATCAGGGTTGATTTTGACTCAGTAATAGTCTGGCGAGTCAGGGGTGAAGAGCCTGCGCTTACGCGTGGTGCAGCGCTGTGCTGTTTTGTTTGTTTGACGTCTGTTCTCCAGGGCCAAGGATCCCGAAGTTCGTCAAACGAGGCTCGACCCCAGTACCCTGCAGCTTCTTTCAGCGTTCCTCCTGGCCAGCGAATTGAGTTCACCGGCCATTCAGAACAACCGGGGCGAGGACGAGCTGTTAGATATGGAGCTGGTTCCTGAGGCTACTTCGAGTTCCCCAAACCGCTTCGAGTGGCAGCACAGCTAATTGAGGAATGCGGAAGCAGGAAAGCGCATTCCAGAGAAGCGGCCGAGCAAACAAGTTTAAGGCAACAAGTTCGTGCGTCGCCGGGATTAGAAGGGGGCCTGGGACAATGGAGCGCAATCGACCCCCTTCGTCTTTGAAGAAGGCATTTGCCACCACTGCGGAGCCGAGTCACCGGGAGCAGGTGGGCATCCGACAATGAAGCAGGTGCACGGGCGCCCCCCCGCTCCTTCTCCAGCCTACAAGTGGATTGCCAGTCTGCGAGGCAAGACAGCAGAGAGCCCCGCCAGGTGTGACCCCACTCCTTCTCCAGCCTACAAGTGGATTGCCAGTCTGCGTGGCAAGACCGCCGAGAGCCCCGACAGGTGTGCCACGCGACACGGGCGCCTACCATTGGCTGCAAGTGGCGTCATCGGAGTGGACTCTCCCATTGGTCAAGCATGACGTGACTTGCAGTGCTCGAAGGGCTTATAAGAAGCCTTCCAGAGAGACCTGAGAATTCTGGGAGATGCCCTGATTCCCTGATTCACCTCTCTCGAACTTCTTGCCGCGGGCCGCAGCGTCCGAGTTGCTGCCGGCCCGTAATGTCAGTACGAATGGTACATGACTCTCACCTCCCTGTATAGAATGTAGAATAAATCCCTCTCAAGTTTTGGGTTTGTCATCCCGAAGTCCCGTCCTCCAACCCCTACAACGCACGCACGCACGCACATGGATACGCCCCAAGAGAGGACCAACGCCCCAGTGCGATTCGTCGCACCCGATGTGCATCCGCCACGGCGCGCGCATACCGGCCACGAGACCTTGAATGAGAGCACGGTCCATTTCACACGGAGACGATTGCGGCGGCTCCTGCCGCTGCGGCAACATGCCGCGGTGCGGCACCCGAGAAGAGCTTCCGTCTTTCGCCCTCGCCACTCCGTGCATCGCACACGCAACATGGACTACACGGAAGCTGGCAGCGTTCGCAAAGCTGCGGACCACGCGCCGAATGCCCGCTGGCGATCGGTAGGAAAACATCGCCTGCGTTACGTCGCTTCCTCCTGTGTGGCGCGTAATTATTAGCCAGGGGCGATTAAGATCAGCGTCCGTGTACGTGCCCGCTTTGCGGTTGTAGTTGAACTCACTGGGGCTCGTTTGGGGTTTACAAAAAGCCAGGGGCGCTTCGATGTGATGTAATTAATGATAGAAGCATTCAATTATAGAGACCAGTCGGTGTGTATAACGAGAAGTGTTTAAGCAGGGAAGCGGAGCAAGGAGACCCTTGACGATTAAGAACGGCGTCGTTTGACGTGACTGAGGGATCATCGAACTGAGAGAGGCTCGTTTAGGGTTTATGAACGCAACAGGTGCTACCCGGTGCGATGAATTGACGCTTGTTAGTCGAAAATTGACTCTCACTGGTGAATACGATACAATACGACAGAATACGATACAATGGATATTACAGCGTGATAATGGATGGTCAACACTCGGCAGACCTTAAACCTTTGCTCACGTTTCCAAAAAACTTTGCTGCCTGCAGGTGGCGAGGCGGATTTTCACCAGCGGAAACGAGTTTCGTTGTATGCTTTTGTAGCCATACGCCGAGTCGTCGGCTTCACTTGTGGGTGGTGGTGAAATTTTATTTATAAAGTTTGGACAGTGCTCGTCACGCTTATTCGGTGTGCGCTCTGATTAAGCGGTCATGGGAAGGGGTTACACTACGCAGGGCAAAGGTGACGAACGCATCGAACCTATACGCGGGCGAGACATAATACGTATACGTAAAATAAGAACGCAAATGACGATTGCATATTGCCATCTATAAAACGTTTCTTTGAGTTACTGCTACAATGCACTGAAGCTATTTTCCACGGTTGTCTGCGTATATCGTGAGTTCTGCGCAGGCCTGCGCATTTTGTAGCTCAAGAGTGGCCTGGAAAATTTCTGTGCCAGATTGAAGCCTACAGCACTACTACAGCCGCTATGCAGTTTCCGGCAAGAGATATTTACTAGAGGAAAATCTTGAGCTGCAAGCACGGTCTTTCAGCCAGCCCGCGCACGACTAGTATAGTACACAGATTTGCTTAAAGCTCGTCCTTCTTGCTTCAAACGGCGTTCAGATTTTACAAATTGATATTGAATAAGAATATTGTAATGTGAAAAGAAAATTTCCAAAGGTTGTGCACGTGTGCAGAAACATATTGCCTTCGTGCGTTTGGAAGAAAAAGAAAAAGGTGTAATTGGTCGCAAATATTAAGTTAAATATTCGCGTGGAAAGGCACGAAAACATCTTAAAACACAAGTGCAAAGATTACCGGTGGATACGTGTACTGACCACTAATATATCAACGCCAGACAAAAGAACGTAGCGCCACATTTCTCTGTGGTAATTTTTTGCAAGAAACTCCCTGGTCGCCGCCATACCGCACAGACCGCCGTCATTGCTAAGTTCTTCGTTCTTTGTTTTTTTTTTTTCGAGAAGCCGGAGATCAAGCTGACCCCGTTCGCAGCCGATGTGGAGATGCTGCTTGCATTCTTGTACGTATTTGTGGAAGGGCCTACGCATCGGCCCAAATTCCTCCTCGAAGCATCCCTCTGCTGGCGTTAAGGGCGCTCGGCCATTTCGCCCGAAAGCGTCCCCACGTGATGCAGAACTGACTGCACTCGACCCGCTCGCGGTCCGCTGTGGACAGCAGGAGACTCGCTCGCCGACTTAGACGCCGCCGCAGAGTAACGTGCAGCTATACGTGCGCTCGGGTGACGGCCACACACCTGCTACGCACTTCGCGCCACTGCACGCATTCTTTAGTGACACGTGACGACCGCAGTAGCCTATCAGTCGCGAAGGTGTAGTCGCTGTATACATTTGCGACCACAAAGGCAGCTCGTGATTCTCGCGCCACGAAGACCACCGTCGTCGCTGTCTTCTCGCCGCTTCGGCGAAGTAATCGGCACGTGTGCGTGGAGCCTGTGGTTAGGGCGTACCGCACGCGGAAACTCGTCCACTCCGCCCCGTTACGCCGTCGCCCAGCCCCTTACTACCCACCCTGTAGCCTCGTTACCGCGGTCGAACCATCCGCAAAGCCTACCGCTACCGTATCAACCAGCCCCGCGGCAAGATGCATGACCGTGTGGCCTCACTACTCTACTTATTACTAACTCTTTCCTCTCTCTTTCTCTCTCTCTCTCTCTCTCTCTCTTATTTTTACGTTGTTATCACCCGAACAACGCGAGCTGGCCGGAGCCTGCGGGCGAGTCTGATCTGAGCACTCCCAGCCCGCTACGCGGCGCTGCGCGGCGCTGCGCGCGCCAGCCAGTTCGAGCGATTTGCCTCGCGTGGTGGCGCTTTGGGCGTTTTGCTTCGCTCACTCGCCGCGCCCATTAGCTCTCTACGCGAATCTTTCTCCTGCCCTCTCTTCTCTTCGTATAATTCGCCTTCGCTCTTTCTGGACGATTCATATCGGGTCCCGGTATCGCCTCATTGGAAGCCGCGAACCCCAGAGGCTGCTGCTAACTGCGTACACGCGCACAGCTCGTGCGGCGCGTAATGTGCGACCCAGATAATGGCGGGCAGCCAGAAATTGAGTTCATTGTTGTCCATGAACGGGAACCCTCGTTTATCGTTTTGTCCGTTCGTTCGTTTGTTTGTTTCTTTGGCCGTTTTTTTTTTCTTTTCTTCTGGCGTGGTCTGCAGTTCTCGTCGGGTGCCGGCGGATGAAGGTTTACTCAACTGTTGAGAAGGCCCGAGAGATTTTCGTACCCGATGCATTCATTAAGCCGAGTTCTCGAAAGCCTATGCCGCTTTTTTTTTTTTTTACGTTCCTACGAGCCTGCACGCACACGAGAGAGCCGGGAAAACGCTGGGACCTGGCTCTATACTGCTAGACGTTGCTAAGGGCTATTCTTAATTAAGAAGTTCTTCGTTCAGATTTTTCAGCGATCCAGATCTCTCTCTCGTTGCGACAGGCGCATGTTTGTATAGAACCGCCGCTTAAAGATTAATGTTCTCGTCTTTTCGTATCTACTCCCTATCAAACGTCTCGATCGGCGAAGTCGTTACCTTGTCGAGACACCCCCGGAGATATTGATCTTGAGCTTGTCTGGGCCTTTCACGATTCTGCGCTTAGACTTTGGGACTTCGCCGAGTGGCGTCGAAGCTAAAACCTTTGCCTTGCAAGCTCACGTAGAGTTTTAAGTTCTCTGTCAAACTGCGATTTCTTGTGTAATAGCGCATAAAGAACAAACTTAGTCATATTGCCCGTCAGCAGCAGCTGCCGAATCGTTGACTCGATCCAGCGACATTGCTTGCGTTGGCGCTGTTGGTAACTACAAGACTCCATCTTATTGTGGTATACCTCTGTCCCATATCGTGCGTGTTGTGGACCTACGTTCTGTAGCACGTAGCAGGTGTTATGGTTATATTTCCACTTTATGTTCTTCCGTAACATATTTCTTTTGTTACAGGTATCAGTTTCGATGTGGTGGTTTAAACGGTAATGGAGCAGCCGGCTTCTGTTAGAGCAGCCAGCCTCCCTCATTATAAGCGAATACATCTTTTTTTTTTCTTTTTTTTTTGGGGGGGGGGTCATGTCGCTGCGAAGAGATCCCGGAAATTATTTCTTTATTGGCAAGCCTGAAAAGTGATTAGTGGTGATGCCGGAGCTGTGCCTTGCGTCAAGTCGCATGGCCCGACAGTCATCTTAGGCAAGCAACACAGCACTGGGTATACGTAGAGTTCCGGAGTTCCATATATTCTTCACATTCCGGAGCAACGTCCTTCGGTTTCTCATGCGTTTTCCTCGCTCTTGGTATGGGTTCTGAATCTTCGCGTTCTGACTTTGCACTGCTTTCTTTTCCAAATCGGCAGAGCCGACGGCCGGTGAAATAAATGCAGCTTGATGTTATTTATGCGACATTGGCGAGGCACTCCCAGTGGTAGACGCCGTGCTTGTAAACGTACCTACTATATTAGTTCTCGTGCGTTGACCAACTCCCTGTTACAGTTGCCGGTAAATTAAATGCGGACGTACGAAAAATGATAGGCATAACGTTGAGAGGCAGTAAGACAGCGGTATGAATTGCACGGACAGTGGGCGTGTAGATGATATTCTAGTAAGATGAGGAAGGGGAGTGGAGTAAGTAATTATAGTGCTTAGAGCAGACGTCTGGTCGTCTCTTATCACGGTAACAAAATGGCTATCGAGGGGAAAGGAAACGCAGTCGATAATTACAGAGAATTATGCGGCACGATTGGATCAGAAGTTTTTCACGAATAGGATGCCGTTGGCCAAAGCATGGCAGTGGTACCGCAATTGGAGATCGCTGCGAAAGGTCTTCGTCCTACACACTAAATAATAATAAAAAATTATGACGATCACCACATCTCATAGTTCATTTAATTGAGTACACTATAGCATCCAAGGAATAATCGTAAGTCCAGCGTCATCGCTTTTCATGCGAGTCCCTAAGGACCCACGTTCGTTGCAGTAACGAGTGCGACGAAATGGGTAAGTGTCCATGTTCCCCTAGTAGCTAACAACCTTCTAGCCATTGAACGTTCCCGTTGATATGTAGTATGCTTCATTAGAGACTTTTAGCCTGTCCGGTATTCCAGCAAGTGCGGGCGGTTTGCCGGTATAGCGGGAGCGTAAACGTGAGCGGCCAGATTGGTGGCGCCAGCTGGCGGTGCAAAGCTCAGCCACGCAAACTACTAACTACTAAATTACTATATTCTAAACTACTAACTACTAAATTACTATATTCTGCTTAGCTGCTGGTGTAAATATTCGACAGTGGCGTAATCGTGTTCACAATTACGCCGCTGCCAAAAATTTGCACCACTAGCGAAGCAGGATATAGTGGGTTACTGCAGTTTTAGCTCTGTGTTTGTCTGGTTGAACTCTACGCCACCAGGCGGCTGCAGCGATCTACCTACGCCCCCGCAAATCCGGTAATCCGCCCAAACCACTCCCGTTTACTGGAATAGCGGACAGGCTAAAAGTCTCTATTTTCTGCTCTTCGTAACGGACCGATAGTGCATCCTTGGCAACCATATGCTGACGTTCGTAACCTCTGGGCCTTGTAGCAGCTAGCGTTTATATGTATAGGAACGCCAAAATAATAGAGAAAGATTTAAAGCGCGCATTTCGCGCCTTCACCCATAATAAGGAGCAACCGAGGCAGTCGTTAACGAACGACGCGTACTTCAGAAAACGCCGCTTTGAAACTGTCGCTTCAGAGCTTCCCGTCTTGAAGGTTTCTTCTGGGCGGTCAGTTCTGAAGGGCCTTCTTTACTCGAAAGCATTCTCTCTGAAACAGCCCAGTTATACGCGCGCTTCAATGGCCGTCGATCACCTTAGCTATCTGGCTGGAGGAAAACGGACGTCCGCAAATCGCCCGTAGAAGGCGCCGCGGACGCAGATGGAGTGGAAGGAATACGGCTTCGGCATCTCGCTATCTTCCCAGCGTTTAATTTGTTTACCATTCGGCTTTGGCCATTCTTTCCCTTTCCTCGATCGGCTCCCTCTCACCCTCCGCGTAATCAATCTAGAACGCTCCTATATGTACGCGGCAGCCCATTTATCGGTCGCCCCTATATCTCCACGCAAAGGCTATACGGCTGGCCTGTACTATACGCAGCTGAAACGCGTGCAAATTCACTGCGTCTTTTTTATTATCATAGCCTTTCTGCGTGGCTTGTTGTTGCTGTTAACCTATCAGTTCAGGCGAGACAAATGCAGCGATGGATCGATTGATGGACCTTGCCCGCCCGCGCTGCCTGCATCTATTCGTTCCCTATCTCTTCGTTTTTTAATTTTCCTTTTCGTTTTCTGTTCCTTCTTCTCTGGCTTCTGTGCATGACGCACCGTTACGCCGGCACATAAGCCCGTTAGAGGCTGAATAAAAAGCCTCCGCAATAGTGCAACCGTCTTGCGAATGGTGCCCCACCCCGTAGCGGCATTTTTCTTTTTTTAATTCCCTCCACGTGTGACCATCAGCGCCTGAAATCTGTTTCGCGATTGACGTTGGTATGAGCAACAGTTTCGATCTCTCCTTGATTTATAGTTTTCTGTTCTCTCTCTCTTTCTCTCCCTTCTAGAGATTGTATCGAGCCGCCCACATGGTTGCTAATGCCTCTGCTCTCGTTTTATATTTTTTTTTTTCGTCTTTCATTTTCCTGTCCTATACGTGTCATTTACATTCCTTCTGAGCGGTCCCGCGTGTTTGTATATACAGAAGCCTTCGGTTGTGACTTGGCCAGGCAAACGAGATCCATTCGACGGCCGCGGATGCAGAATCGTATTATGCGGTATCGGGCCGAGCGCTTTTCCATTGCGTGCGTGCAATCGTTTTGAGATGACAGTTTCTGTTATACTGGCGACTACTGTGGCTGCGTCGATTACAAAAGACTGTACGCGTTCAGAGTACTTTTACTGCGAGGTACTGCGTACAATTCTGGACCCTATTTCCCTTAGAGTTTCTTCTTCCTCTTCTTTTTTTTTCTTTTTCTTTTTTTTTTCTGGCGCGGCGACCGTTTTTCTACTATAGGAGTGATGGTCTATGTACATGGATTTGTCTTGATGCCCTGATAGTGGATGCATACGTTCTTAGGACTGCGTTTACTACGCTTTATCTGCCTTTATTGGCCTGAATTTTGAGGCGATAATATTTTTTTTTTCTTTTGCACAGGAGCCAATTAGACTGTATGCACGCGCCCAATCGTTGCAAACAGTTGCATTTAGAAGGCAATACATAATTGAAAATGATCAGTTTTGCAAAGCCAGAAAGCAGTGTGAAGCCAGAAGGACGGATTTTAGCCAACCTCCGTGCGTTATAACTATCATTCTTATGCTGGTTGAACTGCCGTGCTTGCAGATGCTGTAGTAAGTAGCGTGAGAGTTCCTTCTCTTTTATATACTCTACGGTATCATTTTTTACTGCCACAGGCACTTCATTCATTAAATCTGAAGTTTTACGTGCCAGAACCACGATCTCATATTCAGGCACGCTTCGCGAACGTTTTTCGAATTGCACTTGTAGACGTTAAAATTACATTATGGGGTTTTACTTGCCAGAACCACTTTCTGATTATGAGGCACGCCGTAGTGGAGGACTCCGGAAATTTCGACCACCTGGGGTTCTTTAACGTGCACCTAAATCTAAGTACACGGGTGTTTTCGCATTTCGCCCCCATCGAAATGCGGCCGCCATGGCCTGGATTCGATCCCGCGACCTCGTGCTCAGCAGTCCAACACCATAGCCACTGAGCAACCACGGCGGGTCACTTGTAGACGTGTGCACTTCATCGAAGTACACGAGTGTCCTTTATTTTTTTGCTTCGTTTTGAAGCTAGGAAGTCAAGTCGCAGCGGCAGCTTGCGCAGCAGTGATCTTTACTGTGTGTGTGTGTGTGTGTGAAAACTTTTAGTGTAATGAGGTCCGGAGGACTTCTTAAGCCAAGGCGGGCCGCTCCCACGCTGGCACTGTCAGGCCAAGCCTTTCAGCGACATCATGGGCCCTCTGGACTGCCTTTAGTTGGTCCTGAAACAATGGGGTTTGAATCTTTTTCTCCCACTGTGTCCATTCTTCAACGAGGTTGGAGAGAGTCGCGGGACACCCCGCTAGCATGTGTCTGATTCCAATGATGCCATGTTCTACTTTGGTCTTTAGATTTGTCCTGTTGCTCTCCTTTCCTTTTTCCTTTTTCCTTTTTCCTTTTTCCTCCCCTCCTTCCTATCTTCCATTTCTGTGTTGCTGTCGCCTCCTTTCAGAAGAGTAGGCAGGCCTTGTGCCCCTACCGGTGGCAGTTGCCAGCCTGCTCCTCGCTTTCCCTTTCCTGTTACCTGTGTATATGTGTATATGTGTTCAAAACAAATAATAATTACAATCGTTGCAGTCCATCATAATTTCCCTCTCTGGATATATCGCGAAAATATCACGACCAACTAGAGGCTAACAGCTTCGCTGTCAAAGCGCTCGTTGACGCATCATCGTTGCAACAACTTGATTTTGGGCAAGTTGTTTCATAACGAAGGCGTATCTAAGCAGAGGGGTTGAACGAAGACAACCACCACGACAGGACCGTAACCCCGACTTCCAACTAAACTTTATTGAAAAATTGTCATTTCGTGGTCGGCGTGGTTACGCCTGGTGGCGCCCACGTATCACTTCATTTCGCCTTCCAAAGCGCTGCCGACGTAATAACACCGCGGCCAGGTTTATGGTATGCTTTGACGTGTTCGTAGATAAGCGTCCCTCCGATAGCATCTCCGCTACTGCGGCCGCGTTCCGCAACCAGGCCCGGCCGGCACCGCGCTGAGCGAACCTTCATTTTACGCTCCCGTGAATGGAAGGGAAATAAAAAAAATAAAAAATTGTACGGCTCAAGGGCGCGGCCGCATCAAGTGCGGCTGCACGTCGTGAGTGATCTAAATCTCCCGCTCCGTGATGATTATAAAACTAAAACGCCGAGGAAAGAGACGGGAACGAGAAGCCTGTGTGCTTAGGAAAAACTGCTTCCTAACTTGCGAGTCGTTGAACAAAGGCAGCCTAAAACTGGGTCGTTATTACGTTGTTCCATTTTTTTTTTTTTCGACGTGCGCTTTGTCACTCACGTTAGGAAAACAAACTCCCAAGACCGGCTATTTGCCTTCCTCATGGCTCTCTCGAGTAGTCGTTACGTATAAAGAGATGGGTAGCTCATTACATGTGATCGTTAAGGTTGCTAGCGAAAAACACTATAAAACTCCGGCAGCCATCGAAATGACTTCGGTTTATGTCGATAAAGCATTTACAGAAACGCGTGTAAGTCCAAGGTCACGAGCCTTTTTTGCATTCCAGCCTCCATTTGAATGTAGGCAGTAGAACGCCGAAGCCTTTTACGAGCCACCGCGATGTAGAGAGGGGAAAGGGGGGGGGGGGTATTATCCAAACAAGATAATTCTTTTGAAGACTCAAGTAGGTCAGACAGACCCACGTCTACAACGTTGTTTTGGTCGTCCACGCATACTTGAGGCTTTTTTTCTCCCACTCGTTCCAATGTAGCACGCAAATATCTGCGATATCTTTGATTACACAGACATTTAACAGCACAAAAACGCATTGCCCAGAATGAGGCAGCAAACCCATACATTTCACGAAATGGGCTATATTGCACACTGTTACTTACTTCTGTTTGCTTCCCACCTTTGGGACGCATCACCGTGGTGTTCGAGTGTCCGTACTGCGTTCTGCTTCAGATCACAAGGTATACATATATAGGGGGATCGATTTCTTGCCGTGGCGACAACTTATAGATAAGGAAATGTTCGCGCGCTGACAGGTTAAAAAATATATTGGCTCCGTCAGGATATTTCAGGGCACCCGCAGGGCACCCGCATATTTATAGCGGGTGCCCTCATTAACTAAATACCTTCCGTGCACCCTTGTTGCACGCGCTTCATAATCTAAGAATTAAAATTTTAAATGCGGAAGTCTTTCAAGGACTTAATACCTCGTAGCCCAACGCGTAGCTCTAGAGCGTAAAAGTCATGCAAATGTTATTACTGTGCATTTTCTTTAGCAAATTTTGACCGCTGAAGTAGTTTTCTTTCCAGAGAGTCGCCTTTTCGACATCGCGATTATTTCGTCTGCATTACAGAATTTAATATTAATAGAGACGGTAAAAGCAATATGACGGCGTAGTGCTTTTGATGTCTATAACCTTCCATGCTCGATCAATAATGAACACTGGGCTTCAGTACTTCATTCGTTTTTCCATCTCTGTCTCTCTTTTCGGCGAGTGATAGCTTAGATAAAGTACCACTTTTTAAAAAGCCTGCTCTTGAAAGAAGTCGTCGAATTTTTTTTTTCCAACGTCTGCAAAACCTGTACCTCTGACCCGGCTACAAAGCCTGGGCAGTCTGGGATACGTTCTATCAAAGGAAAATAGTTTGACATTCAATATATCTTCAGCAGAAGATATGCTCGTTTTCCAAGAAGTTTCTAGAAAGTGCGGCAAAGGCGGCCTGACATTCACTGAACGTGAAACGCTCTTTTTTTTTTCCCTTCACAAACGGCATCCACCAAGTCTGGCCCAACTGTATTCTGTATTCTCAAATTATATGGGGGAGGCGCTATGGAAAATGAAGCGAAAGAGCCGTTTTAATTAAAAGGTTGCGGCCCACGCTGTGTGCCGTGCGGATAGCTACACGGGCGGTTGAAAAGTTGTACCGCAGAAATTGGCCACGCCCGTAAATGCGTGACGTCTCCGCGTTATCGTTTTTTCAACGTGCTTGATTCACCCGCCGTAGTTGCTCAGTGGACAAGGTGTTGGGCTGCTGAGCACGAGGTCGCGGGATCGAATACCGGCCGCATTTTGATGGGGGCGAAATGCGAAAACACCCGTTACACTTAGATTTAGGTGCGCGTTAACAAAACCCCAGGTGGTCCAAATGTCCGGAGTCTCCCCCACTACGGCGTGCCTCGTAATCACATCATGGTTTTGGCACGTAAAACCCCGTAATTTAATTTTAACGTGCTCGATTTTCCCGGGCTCGCCACGCCCAGTGAATTCGTCGACTCGCCACACGGGGAAATAAGCTCACCAGGCCTCAAGCCCTGACGTTCAGAATGCTTCAAACAAACACGTACCCCACTCAGAACAGACTACATCACTACTTGCCTGACCTATACAAAACATCATATTGCGAAAATTGCCATAGCACACTAGACGTACATCACTTGCTCTGGCCGTGTGGTCGGACCCACGCAAACAAGGATCAAGACTCCGCCAGGCTACAAGACGCATTACGCAGCACGGACCTGGCGGAGCAGCTCTGGGCTGTCCAGCGAGCCCACGATGCTTCCAGGGAGTTACAACTCCCGGTCCCAACGTGGGAGTAGCCCGCTCTATGGGACCTTGCGCCCCGTAGCTCGCAGGACCTTTCTATAAAGTTACTCCATCCATCCATCCAACACGGGGAAAGTACAACCTGGCGGGTTGGCGTGTATAAACTATGGTGAAGGAAGTGTTGCCGTCTTCGTTTCTTTTTGCGTTGTGTGTATATGTCGACGTTGTCGAGAGGGAAATTCCGGGTCTGTCAATTTCGCGCGCGTTCTGCTCTTGATGGGAGGAAGCATGGCAGCGGGAAACTGATGTGGTGTCGTTTGCGCGTTTCACCGTTCCTTCTTATATGCCCTTAGCAACAGCGATCGCAAAAGGTGCTCAAGGGCTGCCGCTTCCCGTTCAATGTCTTTGACAGCGACGCGCGCGCGCCGCTCCTGCGTCGTAAGTGCACTTTGTGCATTCGCAAAGTGCGCCCGTATAGTTGGACACTCGAAATTAATTCGTTTGGGCAGTGCGCAGAAAGTCAAGAAGCCTACAGCTGCGAAGTGTGTGGGACGTCTCTATCCTTCTCAGAGCTGAATACAACTCGTGGGCATGATAACGTTTCAAGTCGCTTCTTATTACACGCGATTACGCTACGGACGTCATAAAAAAATGTTAGATATATAGATGTTTAGTTCAAGTCGACGTCCCAGCGAAGGTTGCTGCTGGGTAACGGAGACGGATCTCCAAGGCTACCTACATGGAACGGAAGCGATTGCGGAATCCGAAATGGATGTAACGTCATAGATGCCATGTTTTGGGCATCATCTTTTACGGCTATAGATGTTGAAAGCGACATTTCCATTTATCTACGTGGACAAAGTAACTGTGTCGTCATGTTTGTTACGGTAAAAACCGCTTTTCGTTGCCTGAACGCATATGACGAGGTAACATGTTGTGGGTTCGCATGTTTATGCCGCATCCTGAATTTTTCATGCCAGCTTTTTCGCGGTATTGAGAACGCACTTCGCGAATTCTTTTATTCGTCCGAAAGCTGACAGAAACAATATGATTGAGTCAATTCTAGTATACAGTGACACGTGGTCTTGCCGATTGCCACAACGACACTGTGAATCTGGAGGAGCTCGACGTCCTCTTTTAAATCCTAAATGCTACGTCCATAACTATGTACAATCCTCGTCTCCCCCGTGACAGGGTCGGTCACCATAGATTACCTATTTACTGCCGGCATTCAGCAAGAAAAGGTGACAAAGAAAGCAGATTATTCTCTGTTTCGGCTGGCGCGAACTTACACTCTGTGTCCCAGCTAAGGTTATCCAATATGTTCAACGAAAAAAAAAATGACTTAGAAATGATGGGGCCAGTTATTTATAAAACATTCGATTCGGTCGTCAGAGGTGTGAAGACCGAACAATGTAGGTTTGAAGATCGTACTTTGCACAGTGTTGTTTAAATCTCTGATTTCCTTGGACAGCTTGGCTAACGTTTCCTTCTTTAATTGTGGGGTTTTGCGTGCCAAAACTATTTTGTGATTATGAGGCGGGGAGATTTTGACCACCTGGGGTTCCTTAATGTGCACCTAAATCTAAGTTCACGGGTGTTGTCGCAATTCGCCTCCATCGAAATGCAGCCACGGTGGCCAGGATTCGATCCCACGACCTCGTTTTCAGCAGCCCAACACCATAGCCACTTAGAAACCACGTCGGGTGTTGGCTAACGTTAGCTGGTGCACCATATATATATATATATATATATATATATATATATATATATATATATATATATATATATATATATATATATATATATATATATATATATATATATATATATATATATACGCACGTGTTCGGAATGGTTGATTTTGCTTTCTCGTTCCTTTCTCTCGTATTCATTTGCCTTTATCAGACATGATGTTTATCTACATTTTCGAAATTTGAACCTTCAGCCCACTTTGTTGTTGCAGCTGTCAGTGAAAAAGAAATCGATCGACACAACAACACTCGTGGAACGGTTCTTGTAAGATGTATTTCGATCATGCATGGCATGGACATTTCTCAGTCGTTTTATTTCCGAAAGTGCATGGTTACGCAGTCCTTGATGCACCGTAGCATCGGTTCAGTAACGCGCTACATTCACTGTACCTGTCTGGTGATCGGATTGATGAGATCAGTGTGCACGGATCATAAACACCGCCTCTGGAAGTCCGCAACCATTTGCGTTGTGTCACCTTCGAGCTTAGTCTATCTACTGACCTCACGCGGTGATAAGATTCATGTTTATTTTTATTTTATTTTTATTTTTTTGCAAAACGTAGTCTTTGCGCGCCTGCTCTATTACTAGACAGTTTTAGTTTAGCGTTTGCAACCAAACGTAAAAGTATTACGTACGTAAAAAATAGCGTCGTCCTCACTGCGCCTGCTCGGAACGTTATTGGGCTTCTGCGGTTTACGGGCACTATCATAACGTACGTTATTTGGCGAGTTTAACGTCCGTAATGTTTACGGACGCTAATAAATAGCGTTGTCGAACATGGCGGCACCCATGACTCCCGTTTCAGCGTGAATTCTCGTGATGGCTACGCTCTCACTCGCGTCGATCGCCAGCAACTATTGTAATGAGCTTTCGCTTTCTCTGAACTCACCTGAAAGGTTAGTTACGAGCGCATTGCACGTCCATTTTCTGAGGTCGTTCGGCGATTCTGGCGCCCGTACGCCTAACGAGACGCGTCCACATAGCAACAGCAGGATGGTCGCTAATGGACCGTCTTGGCTTGGATACGTTCGGCGCGAGGCGCCAGACGGCGCCCTGTTTTGTAACGTTTTACTTACGTTTGTGTTTCCGTAAGGTAAGGTTTTCTCTTCCCCACGTCAGCAGCGAAACTGACTGGACAGCCTGGCTCAGTTCCGGGGACGTCGACCGACGGCTTCAACTGGTGGACTGGGCGGAAAAGGCCAAGCAGGCCCAGGGCCTTACTTGAGCCCGATCCCTCAGCCACCTCTCCCTTTCCCCTTCCCCCTTCCGATAAAGTTTACCACCACCACGGTAAGGTAAACTAAATGATCTGAAAGGGCACGCACCGTAAGATCCCGCAAATATGATACGGTTAACGTACGTAAGGCCACAAACGCTATTCTAAAACTGTATATTATTATTGCGATCGTTTTTACGTTTTCTATTTACTGGTGGAAGCTTCTGGCGCTTTTACGGGTATAGTTCGCAACAGTGCAGACAGACTCGTGCTGCTCGCAAGCCGCGCCGCTTGCGGTGATATCGAAGCCTCTTGGCCATCTTTTGCTTCTGGGCGCCTCGTCAGCGCTGCCTTGTTTGCCGTCGTCATTTCGCCAGCCTTCGTCGCCTGCTCGAGTCGACGTAGGGAAGTCAAGAGTGGCGTCACATCCAGGCGACGCGACGGGTGGTGGATGCTGCCGTGATGCTTGTGACGTTGGTGGTGATGACCCCTGTGGAGTTCCGGCTTCTTCTTCTTATGAGGCGGCGCGGCTTGAGTGGTACCCCCTTCTTTACCGTTGCCTTTCGATGTCGTTTGCGAACTGGGCCTTCTCGTAAGCCGGCTCGACCCCATAGACGAAGGTGGTCGCGCTTTCGAAACTGTCGTCACTGCAGCAGACGCACCGAATTTACTGTCGCGCAGGCGCGTTGTGAGTCTGGATCCAGTCTTCTCCGCAGGCGAGCTACTCAAGACAGTCTTGGCAGACCCCGCGGCTGATGTCGTTCCGGAAGATTCCGCTGGCTTTCCGGTGCTGGCGTCCGAATTTTTGCCGCGCATTTGAGCAGGCGCTTGGCTTGCCGCGACAGTTGGCGTAGAAGACTCGGCTTTCAGGCTTGGAGTAACGGCCGACGACTTCTCGCTCTGTGCTTGGCTGCTGCCTCCTCCCGTTTGTCCCATACCCTGTTTCCGATCGAGCTTGTCTACGCTATTTGTCGATGCTGCCTTCTCCGGCGAGCTTGACTGAGTCTTGGGCAGCATACCGTGGTGAGGCGATGCTGGTGGTCGTCCCTGGTGCGTTTCGTGCTTCTTGTGACGCGCACCTTGCTCAGCGGACTTCGCAATACCGTGGCCACCGGGCAAATGTTTCGATTTCGTGGTACTCTGATGTATTCGATTACTTGGCTGCCCCGTTCCGTGAGTTCGGAGCGTCGAATGTTCCTTCCCGTCATGCGGTTTCCGCGTCGCCTTTCCTGGCCGGACACTCGCCCCAGGAGTGTTAGACTCCGGTTTCCGGCTACCGATAGTGAGGGTACCTTCGAGCTTCAACGACGTCGACGTCCACGTTAGCGACGTTGTCTTGCGACCCACGCCAGTCTTATCGTGTTCCACGTCAACTGGTTTGGTCGCCGGCTTTCTGGATTGGCTCTGCTGTCCCTCTCCAGGACTGTGGGGATGACGTCGACGTCCTCGCGTCGCGCTCCTTGTAGAAACACCTCCGTCTGGTGAGACAGAAGAACCTCGCCTGCGCGTACTTTTCCTCCTCTGCGACCTCCTTGTCGTCTGCTTCTTTCCGCGCGGTGGTTTCTTCCCGCCCTTTGGTCTTTTTCGCCCCTTGCGCTTCGAGCGTCCCCTGCCGCCGCGGAGGTTCCTCGCACCTTTTCTAAACTTTTTCTTTCGGTTCTTTTTCTTCTTTCGTGGGCCGCGGACGCCACCACGTTTTTTCTTCTTGCGTGGACCGCCGGGCTTTTTCCTCTGTGGATGCCGATAATGCGACGGCAGCGCCGCTAGCGACGTCAGAGTGTGTTGGCTGGTGGGACGGAATGGCTTCGCTGGGCCCTCGGGGCTCACACCCGCGTGGAGTTTTGGTTGCTCGCCGTGTCCTCCGCCGGGTGATTTGTTGACGCTCGACCAGGGGATCAGTCGCGGGGGAGAAGAGGAGTTGCCAAGCCACATCACTATCGGCTCCTGGGTCATGTTTTGTTTCTTCAAGGCCGCTGGTTTTTAAAGAAAGCCACAGGGAATCCGCGAGAGTCGTAGGCGTTGGTGCGAATAGTGGCGTTGCCCGGGCGGCGACGATTCGTTGCGTTTCGCATTCGGGGCGAGGAAGTGGGAAAAGAAAAGAATGCGAAAACGGCAATCAAGATGTTGATTTTCCTTTTCTGTTTAGCAGTGGTACCAATTAACTAACATTAAATAAAGTAATTTCCTATTGTCTGCACTGCGAATCCTGGCCGATCGCGCCTTGTGAGTACGCGCCATATTTGAAGGACAATGAGAACTACAACAACGACAACGATGACGGCAACAAGAACAAGCCCATGCTCCTTGTTGTTGTTGTTGCTGCTCTATTGCAGTAACATAACAGCAGCGCCGTCAGAGAAGGAAAACGAAAGGAAACAAGGCGCACCTAAACGAATTGCCTATCGATATTCTAAACCTCGAAAACAGTGGCGTTATATGAAACTCGTCTGTCAGCAGAGCTTGGCTGACCAAAGCAGCGTCATATGGAAGGATTTCTCTGGCGCACGTTTAATGAAAAAAAAAATGTTCAACGTTTTTCAAATTACCGCGTAGTTGATGGCGCGTACCGCCATACGCTTCTCTCACTCAGTGTTTCACGCGTCATGACTTATTTCATTCTCTCACTTTCGCTTCAGTCTTCAGCACATTACGCACCCTTAACGGCTCCCTGGGCAGCAGTTGCCTCTTGCGGAAGCGTATAATTTTTTTACGACCGCTTTTGTTGGTTTTATTCGTTTCTTGCCCAAGGCGCACCCAGCCACCTATGTTGTCACACTGTCTGGCCTGGCGCACACAGCAAAGCAATTCTTTTCAGGGTAGCTCTAGCTTTTTTACGGGACATTGTTTTGAACACACGGTATTGGAGATATCGCAACGCAGTCCACATGTGTATAATTCCTTGTCGTTGTCATAATAATAATCCTTATCATCACTGATCATCATCATTACTCCTTTCATTCCCTATACCTTACTCCCCTTTTCCCCTAATGAACTATAACTTAGGCCAGCCTATCCCTTTTGTAACTAAAATCTATCTATCTATCTATCTATCTATCTATCTATCTATCTATCTATCTATCTATCTATCTATCTATCTATCTATCTATCTATCTATCTATCTATCTATCTATCTATCTATCTATTGAAATTTAGCGCAGCCTTTCCTAGAATATAAACCCTTCGGTCTTCTACCCTTCCACCAACTATGACTGTGCAAGCTTACCCAGGAGGGCCATGATAAGCAGCTCCGCGCACGCCATGTCGCCCGGGTGCCCGCAGAGGGCCCCGTCGACTTCCTCCCGAAGTCTCCGAGGACAGAAGTCTTGGAAGAGTTATTTGCCCCCGCCGCTCAGAAACAAGACAGGTGTTTGACGTCGAACGGGGGGGGGCCTCGAGACGCCCGCCTGCGCGCGCGCGGAACGGCTTCCCCTTTCGCACGTGCCCCCCGCCGAGCTCCGGTTAGCGCTATATATAGATGTATACGTACACATAGAACCGTGTAACTACGCCTAGATGTACGTCTGATACGCGCCTGTTACAGAAACCACCCGTAGCGGAGGAGCCTTCTCCTCCCCTTCCCCGCTGTCGCCTCTGACTGCCGCGACTGCTTTCCGAAGGTCCGCATTGTGGTCGCCGGGAAACCGGCAGTTCGTCGTGTACATGCCGCGGCTTGCAACGCGAAACAATATAACTTCGTTAGGGTCTCACAGTCAATGATGGCACAGTCATTCTCTGGCTTGTTTGCCTTCGTTTCTTTCTTTCTTTCTTTCTTTCTTTCTTTCTTTCTTTCTTTCTTTCTTTCTCAGACCGTTAGTGGCACAAACCTGCTTTGATCGAGCAATGCGGGAAATAGCAGTTCTTTCTTTCTTTCTTTCTTTCTTTCTTTCTTTCTTTCTTTCTTTCTTTCTTTCTTTCTTTCTTTCTTTCTTTCTTTCTTTGGGTCGTTCGTGGCTCAAGCCTGCTTTGATCGAGCAATGCGGGAAGTAGCAGTTCTTTCTTTCTTTCTTTCTTTCTTTCTTTCTTTCTTTCTTTCTTTCTTTCTTTCTTTCTTTGGGTCGTTCGTGGCTCAAGCTTGCTGTGACAGAGAGAGGGTAGAGGGGAGCATGGAGTGAGGGAGGGTTAGAAGGAAGGTGATTTGTTCGGTTGCGAGAGAAGGGCTAATGCCGGCTATAGTCGGCGTCGCCTGCCATCGATGCCTAATCTGACGCTTGTTGCGTTGCGCGTCGCCGTAAGAATACTACAAGTGACGTAGCAAGAAAGCGCGGCTCCAGTGCGCGTGGCCCGTCGTGAGACAGCTTTTGTTCGCCGGGCTCGTGGCGGAAAAGTCAGGCGCACAAAGGCATCCGCTGCTTCGGTTTCGTGTTTCCTCGGGGTGCTCTCCCTCTTTCTCTGTTCTTCTTCCTTTCTCTCGCTTTTCTTTTGATATATTCTTCCAACGTGCGTGAGTGAATAAGTCGTCATAAGGAAGTTCGTTAAATAACAACATGCCCCTTTGCGGAGATTGCAAGCACCTGTTGCTACCCCGTCCGTCGTACCTGGTACATATCGCCCTTCATCCTCCTGTGGCGAGGATTCTGTCACGGACGAAACATATTCGCGCTTTAGCCTGTCCTGGTGGCATCGTCCTGAAAATATGAAACTGCAACATTCTTGCAGCTCTCTTGTGTAAGAATGATTGGTAGTTCACGTCGTTCAGCAGGGGCTCAGTTAGCAGCGCATGTGTACGCTTCAAGTTGCAACTTGCAACACAGTGTTTACGGAGACTAAAGGTTGTTATGGGAGGGGGGGAGATTGTGCTCTCCAACGCAGACCGGATAACCAAGCAGGAGAAATACAAAACTTTGACTTTATACCCCGAAATAATACTTATACACTGCCACTAACTTGGTTAGCTATGACTTGATTTTCCTGTTGAAAAGCAGGCATGAGGATCGATCAGACGTCGAGCGTTTGTAGAAGACGATATTAAGTCTAAAGCACGCTCTCGTCGCACCATCACTTGTATTCCTTTTCATCACAAGCCTATGCTTGCTTGCTTGCTTGTTTGCTTACTCATTTGTTTGCTTGTTTGTCACTCGTCAAGAGCTACTGGGTGCGTGGCTTTGTCAATAAATGCGATAAGGGCCTGGCGCGAGGCAGCCACTTCTGGTTTTATACAATGGCCTCTCCTGGCTAGCGATGGCTACGCCAGCGGCTCGCGTCCTATACACGGCAGTTTATCGTGCCATCGAAGCACCACGCGAAACCTGCCGCAGTAAATTGGTGGATATGGGTTTCTAATGCAGAGTGCGAAGTCGCGGGCGCGATGCCCGACTGTGGTACGTGGCTACCTTTCTATGCAGGAACGGTGGTGGTCTGGGTTCTATGTGCACGCTAAAAAAAAAAAAGTCGCAATTTCACCCCGTAGACGAAGCATAATCTGCGATAACAAAGTAGTAGACAGCCATGCGAAGCAAAGCCGTACAAACTTGTAACTTGTATATATCGGCCGTACAAACTTGCAAGCCTTGGCTTCCTAACCAGACTAACAAGGATAGTGTCAGCGCGCACAAGCAAACATGAACGCATCACACTCGCTGTCAAAACGCTGGCGTGAGGAAGTGCGGCAGCAGCAGCGAGCGAAGTCACCTTCGCGCTGTCTGTCTATCGCTTCAACGCAAACCGAGCGGCGAGAACACAGCGCACTCAAAGCTACGAGCCGTCAGCGCATCTAGACTGTGCATGCCCCCGAATCGGATCGCTGCCCGCGCGACCGCGCCAAACTCAGTTGATGCCGAAATGCAACGCCGCCCCCCCCCCCCCTCTCTTCATTCTCCCCAGTTCAATGCGCGCGACGGGAGACGGTGCGCTTATGGCTCATTCACACCGGCGGCTTGAGGAGGTCGCGCGATGATTTGCGACTCGCGATCAAAAAGCGACTGAAGGCGACTGATGTTCACACCGGCAAGCCCGGCTGAGCGCAGCCCGCAAGTCGCAATCCCGGAGATTATCGTTCTAGGCGAGAAATGTCGTAATCTACGCGGAATTTGCCGCGACGCGGGAGGAGGCCGGATGTAGACATATGAAAGATCCCTTGCGGTGCGCCGCTGATTGCTTTAGCAGTTTTGCGAGCATGGTCGCGCGACTGAAAAATCGCGCAGAGAGCGACTGGCCCAAAATGGTCGCTTTTCGAGAAAAGCGACCATTTGCGACTGGTCGCTTTGCGACCAACTTGGTCGCGCGACCACTGTCAGTCGCCGGTGTGAATGAGCCCTTAGTCCTCGCTTTTCTCCGCTGCGCGCGCAAGATTGAGCCGCGATCATCGGCTCATCCTCGCACGCTTTTAGTCGCACATACACCAAACGGCGCGCGGAGACGGTGTTATCGCACTTGCATTTTATACGGAACACCACGGCGCCGCCGAGGGCAATAATGAGCCTGGAGTGTCCATTTAATCGCTATCGCAATAAAACGCACGTAGTCAAAATTTACCCAGGGCCCTCTGATACACGATTTCTTTGGAGAGCGTGTGGTGCCACGAAACGCTAGACTTGTCTTTTTTTTTTTTCTTCTAGAACCCTTATACCGCTTAATACGTAACACATTCATGACGGCCTGACTGGTTCCGCGAAAGCGGCTTTCAAGACACGGAAAGGTTTTGTTTCTCGACGCCGAATCGACGAAGGAAGTCCTACGCATCACCGCACCCGCGGTCCACTGCATCCGTTCGTATACGTCAGTCCCGTTAATTCCCGTTTGTTCGTTCAATCGCAGCCCAAGAGTGCTCGAAGCGAGCGTTTTGAAATATAAAAAAATGTACACAGTGCCACGCAATCACAGGTTGCTTATACATATAACGCCTGATTGACTGCACGAGGTTTGCAGTCAAATGTAAGACTCTTGTATATTCCACGCTTAAACTCAGCTATCAACCTCACGCGCGTTCGCTCGGGTTAGGTAAGAAAAAAAAAAGAAAGAAAGGCAGTATAGAGTCGTCCAGAACGTGGAGCCATCATATTAAACTTGAGCCCAACTACGTCGGCGGCGTTGATATTCTAAATGACAAACTTTTCTGTAACCGAAGCGACCGGATATAATGAGTGCGAAGCGCGCGCTCATATTTTTTATTCTGCGTTAACTCAACTTCTAGTTAAAGCCGCAGTGGAGGACTCCATAATGGTATATTTATCACTTGTGTTTCATTAACGTTTACCCGAAACACCGTACACCCAGCGTTTCTTTTTTTCGTCTTTTTCTTTTTTTTCACTCCACCTTTTTTATGTATCCTGAAGGTGTAAAATTCTGTGCAAAACCCAGGACAATCCACAAAGAGACGAGACAGTAGCACAGCGCCAGTGCTTGTCTCGTCTCTTCTTTCTGGGTTGTCTTGGGTTTTGCCCTGAATTTTACACCTTCAAAATACCATGTGCCAACTAGCCCCACCCGAAGTTTTATTCAAGTATCCTGCTGCCGCGTCCGAAAATCGGACCCACGACAGTTTTCTCAGCGGCCAAACGCCATAGCTCCCTTGCATTCCGTGTATTGTTCTTTGCGCTGGTACTAGTGGCATTGAACGCTAAACCCGGGGGGGGGGGGGTCAACCGATTTGTCGCACAAGACAAGTCGCACTAACACGCATCCAACAAGTTTCCAAGCAAGGGCGTTCGTCGAGAGATGTATGCAATGCTTTAGTCCAAGGCTTCGTGATATAGACCACTCTAGCTTCGGTCTTTTGGGGAAACGCATGATGTTCACAAGAATCCGATCCATCGGAGGACATGCGTCGCATACCAACAACACACGTCCAACAAGTTTCCAAGCAAGGGCGTAGTGGGGAGGGGGGCGGGGGGTCTGCAATGCTTGAGACTGCTGTTTCATGATATAGACCACCCTAGCTTCGGACTTTTGTGGCAACACGTGAGGGTTAGAACAATACAATCCATGGGGAGGACACGAGTTTTACCAACAACACACATCCAACAAGTTTCCAAGCAAAGGCATTGGGAGAAGTCTGCAATGCTTGAGAAAGTGGCTTCACCATCATGTAGACCATCCTAGCTTCGGTCTTCTCGGGAAACATGTGAGTGTCACAACAATACGATCCATGCGTCGTGTACCAACTACACACGCCCAACAAGTTTCCAAGCAAGGGCGTTGGGGGAAGTCTCCAACGCTCGAGTCTGAGGCTTTATTATATAGACCACTCTAGCTTCGGTCTTTTCGGGAAACACATGAGGCTCACAACAGTCAGATCCCTCCGAGGACACGCGTCAGGAATAGATTCGTATACAATAGATATGCAAACTTCTCTTTGGACAGATCTGTCGAAAACCTTTATTGGACAACTTATTAGATGCGATTAATATTATTATTATTATTATTATTATTATTATTATTATTATTATTATTATTATTATTATTATTATTATTATTATTATTATTAGTAGTAGTAGTAGTAGTAGTAGTAGTAGTAGTAGTAGTAGTAATAGCAATAGTAGCAGTTGTTGTTGTTGTTGTTGTTGTTGTTGTTGTACAACAAAGGCCCTGGTGTGGGGTATTACATGCGGGATGGGTGATCACATCAGTAAAATGGGGATTCAATGGAAGCCTTGAAATGGTGTGGGTTGGAATGGTGTACTGCGTCGGTGGAAAGGCCATTCCAGTCCCAGGCAGTCTTCACAAAAAAAGTAATGAAGGTGCGCAGTGGTTTGGGCAGGTGGAGGGTACACAGATTTTTCGTGACGTAATCGGCAAGATTGACGGTGTGCTGCAACGATGGCTGAAGTACTATAGGAGCAGAACGATAACATTTGTGATGACAGTCTAAAAAACACGACGTGCTTGATGGTACCACGGATCGGACAAATTTGCACGCGGGGTTCCTACTTAACGCCCACATGTTTCTCAATTTATCCCGATGAGGTTGCGCGAAAAGAAAAAAAAATACACTGAATGATATAGTCGCATTCAGAAGCGCCTGCTTGAACGCTCTTTTCGCTGCTTTCATGCGGTATGCCGCTAGGGCGCCATCTAAACCACCCGAAGAGCGGCGCACGCCCCCTTTGCAACCCCCTCGTATGCAGACTGACCTACAAGCGCGGGCGCCAGAGCTGTGTATTCGGTTGGAAAGCTTCCGTCTCGGTAGCCCCAGGTGGCAGCGTCGGGGCACCCTATAATTACAGTCGAGTCGATATAGGCTTAGCCTATAATAGCACGCAGCCCCCCCCCCTTCCTGCCCAACTTCGACTAGACTTCTTCGAAGTTTCGGCCGAGGTCGCGCTGCGAAAGATCCGCCGCGAGGAAGGAAAAAAAAAAGGCGTTACGTGCCCCCAAGGGTTTGGGCCGTGCAGGGCGCAATGAGATGCGAGGCGAGGCGTCGCTTTCGGCAAGCAGACAGGCGGGCAAGTGGTTGTGCTTAGTCAAGCATTAGCATTGCAGCGAGTGTAACTCCCCATCCCCCCCCCCAACCCCCATTGGGAGCTTTCTATATATTATTTTTTCGATGGACTGACATCTGATGGCGGCGGTGCGGGAAACGTATGGCTCGCCTCTCGCACCAACGCGGCGCGTGAAGCGTTCCGAGAGGAGTGAGAGAAGGAGGAGGGGGAGGGAGTCCTGCTTTGGGGTTCGATCGCCGCGACGCGGGCACTTCTCGGGTCTAATTGGTGTTCGCGAAGCGTATCGGTAGCGGTCTCATTTGCATCTCGCTCGCCTGCCTCCGCGCGCTGGCCGAACGAGGCGGCGGCGGCGGCGGGCGCCAACGCTACGCCGGCTTTAATCGTTGCCGCCTGGCTTTCCGCGATGCCCGATCGGCGTGTCGGAATCGCGACCGTGCGTTGTCGAGCGTCACGCTAACCGTGCCGGTCGCGGAGGGGCGGGGTGTATAGCGTGAGTTATGGCGCTGGTGACGCCGTCCTCCGGTTGCCAAGGTGTTTCCCCTTCACCTCTCCTCTGTCCGATTACTCTTTTCTTTCCTTGTCTTTTCTTGTGGGGCGAAGTATATGCAGTACCAACCGGATCAGTATACACCGCATTTGCGGCCGTTCCTGTGTAAATGTGCGGTTGGCGAACGTTCGGGTCTCCGATAGGGGCAAAGGACGGCTCTTATTATAGGTTCTTGTAATTATACGTTGAATGCTCTCATTTACTTTGCGTACGCAGCTGACAGCCTTTGCGCCGACCTTCCTTTTCGCTGTTCTCCGTCCGGTAGGAGTTCGTTGTGTATGTTCAACTACGCTCCGTACTTTAGTTTTATTTTTTTTTCTTCAGCTTGAAATGCTTCTTCGACCCTGCCAACGAGGTCGTGCTATGGGAGCAAGCATACACGATGTAGAGGGAGCCGACGTCGATCCAATGAGAATCCGGAGCAAACTCGGCAATTCCCCCGCTAGCCCCGGTACCTCCGTTGACAGCAGGTTCAACTGAGTCTCACTTGAACGTCGATTAAAACTGTTAGTAGCTCCTTTTCCAGAAGAGCAAAACCTTTCTTCTTTCAGGGTCGATGCCACTCGTCTTGTTAAAGTGAGCATGTTTATAGATTAACGGTCGTTATTGTCTCAAGGCAAGGTGCGCCAAATGTGAGATGTAGCTTCAGTGAAGGGCTACGTATTATTTTCAACTACCTTTGGACTCTTCAACGAGCACTCAGACCGCAGTGTATAGGCGAGCACCCTATGTGGAGTGCTTTAGCCTGGGATCGATCCCTCAACCTCGTGCCTAATAAAGGCGCAGTGCCATGCCCATTCAGCCCCCTGCCGCAAGCGCGAAACCGTGTGTGGCGAAAGTCGTTGCTCAAGTGAAATGCTAGCGGCCATAACAAAGCCCAGGGTCTACAAACACAATTCGCCCAAGCTTTCTCATCACGTTTTAGCATGCAGCACGAACTGCTGACGCGAGGGCGATTTGGACGCTCACAATGTCTCGCTGCGCTTGCTCGTTTGTTGTATCCGGGTGTATGTACACAGAGGGGTACGCCAAACCGTCAGCCCCGCCGAGAACCATATCGAAGCCATCGCGGTCGTTATGACGGCGATTAAAAGTTCATTTATGCGTTCTGTTTGAGTAGCGAAGGCCTTCGTGGCCAACGCGGCCGCCCACCGGTCTTTGCAGAGGCACGCTCAAGCAATTGACGCATGCGCATGAGGAGATAGCTGCCTGGAGCTAAAGGCTGAGTGGTGATTGATCAAGCCTGCCAGTCGGCAACACCGGTAGCGCCGACCTTCGTTAGAGCATCACGCAATGTATGCTTGTTATCGAAAACAGATGCACGCCCATATACATGCCCGCGTTTCTCCCCCCTCTCTCTCTCTCTCTCTCTCTCTCTCTCTCTCTGTGCGCTTTTGCGTGTGTGCGTGTGTTGCTTTTACCCTTTTACGCGAGACGCTTTGGCGATGATGACATCGAATACATAGTTAACTGAAACTTGAAACGTGTTTATATTCATTTTACTGTTATTCTATCGTTCTTGAATTTCAAGTTGCCTAAAACTTCGTTTTTTGTTTCTTTTGGTTGCAGGTAAGCACAACTGCTGTTTTCCCGCGAGTACACCTGTTTCTGTTCCGGCTCCCTCACAGAGAACGAACAAAGCAGGTAAAACAAGCCATGTATACATAAGAGGTTGGATGTGTTACGCCTCGGCCACCGCTCGGTTTTGCTCTTGCGAGTATGCTGAACGTCTGAAATGACTGTCGTGCGCGTTATTCTGTGTGCTATGATATAGTTCCTTCCCCTGTTCCATTTCTTTCTCACTTCCTCTTTCTTTCCCAGCACAAAGTTGCCATACGCAGGTACCCCCTGGTTAACCTTCCTGGCTAGGCCGCATGCGCGCGTTTGCGCGCCTAAAGTAATTTTCAAGGACGCAAGAGACTACTTACATTCAGCTGTTGTTTGTTTCAACCTCGCACTTTTATTTACTGTTCCGAACATCAAGCTACGAAATGTATACAAAGGTCTAGCACTTCAGTCCCCTCGTGTTATTAATGAGAAAGCATTATATGCCCCATCAAGCGAAAATCCGTCGGCGTGACCGAAAGATGGTGCCAAAAATGGCCGGTGGCGCAGAGAGTAAAAATACGTCGAAAAAAAAAAAACAACGTGGATTAACGCCAGATTTCTCAGGGAGGTTCCCGTAAACAAAGTAATGCATGGCTTTGAAAAGGATGATTGTTACGTTTCGGTCTGGGTGAGAATCGAACCCGGGTCTCCGGCGTGGGAGACGAGCACGCTTCCCCAACACCACGGCGGCTCCACCGAAGGTGTGGCCTATAGTGCATACGTCATCAGGTACGTGACGGCGCAGCCAATGGGGAGGAGGTGGCGCCACGTCATGAGTGTATGACATGAGCGCGTTCGTGGCGTTCAGAGGTCTATAAACGGTGTAAGCTTTCGCATTCCCACACGTAAGCAGTCTTAGTAGCCTCTGCCGTTTTTTTTTATTCCTTGAATAAAATTATGGGGTTTAACGTTCCAAAACCACTTTCTGATTATGAGGCACGCCTTAGTGGGGGACTCCGGAAATTCCGACCACCTGGGGTTCTTTAACGTGCACCTAAATCCAAGTACACCGGTGGTTTCACATTCCGCCCCCATCGAACTGCGGCCGCCGTGACCGGGATTCGATCCCGCGACCTCGTGCTCAGCAGCCTTTTTTTTTTCAATTTCTGTTCATACCGAGAGCACTAGCATGCGGCTTGGACATGCGAACAGCTTCGTCCATTCGTAAGAGCAGCACTCCAAGCACATTGCTGTGTCTGTGCAGCGAAGTAAGGATATTTTGGTGAGATTCGCGGAAATATAGCTTTTCGCTTCTTCTTTTACTTTTTTTTAATGCGTAGCCAAGTGTTTTATGTATAGCCAAGTGAACAAAAATAAGGAGAGCTGAGCGACTCGATTTTTGTTAGTACCACGAAAGCGAACAGACAATGAAGCCAAGGAAAGCATATGGGTTGGCTTCGTAGTTTGCGTGATTGCAACGAGGAAAAATATTAAAAACTTGAACGTTGCGTCCCGTGAGGCGCCGTTTCGTCCCAATAAAAATATTAGCTGTATGTGATCATACATTAGGATTATTTGACGCAGAGACAATAGGGCACAAGGGATTGACCGAAATGACCGTGTGTTGATCAAAACAACTACACATTACTATACTATATATATATATATATATATATATATATATATATATATATATATATATATATATATATATATATATATATATATATATATATATATATATATATATATATATATATATATATATATATATATATATATGTACACACACAGTTTTATGTGCATGACCGGGGTAGTTGGAGAAGTATGGGAGAGGCCTTTGCCCTGCAGTGGGCGTAGCCAGGCTGATGATGATTACATTTAGGTGTGGAGGGCTCTAGCACTTGCGTTTGCTTGTACACTTTGAAAGTATACCGATACCCGCCTTGGTTGCTTAGTGGCTATGGTATTAGGCTACAAAGCACGAGGTCACGAGATCGAATCCCGGCCACGGTGGCTGCATTTCGATGGGGGCGAAATGTGAAAAGCAGCCGTGTACTTAGATTTAGGTGCACATTAAAAAATAAAAGCAGGTGGTGCGTATTTCCGATGATTTTATAGAGACATACCCAATACGTCTTGCTAGTAAATTTTGGTTCGCCAAAGCTCGTTAAAAGCAAATGTAAACTCTAAAAAAATGTGCGCCCTTTGGACTGCATGTTGTCCCAAAGAATATAATCGCCATTTATCGTGCTTGCATTTCCTTGAAAACACTGCACCTGCTACTTTCCTTTCAAGGATGCTATGTAACGCCTATAAGCCGGATTACATCAATGACTTGGAAGCACCGCGTGCGGCAATAAAGGTAATGCGGGAAATATATATATATATAAATATAAATATATATATATATATATATATATATATATATATATATATATATATATATATATATATATATATATATATATATATGTGAGGATTTTATTATTTTTGGACAACGTATAAGCTGCAAAAGGGTCAAAGTTTGCTTAGAGTGTAAATATCGTCTGAATGCTGATTCAGTGCCCCTTGTGTATTATTGATCCCGACAACATGTTCTTGGTTCCAAAATACGGCGCATTCGCTAAATATGTCTTTATTTGTTTAAACGCCCGCGATAACTAGTCTTAGATTTCGAGCAACCGCCACCTTTTCCTTCTTCTTTCTTTCTTTTTTCTTTCTTTCTTTTCACCCTACCCCGATGCTGTAACAGCCGGGCTGAGTCCGTGGTTGGCCGCCATCCATCCTCGTTTGCCGGAGAGAGGAATAATGGTGACCATAAATTTCAATTAACCCGCCTTAAAGCACACGGATGTAAATAATAATAAAAAAAAATATTGTTAAGCAGCAGTCCCGGCCTGCAAGGTATCCTGCCCTAAGAGTTCTTGCCACTGCGCCTCGAAAACCCTATATTGGAGATGGATGGGTGGCGTCTCAAAAAGTAAACATCTGGAACGGAGAAGGAATGGAGCAGACGAACACCATGCAGACGTCTACGCCATATAGGGGTGGCTCGCGGTGTTGTTAGAGGATACCTGCGGTGTTTGCACAGGTCTGCTGTGTGAGCGAAGAAATGATGCCTTTCGGAGAGATGTATAGGGTCGTCATTCTAGCAGCAACGGCGATCATATTTCCTCATTACGCATCACGCAGCTCTTCGTTTTCGACCGGAAGACTGCTTCGAAATGGACTCTCGAGAACGCAGAATCTGCCGCTGTTTGCGGTCAGGTGTAACGCGATGCCTCTGCGGATGCGTCGTTCGTGGTCGGTTTTCGGCGCTCCGTCAGCCTAAAAATCTGCGCAGTGGGGCGGAACGCTTGGGGCTCGGCAGAGACGTTTCGTTCTTGATTGCATTCGCGCGCAGTCAAGCAAACACTCGTTGCTGCACATTCTGCTTATAACGCTTAGATCTATGTCGCGTGATTACGCTGCGGGTGAAGCAGACCTTTCTGACAATTCACTGTGAAGCCGTCCATAAAGTGCTGATTTGTTTATTTATTTATTCAACTCGGTTGAGGTATAAGACAGCTGAGGTGCTATGAGAGAGGGTTTAATGATTAGCCTTCGCGCTGTGATAGACCATGAAGAACAAGCTTTTCTAACAGACTGAGACAACCAGCGTCACAGGCGGATTTATTTATTTATTTATTTATTTATTGATTGATTGATTGATTGATTGATAGATTGATTGATTGATTGATTGATTGATTGATTGATTGATTGATTGATTGATTGATTGATTGATTGATTGATTGATTGATTGATTGATTTTGGTCAGTCGCAGGAAGATAACTTTGGTTGTTTTAGAGACTGTATAGAGCTTAGAACCTCGCCGTGTAAATGTCGCATGAGAACTTTGTAACTTGCGAAACCACAGTGAAATGCTTATTTATTTATTTATTTATTTATTTATTTATTTATTTTGTTTAGTTATTTATTTTTTCACTTACCTATCGTCCGAAATTAATTACCGCAGGGGCTGCAAAAGATATTCTTTGTAGCAAATACTGCGATTTCGCTTGCGCCTTCTGATGTTCATTATCTTGGCACGCTACACGAACATTCTTGCATTCCGCCCGATGGAAACGTGGTCGCTGTAGCGGCGAACCCAACCGTTGACTTGGTGCTTACTAAGAAAGTCATAACCACTGAGGCATTTCGACGCGTAAAGTGATGGCGTACAGAAAAATGTCGCGTCCTCTGGGTATGAACTTACTACTAGCAGAAAATTTGCACAGAAAAAAAAAACCAATAAGTTGCTCGAGAAACAGACTTTTCCGAAAGGAATTATCGGAGAACAAGCAAGCGAAAGTCTTAGATTGGTGCCAATGTTATTATTGCGTAACTCATTATTGAGCCTTAACGAAGGCAACCCGCCTTTCCAAACAATCCTATCCCTCAGCAACATGGCGAGATGGCAATGATAGGAAAGTGCGCGCTTTAAATGAAAAGAAGAAATCAGAAGAAAAGGCTATAGGTTGTCAAAGCCAATTGGTCTGTAGCTTGGTAAGGGAGATATTCCTTACCTAAACGTTCCTGAGTGCAGTAATAACTTCGTGTGTTTCCCCAACGATTCCAGCAAAAAAAAAAAGAAAATTGTGTGAAATTCATGTCGAATCATCATGAACTGTGTAGACCTTGTGCGAGAAACGTACGAACAAAATCATGCGGAGCTAACGTGCATTCGGCGTGAAGTGTCTACACCACCGAGTGGAACAATTCAATATTTCGGCAGTCTGGGCTGCAGCCTGATGTTAGGATTTTCAGTCTTTGTTACAGTATATGCGGACAACATATGATTGTGCAGTTTTACTGGTTACGTGATCACAAAACTGCTGGGAAGTTCATTGGTTACTGAGAAACGGTGGTTCTGAAACTTTCGATGCCGACTGCATGGAGTGCTTAGTCATTCCAGAAGAATCTACACGTGAAGCAGAATCTGCGTTAAGTGACGTGCATCTGTGTGTCTTCTTTGTGACTGCGCCTTCGCGTTACAGTATGTCGTCAAACAGCATTATCATCTGTTCGTAGCACCAAAAGCATCACAGGCAAATAAGAAATACCAGCCGAATGTTCACAGTGGCATACCGACAGGGTTATGCTTTTCATACACTCTGCAATGTTCACGTACCAGCGGCTCATAGCAACGCATTACCTAATAATCCGCATGAGCCTGGCGTGGCAGCCTGGCCTTACGCTTTTGCTTGTTTGTTTTTGTTGTTCTTCTTTCAAATAGCGGCTGCCCTGCCGGATGCTGCGCGCTTATTGCTTCCTCGAAAATGCGCGCCCAGAAATCATTTTATAAATCTCTCAATTAAGCAAGGTCAAATCACAAAGCTCATACAAACGTTGGACCGTGCCCCATTTTCCTTAATGATCGCTTCATTTGCCGTCGATCTTGAGGGAGCTTTATAAGAATTCATATTTGAAGTTCCCGAAATTTTGGAGGTGATGACGCGCGCGCTGAAGGCGGTTATTGAAATTCTTTTCCCCGAGCTCCTCATTATCTCTGTGGATTCTCTATAAGGAGCGCTACCAATAAGGGAAATTTGGCCGCAATGGCAGCACTTGATGAGAAAATTCCTCCGCAAACTTCACAGAAGCGAGAGAACAAAGAAGTAAAAAAAAGAAGATTGACAGTGAGCAGACGACGCAATTTAAACGAAACAAAGGCAACACCAGGCGAAGCAGGAAAAGAAACAGACGATTAAATACAAGAAGTAAGGCCACAACAAACGAGACAAAAAAATAATATAAAGGAAGGAACGTCACGTGGCGGCTACGCGCGGCCAGAAACAATCAAAATGCCGGAAAGAAAACGGACGGCAAGGAAAGATGTGAAGAAACCGAAGCAGACGAATAAAGAAGCGAAACATGTACGGAGGCATGACGCAATGGCTAGAGAGGTGAAAACGCAAGCAACGCAGCGCAGCAGACAAAGCGAAGCAGACGAAACGATTCACTGGCCGTCGGGCCGGATCCGCATCGGTGGTGCTCAGGTGAACGCACTTCCGCCTTCTCCATATGCGAACAATGGAGAGATATGAGCAAAGCGCCGTGCACTTTTTTCCCCCTCCTCCTCGTAGGCGGCCTCTACCTTGAATCTTGCGTAATTCAGGCGCCCGCGGCTTTATAGCGCGCCCAAGCTAAACAAGAAAAGCACGTGCAAAGACAACAATGACGTTAACAATGGGCGCTGTTGATGTGCACTTCTGCTGCTGCTGCTTCTCAGCACCTTTCCTGTGGCACGGCGGCACGCCATTTTACCCACTTCTGCTCTGACTGTTGACGCCACTCTGATAGTGGTGGCTTGTTTGTTTTCGCCTTCTGGTCCTAAAGAAATAGGAAAAACCGTCAATAGCGGATTTTTCTTTCAGCCAGGCTCACTTCTTTTTAAAAGTGTGATGGTGAAAAATGAAACACCAGGAAAATAACACACAAACAGCCAGCACAACAAAGAAACACATTATGCAATATAATCATGTGAAGACACGTGCGCCTTCAGACATTTTATGACAATAACTTCCTTCACACATTGTTGACAATAGGTAGATGCCGCTTTAGCGCGCCGCAGCCTAGTTACTGATGATGCGATCCTACTGCGAATTCGCTTTATGGTGAAATATCTGTTTGCGAGTTATACTGAAGTTCATGTTCGTGACTGGGCGGAGCTTGCTACGAGCGCGCCCATGTGGGACGTATAAAAGATCGCCTCCCGTCGCCGATGACGTTGGCACTGTCAGAGCGCCGAAGTCACACTGTGAAGCGGCAAACCTTAGGTTACGTGCACCCCAATCACACGGGCCAACCACTCGCAACAAAAAAAAGGAAAAAAAACAGTGGGTTCGCCATTATGCACTTTGTATCGGTTGCTATGATCCCGCTTAGACGGAAGTTTAAGCGACGGTTAAACGGTAGCCAAGCTTGTCGCCGTCCGCAAAACCTAAAGGGTAAGGCACGAGAGGCTCTTTCTCGAATTTGCCCGACCCAAGATGTCCTCAGACCTGTGAATCTTTACTAGAGACCCTTGCTCCTCAAAATCTTCCTTTCCTCATTTTAACCTGTCTTCTTCAAGCCACCTTGTCATTTTCCCCCTCGCCACACGGCAAAGAAAAACGAAACTTTACCCGCCGCAACCATCATCTCTGGGGTTCGAACTCGTGCCCAAAAGGCAATCGGCGGTTGCTAGCTTGGACGAGCTAACCACTGGCTTTGCAATCACGTGGCTCTGGAGCTTGCAGCAATTTATGTATGCAGAGTTTTGTGCGTCGCGCAGGCTCCAAGAAGGGCGGAACCTGCGCACGTATTTCGGAGGCTACAGTATAGTCATTGATGCAGCGGACGAAGACCGCATTGTGCGCGTCGAAAGTAAGCTATTCTCGTGAAGGCGGCGGTGTCCTCGGTGAAAGCCTCGAAGCGAATCGATAGGTGGTATCTAAATTTATGTCCTAGCTATGGTTGCCTCTTAGTTACCTAAAAAAAAGGCTAGGCTAGGCTAGGCTAGGCTTTGTTGCAAACTGGGAGCGCTGGAAGTGATCGCGGAGCCGGAAACACGTGATTGCCGCCACGTTTTCCAAACGCCATCTAAATATGCTGATTTTTCGTAACTCATGCCGTTCGTCATACAGTTCTTATTCTAAATGACAGCCTGAGGTATACTCTATATAACGAGACCAGTGTTGTGCCAGTGATTGCAGATCCCTGCGAAATAAGCGCGCCTTTTCCACGGCGCCGTTAATTAATTATAGGCCGTCGTCGGCATGCATGTTCTTCACACAATCGGCCGTTGTTGCGCTGGACTCGCGTCGACAACTTGTTGCTTCTCGGACGCGTTACCTTGGGGAAAAAAAGACAAATCGCGCGCGAGAGGGTCTGAGTAAATGAAACCCTGCCTCGAATTAGCACAGCCGTAAGGCGTCTCCTATGCGCGGTATGTCCATTGGGCGCGGCGTTAGCGCGAAGGGACCGGCGAAGCTCATATGCTTTGCAAGCACTCGGTACGTGAGTGGAAATCTGGAGCTGCTGCTTAGGGGGTACAGGGGCCCATTCGTTCCGCCCAATCATCGAAGTAAACCGGCACGAATAATGTTCCGCACTGGCACCTCCACTTCCATGTAGCTGAGGTTCGGGCAACACTGAACGCAACTGCTTAATAAGTTGAGGCTTGAGTGACTTCGCGTCGACTGCAGCACGGGTTTGTCTGGAAACCGTAAGCCTTAAGCAAGTGCATTACGACATAGAGTTTCATACTGAGAACGCTAGATGGAAACCTCATGGTTGGAATACAAGTACACTGCACGCAATTGTCGGATGAGTTGAGCGATTACGTGCCAACTCTCGTTCGGGTTCGGTTAGAAACCGGAAGTCCTAAACAAGTACCTTACATCATACAGTTCCAAACGGACGATACTAGATGAAACTGTGGCGCTATCTCTGTGCGTTAAATTGGGTGGTAAACCCATATGAACGGGTGTTTTGGAGTTCGCCCTTCACTACCGACGCCTATGCTGATCAAACATAGTTCGATAAAATTAACTCATCTTTTTTTTTTCTTTTTTCGGGTTTTTTTTTTGTGCATGGAAGTTCCTGCGTATTGAGCTCCGCTTGTACGTGGATTAGTATAGTCGTGCTATTCAAATAGCAATAACCCTTAATCTCATGCACAGGTCGTGCAAAAACCCGACGAACAATCAAGAAGGTTTCTAGGTGTAATGAAGTGAGACAGCTTTCAATAAAAATATAATGTTTGGTGTATCGCTTCCCGATACGTTTTTTTCTACTGCCTCGAGCAAGCCATTCCGCAAACGCAGTGTCGTCGCAGTGACGTTTCTGCATTTATATTCGCCTCCTTTCAGTGCTAAGTTCCGTTACTCTGATGAAGCCATCGATGTGAGCCGGGGGGCGCTGCAATGTCGGCATCAATTGTTTTCTGCGAGCTTGAACAAGTGTGGCGGAGTTGCTATATACGTCAGGAAGCCTATGTCATAAGCTTCCGTATTGAGTTTGACAATGCAGGTATTCCTTCACGCACAACGAGCTTCCGGGACCGGTGCATACGCGGCGCTGAAAGGTCTTCTTACATTCGGCTGTCTTCGGGACACATCTTCCATCGCTCTTTCTCTCCCCCTACTTTCATTCCCTACCCCCTGTGCAGCGCGGTTGAGGTGTCCTCTGCTGAGAGACAGTTACTGCGCTGCACTTTACCCCAACCTTTCCTTCCCATCATCAAGAATCTCCTTCTCTCTCTCCATCGCTAGAGACTCGAACCGGCGACGTCGTGGCCAGAGATCACAACGCGTCGTACACATCCGAAGCCACCTCGCAACGAGGAGCCTCGCGCGTGTTGAAGTGTCCCGAGAAACACGTGACCAACGATCACGCTGTGCGCTATATGGCAGGAGGCAAGGAGCGCGCCAGGCGCGAATCGGCCACGAGCCCGCTGCGCGGAGTGGGTCTTGACGGGTCGGCTCGACCTTCTGACCTCGGTGCCACCCCCCCTCCCTCCGCACCCGCTACACACGGCCCGCAGGCCGAGCTCCGCCGGACGCCTGACTGACTGACTGACCCGTTCGGACGACGGGCCGGCGATTACATCGACGAGACGCGCGTGCCATTGCAGTATGGGGTCAGCGGCTGCGTGCTGCATGGCCGCATGACCACACAAGGAAAACAAAAACAAACAAACAAACAAACAAAAACGTTGGAAGCACTTAGCGGTATAGCATGAAACGCGAGAGCGCCGTAAGCACTTATGCGCATACCCGCGTGCTTCCTATATGGCGCGCCGTTCGAAGTCGGCGCCGAGGCATACAGTCTCGAGAAGCCGCTGCCCGGCCCGGCGTGGGTCTACGCGGAAGGAAACGTTCATGATGAGAACGGAAGTTCCCGAGATCGTGGTATAGTTATAGTATGCTGGCGCGAGCTTCGATTGCCGGAAGCTGTCATTCTCCCTGAACGGAGACATCTGGGACGCGCGGGGTAGATCGAATCCTGCGGGGCTTTGCAAGCTCGCTCTCCTGATGACCCATCGTCCGTGGCGCCGCTGGCGGCTCTGTATCGAAGAAAGGGTAATAGCAAAAGTGGCCTGAACGAGCCACCCGTTTCTCTCTCTTTCTTTTGTGTGCGTGGAGCTTGTGTAATCACGGACGACTGTCCGGTTTTGTCGTTGGCGTGGGGCATTCGTGAATGATATATCGAATCGGGGACGGGCGACGCGAGTCGTCTGTGTGACACATCTTCTGGTGAGGCCACACGAGCTTGTGCCATCGCAAACATGCAGAAAGGGACGCACGTCTGTCGTCTGCTCCGGGTCCGTGTAGCAGACGAAAGCAAATTCGCTAACTAGCACTTTGCTAACTATACCCGGATGGAGTATTCGAATACCCCGCCATAGAGCCGACCGACACAAATCTTTTGTGGCTTGAATTCTTCAAAAAGCACCCTCGCTGTTCGCCTTGTGCCCGCGGCAAGCATTAACTCTTTGCTCCAGGGTGTCTCACAGACGGCGGAACGCCAACGGGAAATCATGAACTAGAACACCTGTCACGAGTAATACCTCGAAACTGCGATGACGCACCTCTATACATATCCGGTTGTCAAGGCATGCCGTAACAACCAAACTAACCGGACAAGTGCAAGTCATGCCAGCATCCAACGCGAAGTTGCGAAAGCGACGGAGCCGAACGATTGTAATCTCGGCAGCCAGCGCTAACGTTTTCCCGTTTCATTTGTGCGTGACAGTGCGTTTCTAAAATGGCTTTCACTGATGGATATCGCTTTTTTTACGCTGATGTTGTTCTACGTCGGAAAGGTCACACAGGGCTTTCGTCTAAGCAGACGAAAGAGCCCTTGTAGCAGAAGAGATGCGGACTAGTTTCGCACTTCGCGAAGTTTCCGTGTTGCATCTGCTGTCCAAGGCTTGTGCACAGTTTCTGTTTCTACGTGCCTTATATGACAAGTAAGACCATTTCCTCTTCAGATTGTTTGTTTTTGTGCAGACGTAATATGCAGAAGTCACTTGCATACGTTCATATACGCATAAGTTAGAAGCCTTCTAGTGGACACTGCCGTAGGTTTGTCAAAGCAGACGGCTCGCATTTAGAACGACGCAATTGCAATAGGGCACAATTGAAGTAAACCACCACACAATAAGATGAAGCGACCAGGGCATGCAGTGTCCCCGTTCTTTCTCCTTGCCTTGCTGGTTCTCCTGTGTTAGTTTGCTTCTTTCACAATGTTAAGCCGATTCGCCCAAATTTCTCTGTTCACCCTTACGCAGAGCAACAGCCATATACGGGTGGTGGGTTTCGTCGAACGCCAACAGACGGCAACGCGTGTTCTCTATTAAATTTTTTTTTCGGGATCACTCCGAACAGACGGCTCTCCTATTCAGAAAAGGACACGGCAAACGACAGTTGTGTTGCAGTCCGCTCATTCTCGCAGACCGCAGCCACCCGGTGGCGCCATAATCGCGCGTCCGTTGCGCCAAAGGGCGGTTGTTATCTGCGCAACCTTTTTCCACGCGCGTGGCGACCTAGAGGGCCACTCACCCGAAAGCCCTCGGAGAGCTGTAATTTGCCTTTCGCCGTGTATGGCCCCCAGCAGCCGCGCATATGCGTGCGTGACGCAACAATTGCTCAGAACTAACACACGCAAACACAGACACACACACACAAAGAAAAAACGAAACCACTCCCACGTGCCTTCCTCCCCGATGCGTCCTCGACTAAAGGCGACGCCATCTTGTTCCGCCTCACCACATACCTTTATTTATTCTTTGTTTCCCCCCGATCCTGCTCTGTTACGTACGCATTCTTTCCGCCATGCCTGTGCTTTCTCATCGGTGGTGACCCAATTAGGCGTCCGCTGTTTAATTAGCAAATTGTCAGGTTTGCGCCCGACCGGGTAGGATAAAAGCATGCGCGTTGTCTCCGCTGTCGTAGCAAGGGGCGTGCAATGCTGTGAAGCCCTGCGGCTGCCGTCAGCTCACCAAGTCGCTCGTAGTTCCTTCGCATGAGTGTGTCGTCTGCTCGCGCCCAGACGACGTCAAACAGCGGTACCGCTGACGCGAAGCCAGTCATGTGACAGTTACGAGCGACCTCTATCGAGCGGCCCGCGAAATTGCTCTCCACAATCGCCTGCGAAGTACTGTACTTCGTCTCGAACATTAACGACAAGCTCTGGAGTATGCTTATATGCCGTCCGCAACGCTGCATAAATTTACCGGGGGCGACGTGCGGCCATTCTTTTCCCGCCTATCTGCCTGAGCGGTCTCGTTGTCTTCGCTTCCGCAACATCGCATGCGGTCATTGTTTTCGTTCACGAAGCGCCGCCTTTTGGACGCGTCGCCCTAACGTGTCGCAAGCCCCGACATCGCCTCCCCCTGGTTCTGTTTTGTTTGTTTGTTGTGTTGTTTTTCATTATCGTCACTGGCAAGAAAAAAATTTGATTAGCTCCACTCTTCGCGTTGGCCAAGAGGCCGTACGGGGTCAGCTCGGTGTTGCGCTCTAGCTGCTCGCACTAATTGAATGGCGTATACAGACACGCAGTTATTACGATCTTTGGTTTAGAGAGCGCGACACCGACGACGTTGCCCTGTCAGGCTGACACTTTGTAGTGCGCGTCTGTCCTGGCCGTTTCGAACAGGCGGGTAGACGTCGCAGGTGACCCGCCATATTTGCGCTCGGCCGGGTTTTTTGAGGCGGGTGCCTGCAGCGGCGACAGCGCTGTAATTAGGACGCGATCGAGTCCACGTTGCAAGAAAACTCTTGATGTGCGCGTCGCGCCCCTTCACCGTTTTAGCGATACTAGCGACCCTGTTGGGCCACTTCATTTATCCATCAAGACTGACGAAACAGCAAACTGCGGCAGTCAAAAGTACTCCCGGAGTAAGCGTCATCGAAGAGCTTCGACGACAGTGCTGCCCTCTAGCGCGTTCCTAATCACAATGACAACGCCGCCCTCCGTAGAAGCGCGGGTTTCAACCAGGTGACTGCCTTGGGGTATTTGTCTAGCAGGTTATGTTTAGTGGGAATGCTAAAGGCAGCAAAACTTTAGCAGAAAGCACGTTGCATATGTTTAGCAGATAGTACACTCGGTCTTGTTGACTTGTTTATATTAGTGCAATTGTTTTCAGGATGAGTTGTATTGCGATTGCAGGTCTTTTTCCTTTCTTTTTTCTCTTTTTCTTTTAGGTGCAGAAATGTACATGTTTTGAGCGTTCGCACAAACATAATTTAAGGGCGTTCTGTTCCTGTTAATTTTCACAACGTCAATGCAAGATTCAGACCTAATCGAATATCACTAAACCATGCAAATTTCGCCCGGCGATCACCATCGTTTAGTTTAAAGGCCGGGGTCATATTCTCGACCGCCACATTGTCAAATTTCGCCACGTTGTCAATTTCTGTCACGGTGACTTTTTGAGTCAACTAGGGTAGTGCCGTAGCGTCCACTTGAGTCCAATCACATTTCATAATGTGGCGAATTAACAATATGGCGTAATTTCATGATTTCCAGGATCGCATCTTCCTAACTTCTGAAGGGTGAAAAATGCGGAACATTATCTTCCAAAACGCGCAAAAAGAAAATATTTTAAGAAGTTATCTGGAGATCTGTATGCACCGCTGAGAGATAGATTCGGGAGCACCGGCAGGAAGTTTGGCAAGCGCTGTCACGTGGCCCCCAAAATCGGGTGGCGTGCTGCGCCTGCATGCGACTTCCAATCTCGGTTATAATGTTTGTCATCTGTAGGCTGTAGGGGGAGTTACTGGCCTGCCGTTCTGAGGCTCAGTGCATTTTGAAGCGGTACTGTGCATCAGACTTTCCCTCCCTATACAGACGTATGGAGCGTTCGATTTTAAAATGCCGCCATCGCAAGCCATTGCAGCAGAGGGCGACGAGGGCACTGTTGCAGTTTTCAAGGGCAACAGAATCGGACAAGCGGCTGTAGCCTTGACAGATGTTTATAGTGCTGCAAGTGCTACTGTGCTGTGCGGTGACAGTATGCGGCGACAGTGACCGACTGTGATTGTATGCCTATGCTCCTTTCTTTCTTTAGCTCTACTTTGTTATCACTTTACCTCCCCCTCCCCTCTTTCCCTAGCGTAAGGTAGCAAACCGGATCTTACCCTCTGGTTAACGTCCCTGCCATCTCTCTCTCTCTCTCTTTCTCTCTCTCTCTCTCTCTAGCTTAGCTGTCATCACCGCTTGACATCAGAACGGCTTAATGGCTAGTTGACCGCGTGTCAAATCGAGCGCACCGATTAGAAACCACCATTGGCGCGTCAGGTCGGAGCCCACAGCTGAGGAATGCAGTAAATAAGCGGTGTGTGCCATGTATGCGAAGCGTATCCGAGGCCTCGTATACACCGAATCTGTTGCGCCTACGTGAACAAAAATGATAGGGAAGCCAGCGGGACCTTGATGCATGTCAGATTGAGACAATCAACGCCTGCCAGTTGGCGCCAATTGGCGTAGGAACCGGGATTTCCGTTCTTGTACAAACGTCTACGCGTGGCCTTCAAGAAGTCGGGAACGCAGCTTCCAGTGAAGCTAATAATTAGTTGAGCAAGTGCATCTCACTTGCCTTGGATCGCGGGCGTTTCATCGAGGTCACAGAAGCAAGCGCATTAAGACTGCCTGATTGAAAATCGCATCTAGAAGGCACGCATTGTAGGATCACGGCGATGTACCTATGTATACCGCATAGGGTTATTCGATCGTGTCAGTTGCCAAACTTCACTTTGAACTCTGGGCATGCTCCGGTACTTTTGTGCGTAGGGGTTTGGGGGCTAATCGAGTGACGTGCTACCAATGAGCGACAAGACGAGAGTCAGCCGTCAATCTTTGCCTGCTAACAACAATTATTGAAATGACTAATCTGATTGGGAAAAACGGGTACCGCAAAAAAAAAAGGCGCTGCTTATTTGGCGTTTATGCTAGTGCTTGCCGAGATCTTAAATTTTGTTGTGCGCAAATGGAAGTATGTTATTATTAATTTTGTTGTCCGTATGTGATACGACAAAGAACGTACCTGCCACGTTGTTCACCAGTTACTGTTTCCTTGCGTTTCTTTCTGGACACTCTCAAATGCCGCCGTGTTGTCGAATTCCTGTCATGCTTGCACTTTTGAGCCAATCTTGGAGGGCGCAGCCGGCCTGTGAGTATAAGCCAATCACGTGTAATAAGATGGCGAATTTCACATCAAAGATGCTTGAAAAATACCGAGGAAGACAACGCGCCTCTATATTTTTAAGGTTGATCTCAGTTTCGCAATGTATCGCCATCAGCTGTGCTGTTCATCGGATATGTCCTCGAGGATTCAGCTCTTATAACAGCGCTGAGGCATCTCTCGCTCATTTGAGTGACGTTGTCATGACGAGCTTTTTTGTGTGTATACATTCTCTTTCGCAAGATCAAGGAATCGTAAAACGTCTCTATAGCTCGTCAGGGTTGTTCGCACCTTCAGAAGATGTCCCTACAGGCCTACTGTTTTCCAGACACGACAGCTAGTATCCGTACACAAGTCTAACGCTGCTACGCCTATACGCTAAGCTATATAACGCTTTCTGATATATCGGGCTTCGGCGATGACGTCACGAACGCGTTCCGCAAGCATGAGTAATCTAGGGGGTATTGGTATGTCCCACCGCAAGCTTGATGTCTCCTTCTTCTGACAGAGCCGTCTGCGGAAGACAGAGTCGTCGCAGACGACTCTGCTCCGCCGCAGACGACAGAGTCGTCTGCAGTCGTCTGCGGCGGAGCAGAAGCCAGCGCGATATGGGTTCGCGTTCAGAGCTATAGCACCCCTCCCCCCCGCCCCACCTTCTCCCCACCCTCCGCCTTGATCGCGAGACTCGCTTAGTCCCCGAGACGTCCAGGCATCCCGTCGCTTTATCATGCATAGCTCTGTGACAACGCCACAGGCACAACGCCCGCCCCGCTTCATCGAACGCGACGCAACTAGGCGTGCGTCGCGAACGAGCGACGTGCCACGCCAAGAATTGGCCACGCTATACCCTCGCCACTGCGTGGACGGTGGTATGAGTCGGCCTGCGCGAGTCGGAACGCGCGCGTTTTCCCGTTCTCTATACGTGACCGGGTTTGGCGAGAAAACGAACACCCATCTGTCTGTGCGTATAAGGCACAGCCGAGAGCTAGCTGCATCGGTTTTTCCTGGAGAGCCGCTGCCGCCGGATCGTGGCAGACAGACAGCGACGCGCCAGAGAATGTCGTAAGCGTATTTATATGCGTACGCACGAGTCCCGTACCTCCGCGCAAGTTCGGTGCAGTGGCGTCGATTGGAGGTCCCCGGACGTGCGACCCGTCTCAAACAGTGGAGAGGAAACGCAGTCAATTGTTTCACTCGGCCGAATATCGTTGTCGATTACTTTTGTAGGCCCAAGTTCACGTCCTAGTTTAACCATTATGCAGCCGGCCGTGATTTAGAACGGCCTTTGTTGCGGCTTTCAGTGGTACCTGACTGCGACAGCGCTATAGGCAAGAGGCCGTCTGCTTGCTACGTCGCTGGGAGGGGCCGGTACAAATACTTTTTTGCGACTAAACCGCTGGCACATTTGCATTCAGATATTGAACAGGCACATTTCTGCTTCGAGTAGACGAGTAAAAGTTGCCGTCATAGAATGGCATGGCGCCAGCGTTCTGCCCCACTTCCTTCTCTTAATTCTTTTTTTTCTTTTCCCCCATAAACCTCTCGCAGATACACTTCTGGATGGAAGGATCGAACATAGAATGTATTCTGACAGTGTGCAATCATGTTGTCGTTTATTATAATTCATTTTTGTTCGTACTATATACGTCGCTTAACGATATAATGACGCTGCAGTGAAAGCTATGGCTTATGTCAGCCAATCAGGGCGTGTTAAGGCGAACGCGCGGTTTACCCTCGCCTTACGTCCCACCGCGTCACAGCGTCCACTGCGCAGACGCGGGTTTCAGACGGAGCCATGTTTTAGCACAGCGTTACCGCTACAGCTTACCCTCTCCCGCGCTGCTTACTTCCGAAGACAGTGTCTGCAACTGTAGATCGGTAGCGCCACGCTATAGAATGGTCAGCCATTAGTGTACCTCAGACTATAGTGTTGCCGTCTAGCTACCACTGACTGTGCATGTGGAGTAAATAATGCGCACGCGCAACTGTCCGTAAGCAGCGTTGGTAACGTTAACAGTACATCGGTAATGCTATAATAAAATGCTAAAACGCAAATAACATGCAGAAAGACAGCAACAGCTGATTTTGAAAGCAACTCGTGTCCACTCTATTGTGTACTGCATAAACCGCCTCCGAATAATCATCCAAACGTCGGAAATCTAGACTACTCTTTTTCCGCCGTCTCTCTGTTTTGTTACTGGGTGAACCGCTCTTTGTTTATCGACATGTTAAAACGGTGACGACGAATACGACACCGGCGGTGCTTTGTGTAGACATGTGCCGTAGTAAACACGTAGTCTTATGCACTTGAGCACATACGAGTATCTCGTCTGGAAGCGCGTGATTCAAGCAGGTAATGCACAACACACGACGGCAGTGCAACCTAAGATTCTACACAACACGACATCGCAGAGAAACTTTGCAAGCAACGATGCTAGCAGAGACGACGCTCCACTTGACATATACAAGGCGGTGGTACAGATATAGAACCGTGACACCCGTGCGAACAAACCGATTTTACGCTTTTGTAGACATCGCATGCTGCATTTGCGCCCGCTAATAGCACGCTGCAATGCAATTATCCTCCAGAAAGTATCGGCTAGAAGAACAGAGGCAAGCTCCTCTTCGCGAATGTGCAGCTTATGGCACGCTGCGCACAACTATAGCGAAGAATCGCATAGCGAACGCTGCCTCGTCTGAACCCATTGCACGCGTAGCTCAGCGATGCATCTTTCGTTCTGTGCATGTCTGCGCATTCTCCAGTCTGCGAGCGCGAGGATCTGTCATGTGCGGCCGTACGTTTGAGGCTTTAAGAGCCTGTCATTGCGGGATTGAAATCCGCGCGGGGGTGATTTCGTTGCCTCATGCGCCCAGAATAGCAACGACGAGCTGAAGCGACCATCATCGCAAAAGAGGTTGCAGTGCGAGTATAGTGTTGTGCACGCTTGCGGTTAAAAAAAAATGATTAAAAAAATAAAGAAAAGCACACGTTGACAAAAGTGACGTTTGTGCAGCACAAACATTCCGCTGCTTGTAACTATGTATCAGCACTCGGTAACTTTTGCCACGAATGTTGCATTTGCGGTCCATCTTGCGGAATGCTGTAAAAAGGACTTGGATGTGTCCCCGTATGAATGAACACTTTATAGAACTGTGGCTCAACATTGAAAGTTGACCTCTTTTGTTTATCAAAGGCAATGATTGTTGGCCTTACCTGTGTTGTTACCATCTCACAGAGGTCATGTAGGTTAGGTGGTAAATTGTGATATCTGCTGCAGCATGTGTGAAACCTTAACTCGTTAAAGAAATGTCCAATCTAGCCTTTCTATTATGGACCTATAACGAAAACGAGAGGCACGCTGCGTTTCTTGTTTCTTCAATCTACTTCATGATCCTCTCCGGATAATTGATGACATTTAGCGTCTTTCTCTTTCCTTGTCGAACAAAATGTTTTGGCAGTTCTCCTGCACTGTCAGAATGAATGTTCACGTCATTTTATGATCTTCTTGTAGGTCTCCCCCTGATTCAAGGTTTACTCTTTACAGGTTCCGAGAACCAGTTCATAGTTATAAAAACTCGGATATACCGTTCCCTCCCAGTCGATGTATATAATTGCAAGCTTTTCCAGCATAAATAGTACACAATGTCAGTTTCTGCATGGAATATAGGTCCGGATATGATCTACCATACCAAAATTACCGCTCACGGTGTACAGTATGACCCACTGAAAAAGAGAACGCGGAATTGTTATTCAAAGACTGACTATAGCTCAGTTTTGACGCGAAGGTATCGCCAATAATTATTGACCAGCCTAGGTCTACCTATAGCATGCGAAATCAAGCACTTGTTTTCTTCATGTTATGTTCGTTTGGATGCTCATCAAGTGTTCCCTTTAAATCTATATTGTGGAATAGACCTCGGTTCCAATTTCCCCGATTCTGACTACATCAATTCCAGTTCTGCAATGTAAGCCGTCCCACTGGACATTGACCATCAATTTATGCAGGCGCGAATGAACCACTAATTATATGTTCCCTTTAAGAATGTACCATACTATACACATCGCTTCGAACCTCCGCCGTCCCGATTGCATAGACGTCCAACCCTACAAATGATCAGTCCCTCTGGTAAAGCAGTGGCCATCAAGTTATGCTGTTTTCGATGCTGATCAGTTGTGTCGTTCAAAGAGTGCAGCATTGTACACATCGTTTGCAACCTCCGCGATTCAGACTGCAAGCTGGTTCAGCCCTGCAAAATCAGCCGTCCCACCGGCCAAACAGTGACCCAAGCCGCTTCTTTCGATTACCGCATTCTTCTTTGCAACCTGATCGAATGATATACGTGTAGATCAAGAGGCCAGCTTCTCGCCTCTCAAGGCTGACCCTGCATCGAAGCTTGCGTCCTTGAGTTGCAACGTCAGGTAGTGTTTATAAGGGCCGCAGGGCTTCTGAGGTCCCCCCGCGCAACCCTGAGCCTCGTACACCGCCTCCCATTATCACTGAGCCGCTTCACTCTATGACCCGACTCGCAAATGCGATCGGTGCTCTCGACGAGCCTTCCTCTTAACGAGACTTATGTGTGAAGCATCTACTTCTTTTCTTTTTCTATTATTTCTCACTCTCTCGGACCGGATCCCGGAGGACTTTTCCTCGCCACCACTCCACAGCGAAATCGTCTGCTTGCTCTTCCGCGAGGAGGTCGTCTGCATAATCACGGGCGCGAACGCGTTTTTCCTGCCTCCCCGCTCCTCACTCCTCTGGGCCGCCATTGTTTCAAGCGAGCTCACGTGCAATCTGGCTTTCACGCGTAACCTTGTTGTTCGCAGCAGACGACGGCCCCGGTAACGCAAGCAGACGATGCGTTTCTCCGCGCTCGTCTGCCGCCGCATAAGTTATGCAGACGATTTTTTGGGCGAGAGTTAAGAGGAAGACTGGTGCATACAATGGCCGCCGCGGGGGTCTTTGGCTAAGTAGAACGCGAGATCCCCTTCGAAGCTGTTGTACAACATCCGCAAACAACACCTACCCTCCTCGTTTTGGCACACATCTTGCTGCACTTTCGTTCGCGAGTTTTGCTTGACGAATACCGGTTCGAGTGAATATTTGGGAAGTCACGTTTGCGGCATCTCAAACGGTGCCGTGTAGCCTAGTAACACGATTAGCCTTCTGGACAAATCGCTGCAGGGTTAATTTTTGTTTTTCTTTCGGATCTTCTTATCTGCTTATTTTTCTAAAATTCTTTTATCTTTTATTTAGTCACATGTGGCAGATATATTGTAGTTTCACCTGTCCAGTCACTACTTACCTGAACAACCAGCACTACTGACTCCTAAGGCATGGAAACGAACCGCAATGCAGGGCCACCTATATTTAAATTGCTTCACGTACTACATAATTAATTACCCCAGAGGTCCAATTACCCAAGCAGGTGGTCATTGCGTAAGACATTTCTACCTCAGCGTCAATCTATACATGTTATAGCTTCAGTTCCGTGATTGCAGCATGAAACCCTAAAGTCACTGCGTATGCAAGAAGTTAGTGGAAGTTCGCTGATTCACTGATGGTAACTTGTTGCACATGTACGTCACGCAAATAATGACAGTACATATCCATGTAATTCGGCTTGAAAAGGCGCAGTTTTGTTATTTAACACGAGTTTCTTGTACAACGTCTTCATACCGGCCGGTAAAGCCTACTGGTAAATTCGTTCCGATCAAGTCACGGAGCGAATTTTCGCACCGCATTCTCGTCACATGTCATGTATTTTTCATTTATTCATTTCATGCATAATTTCATCGTTCATGAAAGTATGTATTTTGTTGTCAACTTTCTGGGAGCAACACTGTCACTTTAGCATGGCTCGAAGTACCCAAAGTAATGAGTCTGTTCAGCTTCAGGGCATTCGTTCGCGATAAGATGTGCACAACACCTTATGTGCGAACTCAAAATAACGCCAGGAAGAGCGAATAGACTCGCCAATTTATTTCCCGCACCCCTTGCACGTGGCTACGTGATCATCAGAAAAGAGAGCTTTAACAAGTCCGTAACCGTATTAATATTTACGGAAACCTGGTCTAGTTCACAGAAGTTCACCTGGTCACCTAGTTCCCCTGGTCTAGTCTGGTCACAGAAGAAGGCCGTGCAAGTGCTTTTGCGCTTCTTGCGATCTACCGGCCTGTGTGAACGACTTTAACTGGAACGCCTTTTGTGTGTGTGTCTCCATGTGTGCGCGTTCGTTTTTTTTATTTATTTTTTTATTTATTTTTTTGCGTTTCCCTCTCTGTCATCTTTCTAACCCCTATCCCCCATCCCCAGTGTAGGGTAGCAAACCGGAGACTCATATTTGGTTAACCTCCCTGCCTTTCCTCTTCATTCTCTCTCTCTCTCTCTGGTCTAGTTCACAAAATGCGGGAACACCAGAGGCGCACAAAGGTGCTGGTGGCGCCATCGGGTGATGCTGACGTCCACTAGGACACACCGAACTATAATTGTGGCGACCATGTTCGTGCTATCTGCTGGTGCGAAGGAGATGACAGCAACAATCGTCCGCGTATGCTGGATACGGTTCTGGTAGAACAACAACGCATGACAAGCAAGTTTCTCAGAGGTTGTAGTTGAAAAGCACATAACAATCCGGTGCTAACAGCGCTTCCATCGACGTATCCGGTGTTCCGGTATCCGTAATATGTACACGGTTACCGAGGGGCAAAAACTTTTAAATAATGCAACTTGCTGACGGCTAGAAGCCGTAAGTAACTCTATTGTCTATCTGGTTGTATTTGGCGTTCGCATGGTTGTAAAAACTTTCGTGTCATTTGTATCCGATGTTGAAGCGAACCGCAAAACAATAGCCACAGGGTGCCTCTGAAGCCAATTGCCACCAACCACGCTCAATATTTACCCATGGGTCATTTCTTATCAGTTCCAGTTATCCATAGCGATCGCCATAGAAATGAAGGCAGTGAATTCTGCTGTTGACGTTTTCTTTAGGCGTAACTAAATGCCATGATGTGATGACATGCCTGTTACCTTTTGACGCAATTGCAATTGACTGTATATGGATAAAAGATGAGTAGCAGAACCAAGAAGGCGATTATATAGAATGAACAATTGCTAGAACGAACGTAATACCGTTTTCGCACATAACACCTACATAATAAACGTACCATCTTCGTCACCATCACCAATGAATATTAACGGACTCATAATGCGTGATTTTCCCGCTGTAATCACTCTGGACTTTATAGTTCTGCGCCTGCAGTCGCAGCGTCGTCGTATAGAGGAGACTTGTACGCAGCCACCTACCGCAAACAAATAATATCTCGCTTCTCTGTTAGACCAGCGGGAGTCCTACATTTACGATGCGAGCAGGCTATACGGCGAGAACTCAGGAGCAAATAGCGGCCAAGGTTGTAGCTGTTCATCCGCCTACTGGAGATCTCATTTAAACGGTCAACGTTCAATGGGACCTCGCCGTTCTCAGCTGTATAGTGTTCGTGCGCATCGCCTCGCGAACCCGACGCGAGTCGACTGCAAATGTGTTTTATATAATGAAGTGCACACATGTTTTTCACCATATTATTAATCACACGTGCAGCGTCTGCACCTCTTGTCGCGTGGTGTACGCGTTCGCACATTTTTGCAGCGATTGCGCATTACCAAGTCGTACAGTCTCGTTTGGTTCACTTCCAAGACCCTCGCGACCAGATAATCACTTTCAGTCGACTTCACCGTAGTAGATTCAACGATGCAAAGAGGTTTTCCTGCCGCTGCAGGTTCACTTCAAAGGGCATGCTCGTCGTCGTGATCAAACATATATCACAACCTAAGTGGGTTTTTTTTAATTGTCTTTCTCGAAACTATGTTTATTGGCCACTGCTTCGTTCGCATTTGGTGCCTCTACTGCATAGAGAGAGAGAGAGGGAGGGAGAGAGAGAGAGACGGGACATACCACACAAGACAAGCAATACAATACAAGCCACGATGCAAATACAAGTGCTGATCTCATTCGCATTATGCGCAGTCGTTTGCATTATTACAAAGCAGGATGCGCTCAACGCTTTTCCCGTGCCCATTGTTTTAGGCACGCGCGTTGCCTCTCACGCGTAATCTCGCTGCCAGCAGACGATGCCGCAGGGCCCGCGGCGCGAGCGAGCAGACGATGTTCTCTTGCGATCATCCCTCTACTTGTGAGTTATGCAGAATTACTTTTTTTTCCTTTCTTTGCTCCCGGCGTGAAAAACAAATGTGGAACGCCGTGGAGGGGTCCGAGGTAATGGAAGCGAAATCGTCTGCATCGCATCGCCGGTTTGTTTCGACGTTGCGCTGCAGACGTCATGCTTCGCATCTTCTTGTGCTTCTGCACTGTGCGTGTTTGTGTGCTCGGGTCTTAAAGTTTGAGACCTGACACGGAAAAGAAACACATTGATGCATTTTGAGTTTCTGTGCGTCAAAACTGCAGTTTCAGCAAAGGAAGCACCCTCGTGGCCTCGTTTTAGTGCTGTGATTTCGCCATACAGGTACCGTTGTCAGACAGACGAGAGGAGAGCAAGGATTTGTCCAAATGAAATCGTTTGCTCCATTTTTGACAATACAATGTTTATTCGGTATCTTCTTCTGCTGGAGGAGACAGCATGGCGTGTCTGCAAAGCAAGTGTGAAACCATGCAAGTAGCTTGCATTTCATTTTTGTCAAGTACCCTTTAACTTGCGTCATCGAGGTGCCTTGACGAAATTTTCCGAACCTCTACTGTGCTTCAGGTTCAAGTTCGATGTACCATCAATGCATTGCCTTTTCGATCCATACTTAACATGTCGGGGTCATGTTAACATGACAGGTCACGCGTAGATCCGCTCTTATGATAAGTAATTACCCAATTGTTACCCTTTCCACAAATGTTAAACTGGCTAGCAGTAGCGCTGTATATAAACTCGGTTTATATGATGGTATATTCCTCGTAAGTTTCAAAACCGATTCCAGGGTGACGAGATTTCTCGCTGGATCGCATTGCAAAGCTTCTTCTGCAGCACATACGTCGCTGCGCACTTCAGGAAGTGTGAGAATCGCTATGCTTCTAAGCAGTTCGGGTGTTGAAGCAGCAAAAAAAAATTTTTTTTATTCTGCTGCACCCGATGGCAGGTTATGACACACGTTCGCAGGCCTCGAAATTTTTTGACAGTTAGTGCACATGAGTGCTTCTCACTCAAAGCTCGTTGCTGCAGAATAGAGGAGGAGGAGGAGGAGGAGGAGGAGGAGGAGGAGGAACACAGAACAACGAGTCAATGTGCACATTATCTTCCAACCAGCTTTAGCGCAGTCTTCACCGTCCTTGTTGTGTACCGCTGCTAATTAATTACAGACTCCGAAGAAGTGACCCCAAGGGCCTTCGCTTCCGTGTTGCATAGTCTTTGGGCTTCCCAATTCGTTCCTGCAGGCACCGTAATTCTAAGAGGCTTGTTAACTGCCGCGCATTGCAAAACAAGTCGTCGCCGCCTTCGTTTGCGGTGTAGCAGCGCGAAGCGAGATTGACTTGTAGCATCTGCATAAGCCGCACTCACGAACTTCCGAGGCCATTGTTTTTACGGCTGCCCCAAGGGAGCGCCTTCGGAGGGGGTAAGGGTCAGACAGAACACGAAACAAAGACGAAGCTATCGAAAAAGAAACTCGGAGAAACAAATCTGCTATCGCACGTTGCACGCTGAGAGCTGCTTGTTTCTCGCGGTTGTCCGCGTTCCTGCCACTCGAGTCGTTAGCACGCGTTAAGCCTTTTGTGCACACCGAGGTACAACTCGCCGTGGTATGCGGGTTGCTATGGACGTTCCGGTGTGCTAAGCTTATTAAGCGCGGTCGCTTTGCTAAGCATCTTTAACCGGGTAAGGAGCACGACGGTGGCTAACGGTCTTTCTGCGTATTCGCACAGCGCGTTTTCCCCTTGACTTATGCACCTGCTGCCCTTTGCTCAAACAGCCACCTCTCCCGCTTGCTTCGTTCGCCCACCGAACATTCTGTGCTCACTTTGCCCCCCCTCCCCCCCCCCCCCCATCCGCCTAAGCCTTTCTCTTCGAAGTACAAAGCGCAGAGACAAGAACATAAGGAGCGTGTAAACTTAGGCGCCTGCCATTTCTGGTAGCTCAAGGCGTTCCGCATAAGAAATGAGCGCGATGCATTAAAGATAAAGTTTAAAGTGTGGCTATTGGATGGATGGAGACCACGTGATGAAGACTGCGCTCTCGTCTTTGTTGACGCTGCTTCCGGCCTTGGTTTCAAAATAAAAAAAAGAACAGCAGAACGTTAACGTGAGCATCACGAAGAAAGCTCTCACGAAAAGCTTTATGTCGTTTGGACTTCCTGTCGTGATGTTCGCGTTGTTATTTTGCTGCTTTTGGCAATCTTCAGTCTGTGTGTACCGACTTTCAAACAAGCGCAACCACATTTCCCTGCTCTCTTGCTTGATTTTGGCTGTGTAGACGGAGCTTCCTAGGGTTTGATCTTTGCTTTACGTAGCAGACGTTGTCGCGCGTCCGGTCAGATCGTGATATCGACATCAACACGCAACACGTTGCTAACATCAACTACGACCGCAGCCTGCAATGTAATCGTACCGGTTAGCATAGGGATGTTCGGCATTTTCCCAGATGTCGTTGTCCTTTGCACACCTTGTGCATCGTCATCATCACGCGATCGAAGTCTTTTGCCAGAGATCTCCAAATTCCAATGCTCCTGCTTAACCCAAGCACGTCGTGTGGCTGCAGCTTTCCTAATCTCATTACGCCACCTAGTCGTCTGCTGTCCTCGACTGCGTTTCCCCTTACCTTGGCACCCGATCTGCCGCTCTGACAGTCCAACGGTTCTCTTCTGCGCATCGCATGGCCTGCCCAAAATGCGAGCTATTAGCCTCGGGCGCGACCCACTACGGCGCTGCGAACGGCCCTCCGGTGACGTTAGTCGGGGGGACCAGCCTTTATCGTCTGCTACTCTCCGGCTAGAATGGCTTCATTAGAGAGTTTTCGGTTAGGGGACGCAAGCGGCTTGCGTACGCAAGAACTAGGGGCCATGGTACTGCGCATGCGCAGACCCCTACGTCCGGGTATGCGTTGTGTATTTAATGTATCTGCTATATCACCACCCGATGTGGTGTCCTTGTTCTTGGTACAGATCTACGAATTTGTCAATTTCAAGCTTTCATTTTTTTCAGACTGGCGAATTTATGAAAATTTCCTTTTAAAATTCAGGCCCTGAATCGGAATTCCGCTTCAACAATCACAAGAATTTAACTTTCTCTATCAATTGCAGCCGATTTCATGAAAATCGGCCCAGTGGTTATCTCAGAGAAGCTCTTCTGGGTTTTACATGTATTTGAATAGGCGGCATTGGAGTCGGGCCCGAGCTGAAGCTTCCTCCTAAGTTTCCCGTGCTTAAATATTTTGAGGTATCAAGATCAGCTTATAGCGTGCATGACACATTGGGCCAGTACAATCCCAGTTAAAGGGCACCTTATTATGTCTGGTCATCATGAGCTGACAAGAGTCGTGCATACAGTACGCGCTAACGATCGTTTCTGCTAAATATTACAACGCTACGCGCCGCGGAAAGAGCTGAAATTTCAAACCGAACTCGGTTTGCCCTTCTCCTCGCGGGCGCCGCGGTCCCAGCCGGAGAGTTGACGTATACCGTACAAGTGCGATTACGTACGTCGCACTACTGTGACGTCACTCGCAGTGACACGTGACTTCGAGAATTATTCAAGGCAACACCCGGTATTTATGTAATCTGCTGCTTCACTAGACGAATTAAAGCTTACAGGAAGAATATAATATACAAACCGAATGTCTGCGTGTTCTTCTTTTACTTCGCACCGCAGAAGAGAGATGTAGTACTTCCCATTTTGACTGCTTGTTCCCACGTCTTGCAGTCGCGAGCACAAACAACGTTGCCTGCCGTGTTCCAGTGCGATCATGTGTGTGCGTGAAGTGAAGTGATTTTAGGAAAGGAAACGGAAGAGATGAGTGCAGCGCCGTAACTGTCTCTCACAGGAGGACACCTCAACAGCACTGCACGGGGAAGGGGGAATGGGAAGAAAAAGATGAAGGGGAGAAAGACAGGACGAAAGTGGCAAGGGGAAAAAATGTGTGTGCGGGGCTCAGAGCCGCGCTCTCAAGTGCGTCGCACTGCAGTAGTCTAGCAGTGCCGAAAGAGCGTGCTTCACGATGGACGAGTGGGCTG